>NC_062228.1:14953391-15282377 GCF_902686445.1 Sciurus carolinensis
TTCTGAGTCTCCACAACAAGTCTTTCCCCACTTCGATACTGATCACGCATTCCTTAACTACCCAGGACCTGCATCGGAAATTTTATTTTTGACAACAAATGTTAGTATGTGAGTTAAGAGGAGCTTCGAAGCATGACTGAAATACACTGCTACCTGAAGCCAGGGCTGGGTGGGGTGACCTCTCCTGCTTCCTCTCGGGTTATACCTTGAGCTACTGGTATAAATTGGATTTTTTGAATTTGACAATATTTTAATGCTTTCCATCTACAAAACCAGCAAATCCACAGGATTCAACCTGATTCATCTCTGAGTTTGGTAACGTTATAACAACCCTGGCAAGGGTCACAGGAAAGGGCAAACTGCATAGCAAGGGACATTATTTCCAGTAGGATGACTCATTATATAATGTCATGAACACATTATATAACAGATATCTAATTTTATTTTGCCTCCAAATGCAAAACATAGCAACATATTCATGCTCAGGAGAAAAAGTAATGAAAATAGCATATTACTCAAGCTATTAAACCTTTTGCATAGACACTGTCAATTGAGGGATGAAGATGATGTCCGAAAGACAGATGCAGAGACTCGAAGTATCAGGTCACCAGAACTCTAGATGCTCTGACCCCATGGAAAAAAAAACATTGCTGGTAGCAAAGAAATTAACTAATTTCATCATATTCTCAATGGTCATTCTTGCAGCCCATCATCCAAGGAAAATAGCCCAGCCAGTGGAAAATAACAGTTTTCCAATAAGAGAGACCAACCACAGCTTTGTAGTTTTCATTTCAGAATGAGTACACATGTCACACGAGAAGAGATGCTGGCGGGCTCTAGAAATCGCCCAATGCCACTGAGAGGAGGTGAGGACCTGACAGAGCTATAAGCTTCAGAGGGGCTCAGAAAGACTGTGGGCGCCTCCACATAGCCCAATAATTGGAGTGCAAGGGAGGGCATCAGCAGGTCAAGGTCAGTCAGAGGTCATGGGGCCTCCGCTGATGGGTTCCATAATGGTCCAGATAATGCATGCTTGGGGGAGAGAATGGGAGAAACTACCTACTGAGAGAGCAAATGGGACCAAAACCTGGCTCATGGCTTGTTCATGAAATCCTGCGGATAAAGCCATTTTAACCCCTGCCTTGCTGAAGCCGTTAACAAATCCTTTACCCTATGTGCCCAGAGGTTTCCAGATTGAGGAATGTTAATGTGGAAAGAAAATACAACACAGGCCATTTGTTACCGCCAAGTTGTGGCAGCCAAGGGAGAGAGAGAATTGGAGGAACCAAGTCACACATTTAAAGAGGCCCTGTGACCTGCTCCTACAAGACACAGCCTTCGTGAACAATATTTCTCCAACTCCAGAGGAAAGCAGTGGCTAGGGATTGATGGGCCCACCAGGGGCCGCTGGATGAATGTTTAGTGTTGTCAAAAAGCAAAACCTGAGTTCCTCGGTGTCCAAGGCCCAGGGAAGCCAGTGGAAATCGTACATCTGTGATGGTCAGAGAATGGATGAAATCTTCCAGTTCTGATTCACTGAATTACAATGAAACTCAGAAGTCAACTAGCACAGAGGCAGGGACCGGCATAGAACAGGATGTATACTGATGTGGTAAGGGAAGAATGGGGTCAGTCAGGCCTGCACTGCATCCCTGACCCTCAGTTTCTTCATCTGAAGATTAGGAAAACATGAATTAGCGTGTGAATAAAATACGCTGATGTACAGGAAAAACCTGAAAACTTTCACTAACTATAAGCTACTCCTGTAGTTACTAATGTTACAGTAAAATGTACTGACGTCGTTATCACTACTATGGTGTTCAGACCGACGGTACGTTCCAGACTGGGCTCTTTGGTTGGTTGCTTTTTGCTGTTTATTTGTGTAATAGAATGGAAAGAAATAGTCTCAGCTGGAGCTGGAATTCCTCTTCAGGAGGGAATCACCTTTTTAGGGAAAATACCTGTGGTAGACAGTCGGTGGGGAAGGTGAGAGCTTGAAGGTCAGAAAGAAACAAGGATGATAGTGAAACAAATGTATTTGGAACGGGTGGGAACCAAGTAGAAGGAGCACACAAGGAAAGAAGAAATGAGAGCGAGGAGAGACACCTCAAACAGGAACCTCAGTACAAAAGGTGCCAAGTCGTGATGTGATCGCTACCTTCTCCCGTCTTCCTGAAACTTCAGTAAACTCTTCCCACAGGAACACACACACACACACACACACACACACACACACACACACACACACACACACCCTTGAGTATGTGGTCCGTCTGAAGGAAATTCAGGAAACTGGCTGAGCTCCTAAGCCATGCTGAGCACCACAGACAACAGCAAGACCTCAGACGAGCTCAAGATAAATGGATCTAGCAGATCGAGTGTGGTGGCCAGAGGTAGCCACAGGATGCTCAAGTCCTTTGGAAGTCTGCTGAAGCATCTTGATAGGCGTGATATTTTCACGGGACATATTTGGAGGGGAAGGGGTTAGGCGATTTTATCTAGAGATTTTTCAGACATTAAAAATCTTGTCAGATGCCTCGGTTACAAATTCTTTGAGCTTCTCAAACAAGTCTGCTCATATGAAGTAACCAGAAACACACTCTTACAATGCAGCAAACTCTCCCTATGTCCAAAGGCCCCCCAAAAGAAGTTCCCCCAAACACCAAGTGGTTTGAAAACTTTGCTTGAACCTGACAGGTCTATTCAGAATTTGTGGTAGAGTATAAAAGCAAGCCCTGCCTCTAGCCCTGTGATGACCACCATGCTACCCCGGAGACACCAACCACATGAGGAGGGAATGCTCTTCTTAGAAGAAGCCTGAACTTGGCAATCCTAAAAGACATGTCTCTCTGACATGTTTCTTTTTCTATAAAATGGCAATGAGTAACAGCCAATTCAAAGGGCTAATCTGATGACTCAATGAGTAAACTCTATAAACAAGTTTCTGGAAATGGTAAGATGCCATGCACATTATTATTTACAAAGCTCTAGGAGAATGCCCACGTGGACCCATAAAGGGGAACAAGCATCGGGTATTTAGGAGGCAGCTGTAAAGCATCCAGTCAGAGGGACTGGAATTGGGGCAGGATTCTTTGACCTTCTCTTTGGGGCAGTTCTCTCACTCTCAAAGGTAGCAAAGGGAAGGAGGTGCACATTTTGCTCCAGAAGTCAGTACCAGGGCTCTTTCTGTGCTTTCTGTCTAGGGGTGCCCCTGATACAGCAAAGATTCCACCCAGAACTTCCCGGGGAAAAAACAGGCTTCCCCACTTTCTCTCCGGAAGAAAAGAGATGGTGAAACTCAGCTCAGTTTGGGCTACGTTCTGCCTTGAAACCTCCTGAGCAGATGAGGAAATGGGGAAGGATAAACCCCAAAGGTGGTCTTCTGTCTCTGGGTTTGGAAACTGTTTCCTGCTAAGCTGTGAAGGATGTGGGAGACAAAAAAAGAATTTCATTTTCCTAATTAAAACAAAAGTCCCCATATTGATTTTTATCCATCACTGCCCCCCCCCCACCAATAATAAACAGCAGTAACAGTGCAGGCAGTCGCTGGGGGCATGTCGTAGCCTCACCAGCCCCATGAATGTATTTATCAGGGGCTGCCATCCTGGTGCCAGTGCCCTTTGTTGGCCTGTAAATAATCAGTGTAATTTATGGTCTGCTTTTTTTTCTTCCTTTTCCTCTTTCCCTCTGTTCTGCAGCCCATCCACAAATTCTATTCATGCCAGCTTAAATCAAAATAATGAAACCTCAGGCTCTCCAAGGCTGCAGCCCCTGCAGCATTCTCAGCTGGCTTCTCAGTACAACAGGACTGCCACCACATTGTCCTCTGAGTGCCCTGCACAAGCCGCCCCTGAGTTCTGGATCGGGAGTCAGGTGGCATCTTCTGGACCGAAGTTCCTCATGCCTCTGCCTACAGTCATGCAAGGACAAGAGCCTGCCCTCCTGAGAGCGCTGCCCACAGGGAAGGGACGCTGCTTTCTGACAACGATTCCCGACACCCTGCCTGTGGAAAGGACCCATCAGCTCTCGGGTCTGGGTTCTTCGGTTACTTACCAGCCCTGGTGGCGAGAGACCCGGAGCGTCTCCCTTCAGAGCACAATGACTACAACCTCCTAATAATGAGCAAAAGCCAACAGCAGGGGCACTGCCCGGAAATGAATGTGACCACTTAAATGCTAATAAAAGAGGAGCTGGAACAAGTCCTACCAGGTGCCTTGTCTTTGTACTTTATTCAATTATATGACACATGTTCTTAGCGGAATTGTTAAAAAGGGCTTTGTTTGTTTTCATCGAGCTGCGTCTTTCATCCTCTCTGGTGAAACAAAATCTTAGTGACTGATGCAGCTTCTACCTCGGGGACCTTGACAAGGCAAACTGGTTCAATACAATTCCACAGACATTTACTGATCCCCTCAACTAGGGAATGACCAAGGAATAAATAAGACAATAGAATCCCCCTTAGGTGGGAGGCAGTCTTCCAGTAAGTGTTGGTCCTTCAGAGAGCTAACTGTATCAACCAGGAGGGGACAGAAGCCTAGATCAGAAGAACAGACACAGGGGCTAATTCTACAGCCATCCCAGGCATGTCGCTTCAGTCCCCGTATTTCCATTTGCGCAGCTGTGGATCATCTTCCTGCTCTAAGCTGGGGCTCCGAATTGCCTTGGAGAGCTCCAGAAGTGGCCAGCATCCCACTGATAGAGCAGTTCCCATGCCGATGAGTCTGCGTGACCCTGACGCAAGTGTTGTCTCGGCTGTGTCTGTGGCCGTCATAAATCCACAGAGACTCCGAGACTTGACCTTCTGCGCTCTGCTTCTCTCTCGGACTCAGTTTTCTTGCCCGAGACGCCTTGGACCATTCTGGCTTTCTCTAATAGCTCAGTGGAAAGGAGAACAGGGCAGGGTGTAGGGGAATCTACACACGTGTATCTATCCTGGCCATTCGACGAAGAGCTCACCTGAAAGCCTGCATCCTCCCAAGTCACCCTTCTTTATGAAGGACAGTACATTAGTTCTGTCAAGGGGAACAAATGAATCAATCACTGTGGTGGTGTGCTCAAAGTCCTCAGAGCCCAGGACTGCGGAAACCAGGCCCCAACAGTGAGCTAGATGCAAAACACGTGGTGTGTTTTAATTAAATTGATTCTTTATAAAACCCAATTCCCAGGATGATAGGACCACGCTGCCAGAGGCATTAGGCAATTCTAATGACCCCTTCAGGAAAGAGGGCCAAAGAGGACACAAAGCCAAAGCAATCAGAGATGCGATTCCACAGGGAAGGAGTAGTGAGTACGTCCTCTGCCAGGTCCAGAGAGCGGGCTATCTGTACATCTCCCAGCATGACAAACGGCCTAGACAGTCAAGGAAATGCTCAATTGCCTTTTGATGACCACAACTTTCAATAGTCTTATTTTGTGGTTGAGAGAATGCCAAAATTTTTCTAGCAGAAGTATCCCAGATGTTTATGATAGGAGACAAGATAAACGGCCAGCAAATCACCGTACATTAAAATGCAGAAAAAGAGAAGGACAAGACTAATTCAGGAAGGGCCTCTCTCTTAGGTACACTGTGGGACTAGACCCCAAAATGTGCCATTGCAGCCACCAAGCACCACAAATGCACATCACTCTCTGCCCCTGAGACGGTGGCCTATCATATTTTGGAGGGGCACCAGAAGGTTGAAAAGGAATATTTTTTCAACAAGATCAAAAGAAGAGAGAAATTACAAAGATAAACAGATATGCATGATAATGTACCTTGTGTTCTTATAGTAAGTTATAGACAGAGAATTCCTATTTCTATTGCACAAGGAACTTCACTAAGAGAAAAAAAGACAACTCCATCAAAAACCAGGCAGAAGGATGTGAGTAGGGATTTATAGAAGAGGAAATGCAAAAGGCCAATAAATGTATAAAAGATGCCCAACACGGGGTCAGGCAGATAATGCAACTGAAGCAACAATGAGGTGTTGCCGATGTGGTGTCAAGTTGTCATTTGGGGCAAAACTTAAAAAATGATGACATCCAGTGCTGGGGATCAGGTCAAGGCAAAAGGATGCACATTCATTGCTAAGAAAATAGCAACTGCCACAAGATGTATGGAAGGTAATCAAGCTGTGCTCATTAAAGATTAAAAATCCCTTTACCCTTTGACATGATAATCACATTTATCAATCTATTGAACAGAATAGAAATAAAAACATTAACATAAGAACATATGTCTATGGACAGTTATTTCAACCTTGAATATTATATTTTAAAAATCTTGATTTGCCTAATACCTATGAATTAGGGACTGATTGTCTACATTTTATTATAGACCATTTTATTGGAAACAATGAATTTATTAAATAACCACAAGGTCTAAAAAGATATTCTTTATATATATTAGTCATTTTGAAAAGCATATTTCAGAGTTATGTTTGTAATTTGATCTCAGTTTTGTAAAGCAAAGAAAATAACTTCTGAGTGTGTGCTTGCACCTGTGTGTGAATGAAGATAATGGTAAAGAAAGATTTCCATCAAATTACTGGAAACAAATCACAAGCCAAAGATGAGGAGGAAGAACAGAAGGGTAACTACTTTTTTTTTTTTTTTTGGTACTGGGGATTGAACTCAGGGGCACTCAACCACTGAGCCCCAGGCCCAGCCCTATTTTGCATTTTATTTAGAGACAGGGTCTGAGTTACTTAGCACCTCACTTTTGCAGAGGCTGGCTTTGAACTCGCCATCCTTCTGCCTCAGCCTCCCAAGCTGTGCAATGTCCGGGATCACAGGCATGTGCCACTGTATCTGGCAACTACTTTTGCTTTGCACATATTTATAGACCTCAGTATTATCTGACTTACTACAACCAGGGTGTGGTAAAACAGTAACAATAAAATTAAAATGTTAAGCCAAGTAGAAAACAAAAGAAAACTGAAGCTATGCCAAGTTCTAGCATTTTTTTTTTTTACAGACTGCATTTTGATTCATTGTACGCAAATGGGGTACATCTTTTCATTTCTGTGGTTGTGCACAATGTAGATTTACCATTTGTGTAATCATAAATATACACAGGGTAATGATGTCTGTCTCATTCCACCATTTTTCATATCCCCCCCTTCCCTCTCATTTCTTTCTACATAATCTAAAAGTTCTAGCATCTTTACCATAAGGATCTACAAGGGTATGCCACCCAGGGCTAGGCCCACAGTCCATTAAAGCTCCTCTCACACAGCTGATTCTCAGGAAATGTTTGTTGAATGAATGAACGTTAATGGTCAAAAGCGTTTATTAAATGTGCTTGAGAGAAGATATGACATTCAGTGTCCAAGGAAAGTTTTATCCTCATGCTTTGCTTCTCTATCCTTTAAAAAGCAACCATTTAGTATCTGGAAAATTATTTGATATAATTTACAACCCTCTGAGGCCCGTTAGAAGCTTCTAGCATCATGGCAAATGTGAGTCTTTTATTGAAAAATATGTGGGTGTTGTACAATGTCTGGTCTCACCTGGGAGAAATGCAGCTACTTGTATTTCATTTGGGGTAAAAGACTGGAAACTCTGCCTTGCTGACAACTGGATCATGACTGCAAAATCACGTTGTGTATGATCTCTAAACACCAGGAAAACGAACATGGCCAAAACACTAAATATACACAGCATAAACACACACACACACACACACACACACACACACACACACACACAGATCCACATACTACCTAATTATTTGGGGCTTCAGTTTTAAGCAAGCAAGTGTAATAACATCAGTGTATTCTCTGCTGCCTCTCTACCACTACTTGAGAAAACACCCTGTCCAAAGCTTTACCCTCACACCTGCCAAACTCTTCTAGAAACATCTATTCATACAACTTGTGCCTGTTTCTGCATCTATCACCTTATCAATACTACCACCTCCACATCAATGTTTATAGCAGCTCAGTTCACAATCGCTAGATTGTGGAACCAACCTAGATGCCCTTCAACAGATGAATGGATAAAGAAACTGTGGTATATATATATATATATACAATGGAATACTATTCAGCCATAAGGAAGAATAATATTCTTGTATTTGCAAATAAATGGGTGGAATTGGAGAATATTATGCTAAGTGAACTAAGTCAAGCCCAAAAATCCAAGGGCTGAATGTTTTCCCTGATAAGTGGAGAATGCTATATAATGGGGGTAAGGGGATGGGGAGTGAGAGATGAATGGGGGAACTTTAGATTATATAGAAGAAAATGAGAGGGAGGGGTGTATGAAAAATGATGGACTGAGACAGACATCACTACCCTATGTACATGATTACACAAATGGTATGAATCTACATCGTGTACAACCATAGAAATGAAATGATGTACCCCATTTGTGTACAATGAATCAAAATGCAGTCTGTAAAAAAATTAAAGATGAATAAAATAAAAAATACTACCACCTTCCAGAAAGCAGGGATTTGTTCTCGTGTTAGCACACGGAGACTCTAAATCACCACTGACTGGATGGATGAATGGGTGGATGGGTGAAAATCACTCTTTGTTCATTCCCAGATGCGGCAAAGGTGTCGAGTACCTCTGTGTGGGGTGCTCTGCTCCAGCGATCCCATACAGCAATGAGTAAACTAGTCAGAGTCCCTATCCTGATGGAGCTTATATTCTATTGGGGGGACACAGACCCCACACAGATGATGCATGATAAGATTGCCTTTTTGGTGGCCTATGAAGAAAAGCATAATAGAGTACAGAGACAGTGACAGGGTGCTTTTTACCTTGAGTGTCAGAGAAGATGACATTTGATCAGAGACTTTGAATGAAATGAGGGGTTAATCAGCCATGCAGACATTCAGAATACAACTGTCCAGACAGAGGGGTTAGCAAGTGCAAAGGCCCTGAGACAGGAACATGGTTTGCAGGTTTGAGGAATAGCCAAGAAGTAAGTGTGGCCTCAGTAGAGATAGAATCAGGGCAAGATCCTGAAGAGTCCTAAGGCCGTGGCTCCAATTCAACTCAGTATACATGTGACTTCGGGGGCAATCTGGAGCAAACCAGAGAGTACTTCTTACAGATACAGTTGGGATTTCACAGGAAGGGCTGGCTGAGGGGCAGGGTGGGGACAGGGGCTACAACACTGGTTGGGGGGTGGTAAGGGAGGTAAGAGGAACCCAGGTGACACCCTGTGCCATGGTCTCTAGGCCTCCCCACTGGTGCCGTGACCATTTCAACCCTGGCTTCCTGGCTGCTTCTCCTGTTTTACCACATCTTAACAACGTTCGTGCAAAACGCTATGCTTTTTAAACCTGGTGAAAGATGCCACTTCGGGGGAATGAGGTCAAGTGGAGCGGGGTCCTCCTCCCTAGTCCCCTCCAACTTTGGCACAGTCCTGACCCTCCATAAGGGTTTGATTGGCTCTGGACTAGAGGAATCCATCATCCTGTCAGCAATCTGAGCCCACTTGGAGCAAATGCCTGTGTTCCACCCAATTCCACCCACCAGGTATGAGGGCAGAGAGGGTAGAGAAATGTCACTGGGTTTCTGGTCCAGAAGTAGCTTCAACAGGAGCAAAACAACTATTACCAATCATAGCTGTCACAGAAATGTTCTAACGGGTACAAATAAGCACTGTGAATTCAGAAAGGATGGCCACAGCCAGCTGGGCTCCTCCAGGTAAGGCAGCAGGGACGGCTGGCATTTGAGATGTGGGTACCTACTCGATATAGCAGTTGTGTGGAAAGCTGGTTGTGTTCCACATCGTCTTCCATGATGAGAGAACCCTGCCCTGCTCCAACGTGACAGGTCCATCTTGACCCCCAGTACCTTTTACTATTTTTCCCCCTTCCCTTCTCCTTTCCTTTCTCCCTTTTTCAGCCCAAGAGCATTCAAATCCACTTATGTCCAAATTTAGGAAAACTCTAGGTATGTATTTTGGAAATAGGTAAATCCATGAAGGGAACTGTACCCATATAATCCATTAAATGATGCTAAGGATGATTTATTTTCTAAAGGGAGACACCCATCTACCCACCCACCCACTCAGGACTCTGATGGCTCCATTCCTTTCCAACATGCCTTTGAGGAGACATTGATCTAGACACTCGGCCAGATGACACGTCATTTCATTTCGTTGAATCTTCCCAGAAATCCCAATGAACTTAGTACTATTAATGCTGCCATTTTACAATCCAGGATGATAGAGCTAACTCCAAGTCACACAGCTACAAATGGAGAATCCAGGGTTCAAAGTCAGGGTGTAGCGCACATGCTCAGGAGCTCACCCCTGAAACCCAACTCTCAGTATCAACCCTTCTATTAGGCACACTGAAAACATCCCAGTTTGCTTCCCTAGAGCACTTTGTGATGAAGATTTTGGAAGAAGATGGTGAAAATACGGTTATGACCATGACTGGATCACAAGAATGTTTTCATTGTCTGAATGAAACAACTCTGGGAGAATAATGGAGGAATGAATGCTGCAAAGACACCTGTAGAACAACCATGGCGTGGTCTTGAGCTGTTCTTCAGAAACTTATTAAGCAAAATGGAAATAAGGTTACGGAAAATAAACAACAACCACGGAGTGGTCTTGAGCTGTTCTGCAGAAACTTATTAAGACACCTGTGGAATTTCACTCACCCCATTTTGGTAGAAAAAGCAACAGTGGTTGAGATTCTCCTTTTATTGCTATTATCATTGTTGATGATGATGATGTTGAATAGGTTTATACCTCAGAAAGAAGAGCTGGATATATTAAGAAGTCAGTCCATAGATTCTGAAACTGAGGATGCTTTACATCTTATGTTCCATGTGGAGAGAAGATGGATGGAAGGATGGATGGATTGAGAGACAGATGATGGATGGATGGATATAAAGCAAAGCAGAGCAGACAGATGGATACACTCATATCCAGCATTCAGGAGCTTAACCCACTGCTTTTCAATTTAATTGATTTAATCAATGTCTTTAAATCAATGTCAGTTGAATGCAACTGAATTGAACAAATCCCAAGGCAGCACACAGCACGGAGGATCTCAGGTAAGAGATGTAAGGAAAGCTTGAAGAAGATGCCCTGGTTTATGTGACATGCAACCACATCAGCACATGAGCTTAGAGGGGAGGGAAAGGACTCACTGGCTTGAGTCTCCAGGGAGCCAGAGAAACAGCTTAGACCAGAAGGAAGAATTAAGAGTTAGAAGTGAGCATATATCTTTCAAAGTGCATAACCCACAAGGGTAACAGCTCAGCATTCTAAGCAGCTTTGGAATAAAACCTGCTGGAAAAGGGAGAGAGGCCTGAGGACATCTGCATGTTCAACTACCCTTTATAGAAGCAGAACCTGTAGCAGTCATCTAATGACACGGTGTCAAATAGATTTTACTCTACCGTAGGTTTGGGAGTCTTGGGCTGTTTTTGAGTTTTGTTTTGTTCTGAACCAGGGATTGAACCCAGGATCACTTAACCACTGAACCACATCCCAGTCTTTTTTATATTTTATTTTGAGACAGCATCTTGCTGAGTTGCTGAGGTTAGCTTTGAACTTGTGATCCTCCTGCCTCAGCCTCCAGAGCCCTGGGATTACAGGTGTGTGCCACCGCACCCAGATCTTTTTGTTGTTTGTTTGTTTGTTTGTTGTTTTGTAATGCATTTGTAGCAAGGAATAACCCTGGTCTCCCAAAGAGCCAGGGGTTAATGACAAGATGGGAGGAGAACCAGATGGCAGGCTCCCACTCGCCTCTGTGGTTGGAATGGAGTGGCCCTGCCACAGTTTAAGGTGCAGGTGGCGTTCCCAGGAGGAATTAAAAGACCTCTTTAAGACTCTTCCTGAGACTTCCTGTCTTGCCATGACAAGTATCATCAGAAGAGCAAAGCAGGTCAGCTGTGTGGAGAAGAAAGCACTCACGGTGATGTGACCACCTCCCCAGCCAAAAGGTCCTGACCCACACAGGTGCTGCCACAGCAAGGGGAGGTCTCTGCCCCTTCCTTGGTGGGCCACAGGTGGCCTGGCCTGCAGGTTCGTTCATGGAGATGCTGGCCCCCTCACCCGAGGGACCCCTCACCCACTCAGATGCTCAGAAACCCAGTCCGAGTTGTCATGGGCTGAGGAACACAGTTCTGTCTGCCGCACGGGGCACCTTCTTACTGAGGTCACTTCATCATTTAAATTATTAACAGTGGAAGCACATTTACTGGGGAGTCAGGGAACTACAGGGTCTTGAAGAAGGCAGGAACGTATGACAACAGTTTCATCTGTCTCGTGTGCATCACCCTTAGCAGCTAAGGTGGCTGAGCATGCGCAGGAGGAATGCAGATGTCACAGTGAGTTTCTCTTTGGGCTCTGGTCACCAAAAATCAGGACAACAAAAATTAGCTCCATTACCTTCCCTGGCCTCACCTATAGTTCTTAGGAATCATGACATCGTTGAAATCCTGCTTAGTCTGGTCAAGGTGTTCACTCTCCCCAGTTTGCCCTCTTGCTCCTTCTCCCTCCTACCTATGTGGACTTTTTATTGCTCTGCTTAGTAACAAGCCGTTCAAGCATTTTCTTACAACACGCACTCTACAATGCTGGGTTCTTCATCTGCAACAAAGCCAATAGCAATCTAGAAATCAGAAGTTGGCTATGTGCATTTTGGTCTTAGTCCACACACCCTGGTTGTCGGAACCTAGATCTGAGGACTTGTATTTATAATTTATTTTCCAGGTAGCCCTAAACCATGTTGGCCGTGTCTCCCCGCCCCCACACCCCAACTTAGCCTTCTGCCCCTGAAAAGAGAGTTAAATCATTACTCAAACCCAGCCCTGCAAACATGAAGCAGAACAGCTCAGTCAGATGACAGTTGAGGGAGGTGTGCTGGGGATGAAGCCCGTAGCCTTGCATGGGACATTTTCAGAAAGGATTAAAATATTTCCCTTTGCATGGAAATTTTACAAATGCATATTTTAAAAGGCTCTTTAATAAGATATATAACAAAGTTTTTAATTACGTGGCTATCCAGCTAGATAACAGTCAAAGTCCTCAAACCCATTTCTTCTGAGTTGCATTTCTCAGCGCCTCACTCTCTTGCTGAATGACTACCGACAACGATGATAGCTAGAGGTCTGGGAGTGTTTTATGAAGAGTTTACACAGTATTTTCACATCTGCCATCCTATTTGAGGCTGACTGCAACACTTGGAATTATGGTGTTATTATTATTCCTTTGACAAAAGTGAAAGTTCAGAGGTTAAAGGACTTAGCCATGATTGTTCTACGGAAAAACATGGAAGAGCTTGAATATAAACAGTGAGGTAAGTCTCATGGTCTTGAGTAAATCACTTGCCATTATGAGCACCTCGGTCTTAACCGCAAATAGGATTAATATGATGACCTCCAGAGTCTTTCAAAACCCCCAAATTCTATGATCCCACAATCTTAAATGCTTCTTTCCTCTTGGACTCCTGTCTCCATCCAAAAATAAGGGGATAATACAAACTACCAAGGAGAATTGAGATTTAAAAAAATAATAATAATCTGTGTGGTACAGATTGAGGTTTAGCCAAAAATACAAATATACCAAATGCAAAAAACCATTTTGAGAAGCAAAGCTCAGCATGAAGACCTATTACATCCCCACTAGAGTGTGAAAAGACTAGTACCTGCAACCTCAAGGGACATCTCACTAATATCTCTGTCCCCCCGACATGACGAAACCCATCCAAAGTGTGTTTTTGGCTTAGTTCTTTCAGACCATGTACAGCTCATACCTCCAGAACGGACATCCAAGTCTATCTCGTGCAAGAAGTTTCCACCAACTGGTCCAGTTTCTGGTCAGTCTGGATCCATAAGTAACATGGACAGCCAAAATACCCCAGGGCACATCAAAGCCGTATTAGTGTTCATCACTTCAGCTTCAGTGTTCATCTCTGGTCCCATCCCTTTGTAATAAGCAGGAGACCACCCACTTCACAAAGACTTCGTTCACTCCACTATGATGGGCTGATCTGGGGCTTCAGCAGTCTATCACCATTCCGGGACTGAGGTCCAATTTCTAAGGCTCACTTGGCTCTGAACTTGGACTTCTCTAGTTAAGCACATCTAGGGGTCAAAACTGTGCAGGCCTGTGCATCTGCACACTTTCCTGGCAACAATTCTATTATCATCATTTGTAGGTGAAGAATGAGGCACAAAGAGATCAAAGAACCTACTCAAGGAAATGTAGCTGGTGAGTGGTAGAGTCTGGGACGTGAACCCAGGCAGGCTGATTCTGAAGTCCATGGCGGTCTTCACCAGCTACTGCTAACCACTCATCCACTACCCGGGGCAGTGCAGAGACATGCAAGGAATGAACCATCTAGGTGCTGAGTTCCCCATCAGTGGAGGAATCCAAGCATAGGCTGGGCCTCCACTTGGCTTCCAACTCTAAGATCTTATGTTACAAACCTGTCTTTGGAGCCCTCCCACCTTCACTTTGGATGCTCTTCTATTCGCTCACAGCACCCTTCCTCTCTCCTCCTGACTTCATGAATAGCTTCCCTTTCCAGGCAAGCACTCTGCCACTGAGCCACATCCCTGATCCACACTGCACTCCTACTACCGTATTCACATTGCACGGTGAGAAGTTGCGTTCTTCCTGCTCTAGAGTCATGCAAACCAGCTGTGCTCCCCGAATCCTGATCGCAAGCATGTTTGACTGGGCAGTTGTCACATCATCATAAACAGACCAGGCAGGGACCTCCACATTGCCACAGCCCGCACCCGACTGCCTCATCCCTGCCAGATCACACATCGACACCACCTGCCTGTTCTCTGATGGGATCTGAGGTCTAACCTCTGTAAGAACCATTCCTCTTCCAATACAGACGATGTTACATTCACATTAGGATCCTCCACGCAACCTAGCATAGCACCCCAAAAATAGCTTAAGAGATGTCTGATGAATGGGTAAAGGAATGAACACAGGAAGACTGCCAGACAGTCTAAAGATCCAAGGGGCACAAAGGCGGCAGACAAGGTGGCAGCTCATTGGGAAAACTCCCATCATGGGAGTGACCTTACTTTCTTTATGCCTAACTTCATTTATAGAGCAGAAATGAAAATACTTCTCACTAGAGAGTCATGTGAAATAAGCAGGCAATGTATCGAAACTTTTCTGCAGTAAATGGTAGCTGTGAGTTCTATGGTGCATGCTCAGCATTGGGCTACCAATGAACCCACTTTAAACAGGGCCAGCACACGAAACACCAGAATGTATCCAGTCTCTCCTTCTGACTCTGCCAATATTCAGGTACCAAGTCAGGAACGGAGAACACCTCAGAGAAATCCACCTCTCTCCTTCCATCACTATTTTCCCTTCACCTGGCTCCTTCCTCTAACTCTGCCATCTCTCTTTCCACCTCTCTAATTTGAAGTTAACTTCAGGGTGGGAGGTGAGATGCCCTGGTGAGCCAGTGTGTCCCACTGGAAGGACTGCAATGGCAGAGCAGCCCAGCGGTTATTCCTGGGGGACAGTGACCCAGAGTACAACTCTTTCCATTCCAATTTCTGTCCTCTTTCCTGATCTGGAAATTGGCTGCATCAATTGATCTGTGTACTTGACTCCCTGTGTGCTTTTCTGTATCTCTATTTCAATAAGACCATAAAATGGGGTGGCGGGGGTGGAAGCGCAGGTCATGCTGCCCAACCACAGGTGGGTGTTATACTCCTTCCCTACCTCTGCAAAACCCAGACACTTTTTCCTCACTGGAACCACAAGCTCTTTGAGCCGACTCTCCTTGCAAGCCCACAGCATGGCAGGCATTCATTAGATAGCAACGGCTCCTGCACTCAATAGCGAGTAGGCACTGCTAGCTAGGCCAGGGTTAAGTTCAATTCCCTCCCTTTTCCTGTGCCCCAGGCCCAATAATTCCTGCAATAGTCAAGGACTCCTTCCCCCAGCAAAGGCACAGATCTTGGCTATCAGCTGGGTCCCTTGGCAGCTCAGCTCCAGGCAAGATTTGTTCCCTTGTTTGCCTGGAGCTTTGGTTTTAATTTGTAATGTTTGCTTAATCTACTATTAGTTGGGCTGAATTTAATTTAACTCATTGTAGCAATTCATTTCTTTCAATCTTCCATTATTGGGTATCACTCTTAAGTTGTAAGTGATTTTGCTTTCTCTAGTCGTCATGTTGGAGCCTGTTGGCCCACTTATTCCTCTTGACAAGCAACATCGGCAATTAAAAATATATATAATTACAGGGAGAGCAGAGGGATGGGAATGTGGAATGGCATCCATATCCTGGATTTTTTTTTCATTAGCTTCTACGTTTTAAATAAAATCAGACAAAGTGATAAAAAGGAGATAGGTCAACTGCCATGTGGAAAAACAACCAGTAGCCACAGAGACCCTCTTTCTTAACCCAGGTCCATAAAATCAAAACCAAGAGCATGACAATTGTTTTCAAAAATTTAGAAGAAGGAACAATGAACACCTCAAACATGGCTCACACCAAGCAAGATCTTTGAATGGCCGTAACTGGTCTGGATTTAATGCAGGAGTAACCTTGGGGTTTTCATGATTCAATGAAAAAGTTGCCCAGCAGGAAGACTCAGGATAAAGATGAATTCCTATACAAACCTTAACATATATAATGTTTTCCATACAGAGCTTAATGTCAGTGCTTTTGACTTGACAGTCTTCACTTCCTGAGTAGTGGCCTGCCTGCCACATACACCAAAACACTAGGATTTACCATGTTTCAATTAATTCGGCTTACTCCAAAATCTCTGAAGAGTTTTTTTTTTTTTTTTTTAATCACTAGACTTCAAAGTAGGATGATCATCACCAATTTTAGGGACCATCTCTCTAGTATAATAGAAAGCCACGCAGAGCCTAGCATGTGGATGCAGACAGATGCCAAACACTAAGCCTGGCTAAGAGTAAGCACTCAGTAAGGATTGGAATCGTGAAAACCATTCTGGCTACAATAGGATCCAGTGTCATTAGGTAGCACGTCCCCTCTGGTTTGACTTTCTTATTTCTACAGTAAAACAAACTGCCAGGTTGTATCTTTCCAGAGCTCACACTTGTAGACAAAGCAGGCTTTCCCTCTGAACTTAGTACACTAGAATACTTTCCAGCAGGGGCCAGGGACTTCTACAGCCAAACTCACCCTCAGTGTATACCTGAACTAACAACAAAAGCCCCCTGTGAGAGGTGTCCTCTGGAAAACACTTAAGAGTGTGGCCTTCAAGCATCCAACCTGCATAAGACACCTTTCAGCAAATTCTAATCACAGCACACACTGTGCAATTGTGTGGAGCTTGTCTGGAAGAACCTATAAAGACCCAAATCGTGTCTCATATTATCCATTTTCTAACCCTCAGTGAAACCAACCTCATAAGGACTGTATTTCCTCCAATATACTAGGATGAGTCTGGCACACATAAGAAGACTTAGGGAAAGCTGCCACTGGTCAAGTAACTCAAATGTGCTCCTATAGGCTTTTATAACTCATTATCTTTGTCTTCATCTACAAAATAAAATGGTGCAGAATGAGTTTTTCAGGAGAGACCTAAAATCTAGCAGTAGATAATCAGTGACAGCTCATTGATACACAAGCACATAAGACCTGAAATGTCAATTATATATATATATATCCTTACACAGATTCATATATGGAAAGGGAAGACTAGGTAGGACTAGGTGGTCTCTCTCAGCTCTGTTGGCCTACATTGAAGCATCTGGCTGAAAACTACTTGTGTAGAAGGTATTCAAAATTGAATCATGGTAATGACAGAGACATGAAACATTAATAATGTTTCTAAAAATCTTTCTGTATAAGCTATCAAAAGAAGTACATGAGAAAGGGTTGAACCTGCCATGTGTCATTGGAAAGTGAGTTTCTCATGTATCTAAGTCCAGGATCAGCAAACTAAGCCCAGGAGCCAAGTCAACCACCTACCTTTGTAAATAAAGTTTTATTAGAACAGAGCCACTCACTCCTTAATGCACTGTCTGCAGATGCCTTTCATTGTACAATATCAAAGTTGAAAAGATGGAACAGCAACTGTATGGCCCAGAGCACTGAAAATATTTAATCCCTGTCATTGTGCATTAAAAGTTGTCAGCCCCTGTCTAAAAGAGGCTTTGTGAGGGAGATTTTGAAGAAGAGCTACATCTTGAAGTTTGGGTAGACAACAAGGTTTTGCAAAAAGGTAGAAGGGATTGAATGCTGAACAGATTTGGAGTCACACAAATGGCTGAAGTAGGGAAGATGAAAGGGATTAAGATCAGAGAGCCATGGACATCTAGACCAAGAAGACTGAACCTGATTCTTCAGACAGTCTCTGGGATTGAGGTTTCAGAGAGAGGACGACAGAAGAAAGTGAAACTTAAAGAAACCCAGTCATGCAACCATCTGGAAATGGTTTGAAATTCTTGGCACAAGACACTGAAGTCCTCAGCAG
This sequence comes from Sciurus carolinensis, assembly GCF_902686445.1. Lineage (NCBI taxonomy): Eukaryota > Metazoa > Chordata > Mammalia > Rodentia > Sciuridae > Sciurus > Sciurus carolinensis. Next base: position 14,971,790 of record NC_062228.1, read on the forward strand.
CCTAGAAGCCACAGGACTGGCCAGGATGTGAGTGAGGGAGACAGTAGCAAAGACTGAACAACAGGGCTCCTGACCACCGAGTTTGGGGATGAAGGAGGAATCACTGACGCTTCTCCAGGGCTTGGAACCCAGGTGACCCCACAGTTGATGGCTTGCAAGTGGCCATGGGCATTGGCACATGTCACTTCTCAAGCTGACAGTTAAAGGCATGCCTGAAAGTTTCACGCTCTGAGTCAAGTCCAAGCACTTCTGCAGCAGAGGGCCAGTGATTGCCCCCACCCCAATCAATGTAACGCATTGACTCCTTCGCCACATTCCGGAGAGTAGCAGCAGTTCCTTCATCTCAAAGTTGCTCTGACAGGTCAATACCCTGTCATCGCTAATCCTGCAAACCTCAACAGACTCCTTTTTAAAGACTTCAAGTAAATAGGTGGCTATTATCATCTTTCGGGGAGTTTCTCTACTTATTCTCCTGTTCGTGTTATAGACACCCGTTAACCGCGAGTCTCAAAATCACAGTTTTGACAGGCAGATTGTGAAGTTCAAGTCAATGCCTCATTTTCCTGCTCTGTCTGTTAAGGAGCTCCGATAGCTTTGGAACATCCAGTTACCCTGAAAACAGACAGGCCGGGTCCCCGCGATGACTCCTGTGTTACCAGACCCCCACCCCCGCCTGGGGACCGGCAGCATCTCCCATTGCAGTGAGCTGGACACCATCCTGGAAAACCTTTTGCCCAGATTCTCATTAGTACTGCATTAGTCTGTAAACTGGGAGCTAGACGCCTAGTTCACCTCGCTCTTACTTGATGTACTTGAAAGGTCTCGTGAATTTACAGCAGGATAATGTGGAGCCCAGCACCTATTTATGAGTTGATCATTTGTTCCGAACCCCCCTCAAAGTGCTGAAGGTTACCATTCAACCAGGGCCTGCACTAATGCCACTGGAAGGCCAACAAAGCCAAGTGTATGAAAGTTAAAAGCATTAATAAAAGTGTGACTTATAAATTACTTCATCTTTGTCACCCTTTTTGAAATGGGGTGAGAGAGGCCAGGGTAAATTTATTTTTTAAGTGCTTTCTGAGACCTGAACGGGTCAGGCTTGAAATGCTGTAGTCTATAAATCATTCTTTGCAGATCTGGGGGATGTTGCTGCATCATAACATTAACAAATATTGATTTATTTTATCATTTGCAACTGTTTATGGTGCAACAGAGATCCTACAGTACACAAAGAAAGCAAATGCTTATTTAGGGGTAATGTAGCTAATTAACACCTCTTGTTGCCAGAGAATAAGAGGGAAATGGCAATGGGATTTCAGCTTATCCAGGAGTTCATGGCAAGGTAATATTTATCAGGTTATCTGATATTAACTCAGCCCCCGCCCCAATAACGCAGAGATGGATGGCTTTCATACTGTGCAATTTTAAGTACAAATGGCACCTACGAGAGGTCCTATCACCACCCACCAGCATGACTTGATCCAGCTAAGGCTCCTGCGAGGCTGGAACCAGGAAAGGGTCAGCGGGGGTTTCAGACCCTAGCAACTCTGCTAAATTTTGTATCAAAGCATTAAAAAGGCAGACGCCCACACTCTCAACCAGAAGTTCTAAAGAGCTTCATTTGGGGTCCCTGCTGGTGCAATGGAGCACAATTAACACCCAATGCCTCAAGAAAAGGGAGAAAAATGCACACTCTGTTGGAAAGTCTCCATGGCTCTGCTGTTCTTTCTCCAACTGCGCTCCAGAGTTCTTTCACACTTTAATTGCTCCCAATTTGGGCCTTTTCTTAACAGGCAACAAAGAGCTGGGCTAATTGTTCAGAGGAGTTCAGGAAGCTCTAGAGTTTCATCAAGAGAAACAAAGGCAAAAAGACAAATAATGGATAAGAAAGCCTGTCTTGAAGACGGCACAAGGATGATCATGATACACAGACTCACACACACACAGGCCTGCGTGCGCATGTATGAGCTATTAGTTCAATGAAATAATCAGAAACTGATATTCTTGCTTTGGGAAGCCTGCAATGAAGCCGATCTTCTTACCCAAGCAACTCTTCAAGTGGCCCCTGCAACTGGGTATTCCTCACATCTGTCAATAAGAAAAATGGTAGGCCAGGCAGCCAGTCACGGCCATGCAGTAAATTCCCAATGGCAGAGGAGGAACTGAGATTCCCTTTTTGTAACGTGGTCCAGGAAAATGTTCTCCCAATGGTTACAGTAGCTGAGACTAGCACGAGGGTTTCTCAACCTCATACTACTGGCATTTGGGTTGGAAAAGTCTTTGTTGTGGGATGGGGGAGAGATGGGGTGTGTGCACTGCAGAATATTCAGCAGCATCCCCACCTTACATCCACTAGATGCCAATAGCAAGGACCACTGCTCCCAGTTATGACAGCCCCAACTTCCTGCCGACATGGCTAGGAGTCCCTGGACATAAAAACTCTGTTGAGAACCACTGGGTTAGACATAAGAAATCCAAGACTTTCTTTCAGGCCTGTCCCATCAGCAAACTTCCTAAGCCACAAACTTCAAGACATGGGTTCTCCATGCACAACTCTGAACCATTTTGTATTCTGCCACTGGGACCCAAGAGGCTGAACTATGTGGCTATGCCTCCCAATCTGAATCCCTCTGAAGAAAGGTTGAAGAAGAGACTTTCAGGAACTAAAAACTACTTTGCTGATGAAAAGAGGAGAGAGAAGATAAAAAATAGCTGCTATAGGAAAGAGTAGGGTTAGAAAAAACAGATAGCTTGAGGCAGTAGTGCTCCCCAGGGAAGGGGCTCTCAAGTAGGAAGGGAACACGTTCAGAATGGCCTACTGTTAGGGTTCTGTCTGAAGGACTGATACCAGGGTGGATCGTTAAGACTTTCCTCATATTTAAACTGAAGAAGCCATGGTCCTCTCGTCAGGTGTAAAGTCTGACTGTGCACCAACTCTGCAGATGACACACCCCAAGACAATCACGACAACGTCTCCCATCCCCAAGATCTTCTGCAGTGACCCTGCTACACACCATCATCAAGAGGTGATGTGTGTTCTCCACCACCTTGAATCTGGTGCCCCTGTGCCTGCTGTGACCAATGGAATGTGGAAGATGGGCCTGGTATCAGAACTGGGAGTGACTCTTCACTAACGTGGTGGCTTTGGTTCCCTGCATCACAGAATTCTTGCTCATGGGATGATCCCCCTCAGAACCCAGCTGCCCTACGGCCAGATTCACTATGGACAGGAGGAGGATGTGTGGATGTGCTCCAGGTCAGAGTTCAACAACTCCCAGCCAGCTCCACAGCTGAGTCCTCTTCAGCAGCTAGTTCAGTCAAACCTGCAATGACTCCAACCACCATCGGACTGCAACCACGTAGGACTGCAAGCCAGCACCGCCCTGCAGAACCCTATCAACCTCGAGTCAGGGAAGATAACAATAGGTAGATATTTTAAGCCACCACACTTTACCATGCTTTGTGAAACTGTGGTAACTCGCCGAACACCAACCACACTGGTATTTCTGAGATGCCAAAGAGCAACGTGTCATTGTACCGATGGTACTGAGATTTCCATGGGTCGCCTTGGTCAAAGGAACTGACAGCAGCATCAACAGCACCCTGTTCACTGGGAGCTCAATACCTTTCATGTAATATCACACTGCAGCCTTGCCATCGACCTAGGGGACAAGGACTGTTATCATTCTACTTGACAAATAAGAAAACTGGGGTCTAGAGTCCTTAAGTCTTATCAAAGTGACACAATTGCTAAATGGAAGAAGGGGTTCAGATGCGAACAGTCCATCTCCAAAATTTTATTTTTAAAATTAAAAATTTTAATTTCCTGCCTACAGGAAGCTGTAGGCAGTTTTAGTAGAGACAGAAGAGAGGAGGCAGAGAGGGCACCATCAAATGTTCCTCAGGGCATCCTGTCCAACACCACCCCACTGTGACCACAGATCCCCAGAGTGATGCATTCAGCCACCATTCTTCCCCAGAGACTGGTACCAAGGTGTCTTCTGCTTAGAGAAACGTGGGCAACAGCACCCTCGACCATCTTTGGTGGCATTTCTAAAGGAGCACAGTGACAGAAAACACCAAACCAATCTTCCGCCAAATGAATCCTTATCTTTTCCCATACCGCTGCAGTGTGTCTGTGCCCCTCACGCATTCCGCAACCACAGGCACCCCACAAATCCTCTGAGCCTCACAGTCCTCACATAAATACGGGCATCATCCCTACCCAGTGAGTTGTTATGACAACTTGAGTTAACGTATTTTCTCAGTGTATCCCTAGCACCGGCACATAGGGGCACTTGGAAGCAGGCCCCTGCCCGGGACGTGTCTGGCCCGTTCAGTCAGATTGTCATATTTACACTTAACCTTTGTCTGCGTAGACCCCTGGAAATTTAGAGCCATGTTGAGTGTACACATACGTCCTCCCTGCTGCCCATGACACACATATGACTGAGGAAAAACCCTCAATGGGGTGCTGGACTCAGTGGGAAGTCTAAGACACTTAGTCTGAAATGTACTCACTTGGCTGGCCTTTTCAAACATACTCTTCTGAGATCTTATCCTACACATGCCAAGTCCAGAGTGCTAGAGTGGATGCAACCCAAGAGCCCACACCTGAGAATTCATGATGCTCAGGCCATTCACAATAGATCTACCCACTGCACCTGTCTGTGACCACAACTGAGACCCTGGCCCCTAAGAGGGTCCCACACCTGGCCCTCCATGCGATCCCTGGGCACACAGAAAGTAGACACCTCTCTTGGCATCACCGGTATAAACAAAATGTTCGAACTAGGTCTGATACCACCCAGTTTTTGTTTTCCTATCTATATCCTTCAAGCATCTGTTTTCTTCTTCTCTTTGGAGCCATTTTTTCATTCTGGGGATGAAAACCCAAAATTAAGGCTCTGATCTCCATCCACCCTATCACCCTGGGCTGGAGCTATCTTCTCTAAAAGCCCACGGAATGCAGGATAGTTCATTTACATTGGGTTTCCACCAGCTAAAAAGCCCAAGTTTCAAAGGAAAATCAACTATTCATCCCAAATTCACCATGTTATGACTTTTGTAAAAGGCCCTAAAACACAATTAATAGCACAATTGCATCTTAACTCAGAATTTTCCACTTGGCAGATTTTCTCAGGTTGACTGTCATGGAAAAGGCACCTCTTACTATCTTTTTTTTAAATTAAAAAGTATATAAAATAAAGGAAGGTATACCACTTTAGGGTGCTAATGTCCAGTTGAGTTCTGCTCAACATAGATATTGAAGGTTCCACAACTAGAAAGGAATCATCCTCTGTCATTTATTGTAAAGTTTGTGCCTGGAACTTGTAACTGAGTTCAATTTGAAAAGAAATCAAATGTTTGGACGAAAGTGACACAATGTGGCATGAGGCATAACCTATAAATTTCTAACGGATGCCACAGGAAGTCACAGTGGGAAGTCATGTCATTTGTAGATACTGAGAGAAACAGAAGTCATTAATTTTTTTTTCCTCTTAGATAACTTATTAATCAAACATAAGCAAGATCTTATACAAAACCCTGAGCCAGGGGTGAATGAATGGGCAATCTTTCGACCATTAGTTCATGCATTCCTGCTTTTAGCAAACTTTCTAAGCATTCAGTGTAGCAAGCACTGAGCTCTGTGCTGGGAATATCATGGTAAGAAAAGTCAAGTTCATGGGAATATCATGGTAAGCCCTGGTGGAGCTTAGCATCCAATGAAAGGGACAGACCTTAATCATTTAACCATAAAAATAAATAGGAAATGGCATTCCAGCCAAAGTCTATGAAGCATATGAAGCTCTGAGTATTTATAATTAGGAAGCATTACCAAATCCATGAGGTCAGGAAAAACTCGAATAGGATAAGACTCATCTGACAGAGAGAAACGAAAGGAAAATTGCAGTTGAGATAAACTAAAGGATGATCAGAAAGACCACAGAGGAAGAAGGAAGACAGGCTCATAGAGCAATAAGGCAGAATCACCATGTGATCCCTGGGTCCACTGTCCCTGAATAGAACATAAATGACAGATGAAAGATGACATGACTGGACAAAATAAAGTAAGTGCTAAATAAATATTCTAACTAATGTGGGAACAGTAGCTGGAACCCCAAGAATGGTTACAGGTAAGAGGTTGACTCTACACAGATTCTTGAATAAGGGTTATCATACTTTAGCCACATGGCAAATTCTGCCACTGCAGGTTTTTGTAAATGAACTGTGTTTGGACACGGCCACACCCAATTATTTACACATTGTTAAGGGCCACTTTTGTGCTTATAATGGCAAGATCAAGTGACTACTCAGGAGGGTTGCAAATCTCAGAGTCTTCACTACCTGGCCTTGTACATGAAAGTTTGTCTGATCCCTGATCTAAGAGGATGATCAGGATCTAAAAATCAATGGGACAAGAGTGTCAGGGTTGCCAGTACCTACTGCTTCTGGCACCAGGAAGAAGCAAGACTGAGCACACTGTTATTGGATGCCCCGATTGAATCAGAGGTTACAAAGGACACATGATGAACAGATATTTTTAACAGCATCTCAAAAATCACACTAGACAAGGTGGATGCATTTAGGTGTGTTTGCATCACAGAACAGATGCCAGGAAAGTTGATGGTTCACTGGCATCTCCCAAAGTCTATTCCCCAGGAAGGGTGAGACAGAGAGATGATACAGAAAATAAACCAACTAAAATGTGCTTACATCATTTCAGAAAATACTGAGTAAGCAAAGTTGAACCAGCCTCTTTATTACAGGACCTATTAGAGCTTTTAACATTCTCTTGTGCTTTAGACATCTCCAGAAGGAAGGAAAACTTAAGGTATGTGTCTCAGATTTAATTGATTGCAGATGCCTTCTTTTCCAACATCTTGTCAGGTTGGAGTTGCTGGAAACATACTTTGCGAAACACAGCTCTGAACTTGATGAAGTCAATCCCCTTCCTTAATGTTCTCCCAAACAGGTCAGAAAAGTATTTCCTTTCAAAATAATTTCACAACTGGCAGAAAAGAAGGGGTTAGTTCTGGTAAGCTAGAAGGGTGTGGGTCCCTGGGAAGTGAAACCCTGCCACTGTCACCCTCTCCAATCCCTCCCACGCAAACCCCTAGAATTTGTTACCATTTCCTATCATTTGTGGGATTCCCAGGCTCCATATTTAAAACTTCTGGCATCTGCCGCTCCTATCTTCTATACACTGTCAACACCAACAAACAGCACTTGGCTCAAAAAATTCTGAATTCAAACCATGACTTTATGAGAAATCAATGAGTGTTTTTAACTTCTTGAATGGACTGTCTTACTGCATTCCAAGTCCTGAATGCCAAATTTCTTTTCAATCCTGCAAAAGATGACTTTCCCCACAATCTTTCAATAGGCCAGCACACAGTAGTCTGCATGTTCCAAATCTAAGGAAATCCATCATGACGAAACTAGACAAGCATTTGCTACTCTCTGAGCACCAAAGAAACACCCAGACACCTGGCAAACCAGTAAGTAGCTCAAAGACTGCCATTACCTTCCAGAAGGCAAATGTCACATATTTCTCCTTCCCTTTAGATATAGCCAAAAGAACCAAAAGAGGGCCAATAAACGTCTCCAAAAGCAACCACAAAATACCTACAAACATTCTAGACCCTCTGCAGGCAAGCCACTCCCAGCGCATGCACAGCCCTGAAGAAATGGCCCAAATTTTCCACTCTCAAGGCTAAAGGGATTTGAAAAGGGCAACGGAAAAATCACCCCATTGATGGTGAGTATCCCTGAAGGCAAAGTCCTATTTCAGAGTCTGGTACTGACATCCAGAAACAGCAGGCTGTGTGTCCACTCCAAAGTCGTCACACTTTGGCAGAGAATCCCTGCAGGGTTGGAGCAGCCCTGGGGGCTCTGATGAGAGGTGCTAAATAAATTAGTGCTATCGTTTATTAGAGCATAAGAAACAGATGGGATTGGGCAAAATGACAGCTGGAAGAGTGAGGTTTTTGAAGATGAGTATGTGCAGCCCTGGGAGATCCAGCTCCATGACGCCTATTAACATTAACGGGCACGGCTTTCTTAGCACCCTGTACAGAGTCTACAGCCTCCTGAAAATTCATTCCTTGACTTTCTTTCCCTCACACGGTTAACCTAATACCTAATTATAAAATAATTGGCGATCCCACAACTTTCTCTTGTAAAACTCTCCCACCAAGAGTGATTATTTTCAGCTCATTGCTCCTTGTATCCACAGGGGAGGGAGAAGAAACAAGAAGGGGTCAGGGGGAAATGGATGGGCAAAGGGAGGGAGGGGAAGTCTGTTCACTGTGCTCCTTCCAATGGGCACTGGCCATTGGATACCCACTAAGTCCCCATCTAGCCAGAGATGGCCCCTGCCTGACTGCAGTTTCATGGGCTTCTGTGGCGTGCTGGAAGCCATATTGTTCCTGTCCCAGAAAACACTGACCTTCGAGGTCTCTGCTATATGTTCAGGTTGCCCCTGTTTCCAGCAGTTTCTAAAGAGTTCCAGTTCACATGGGGCTGTTTGAACTGAAGTCCCAGATTTACCTGATAAAGAACGCCAAACTAAGACCCTAAGAAATAGCATATGGAGATCCCACAGGGGCCCAGGCCTTATGACCAGGGGTGGGAAACTGAAACTACTCAAACACAACTTTTATCCAAGAGGCATCTCTCAATAGTTAACTTCTAACAAATAAAATTATTTTAAACAAGCTCCAAATAAGCTTATATCCAGCACTTTTTTTTCTTTACTATTTGTTCACAGACTAGTATCGTATGTTCAAAACACACATACGCAAAACTAGTCATGTCTTTGAGGAATATTTTTCTCCTAAACTCCTCTATCCCAGTGTCTGATAATAAGTGTTAATTTGGGGAAGATTTTGCAGTAAGAAAGCAGCCCATCTAGGAGACAAATTTAATATTTTGTTAAGTGAATGTCTAGTACAGCCTTATATCAAGAATATGTAATGGGACATAAGTCCTTCCTGCCCAAACTAGACCTCCAAAAGTTCTCAAAAGTAGCTATAGATCTATTTTACGTAAGCTTCTAGCAACTATTTTAAAAGTGTATTTAAAATCAGTTAACAAGTCCTTGCTAGGCAGGAAAAGGAATGTAAAGTATAGTTCTTGCCCTTAGGAATGTCAGGACCTTAATCAAACAGGACATAAAATTATGCAAAAATACAAGGTAAGAATAGTAATTACATACTGAGCCTCTTCTATACATCAGATACCATACTGTATGATACGAGTGGAGATACACGGGTTTATTACATGTATAGTTATACAATCTCAAAGATAATTTAGGAGGATGGTATCATGTTCTAAAATGAAGAAACTAAAACTCAGAAATTGCACTCAGGTGTGCCATGTAGTGTATTGATACCCTAGAAGGAGAGGTGGGGATGAGCTGGATTACTTGAGAAGTTTCTCAGCAAGAACTGGCCAAGGAGAGCCTTTAGGATTCCAGGAAACCCAAGGTTGATCCTGGAATGCCCGCAATGACATTCCCTCTGGTTTCCCCACTCCCCAAACCACTCACTGTCTTATCTTCTGCCATGGAACTCATTTCTTAATCTCATGGTCACAATGGGGCTCAATAGAAATCATGCCCCCTTTCCCTTGGCTTCTGAACAAGTAGGTAAGTGATAAGAGCAACTGATGAAGATCCAGATACCACCTTGACTAGTGAAAAAAGTTAAGGCAGAACACACACAGCCTCATGTCTTATCAGTAGCCACTTTGCCCAAAAGGATCGGAGGTTGTCAGGTACTGTTGGAGAAAAGGAGTCCCAGGAGAAACAAGCACAGGCCTGAACCAACATCTTGTCTACTCTTTCCCAAGTTACCAAGCAGTGATAACCACATGCAGTAGTTCTGCGGAAAGCCAGGAGTTAGGCCAGCAGGTTTCTCTGCACGTGGGAAACACAGCAGAGCAGAAGCATCGTCCTGTGGGGTCTGCCACAAATCCTGCACATCACAATGAACACACACGACCTGTGCTGGACTTTGCAGACCATAGGTGGAACGGGTAACGATCAGCAGAAGTGGAGCAGAGGGAGATGGAAGCCCTCAGAAATAGCTAGAAGAGGTACTCTGGTCACAAAGATGCAACTCCATGTCACAGCTGCTCAGCTACCAAAAACAAAACACACCACAGTAATAGGTGAAGCAGCCTCTGCAGGGTGCACACCACCACAAGACTAAGCCCTTGCAAAAGAGGCTGCCTGGGGCACAGGGAAGAGAAGTGAGGTACAGGCGCCCTTGTCTGTTTGCTTGAAGGACTTAGAAGTAAGACACGAGCCTCTAGCTTCAGGGTAGCTTCCACTCCAACTAAGAAGAGCAGCGACTCCCTCCAGGTAATCAAGAACACTAGGTGTGCCAGGCCTTGTGGTGCACAGCCGTAATCACAGTGACTAGGGAGACTAAGGCACGAGGGTTGTGAGTTCAGAGCCAGTCTCAGCAACTTAGTGAGGCCCCGTCTCTAAATAAAAACATAATAATGGCTAGGGATGTGGCTTAGTGGTTAACACCCCCTGGGTTCAATCCCTGGTACCACAAAAAAAGAAAGAAAAGAAAACTAGACTTAAATTCCCCGTTTTCCCTCCAAATAGTCAAGGTTACTCCTCTCCCAGCCTCATCTTTGACGGACTCCACCTCACTCCTTACGCTCTTAGCATTTTTTCTGCATTCAGCCTGGGAACAAGGTGTAATTCAAAAGGGACACACAAAGGAGAAGGGAGGGAAAAGAAAGAAGAGGAGGATGGAGAAGAGAGAACAGAAAGAAAGTGGGAGGGAAGGAGGGAAGGAAGGAGGGAGGAAAGAAAGAAAGGAAGAAAAGGAGGAAGAAGCGACAGAAATAGAACTGTACTCACTTTGCATGCAAAAGAAAAGGGAGGGAAGTGGAAATGTTTTTATTTCAAGCACATGAAGCTTTCACTCAAAGACAGAAACAACTGTAGCGCAGAACCAGAGGACAGAGACTTCAAGTACAGGACAAGGAACTTTCTTTCAATAGAAGGAGGATGTCTTCAGGGTCCCCAAGCAGACAGAGGAGCATCTTCTAGTCACTTCCTTCCCATTCAGAGGCCAACTGTGGAAGGATAGCCATCTCACTCCATTGCAAGTGTTGGTGAAGTCCATCACCTAGGGACAGTGAGCAACTCGAGGACAGCATTTAACCCAAGACCTCCATCCAAAACACAGCAAATACACGTGAGCTGAATCAACTTAAAGTGAGATTCTTAAACAGAAATGGTTTATTTATGGAGTTCTTCTTTTGGGGGGGGTAGGGGGTGTGGATCCCAAATGGAATACATTCAGGATTTAAGAAGATTAGAGTCATTTCTTAAAGCAAGGGAGAACAAATGATCCTCCAGTGAGACTGTCCAGTCACTGGAGCTCATGGAAAATGCCCAGAGCACATTCTAGGCCATGAGGCAGGAGCACATTGGTCCATCTACTTCATCTCTGATGTGACCGTGAGATTCACTTTAGCCAGTGCAGTGTGGCCAACCTTGACTGGTCACATTCAAAGAGCAACACAAAACACTCATGCTCACCATCATCTGTCTCTGCCCCTGGAATTGTTAAAGCCAGGGTCATGCTGGAACTTCTGAACAATCACATTTCAGAGTGACAACTTAACTTTGTTGAGCAATTTTATATGTCCTACTGAAACAAAATGAAAGATTTTTTAATATGAATATACCTTCAGTCATTTTTAATGTATCTTAAAACAAATTAGTCCTCTGGGTAAATCATCAAGAAAATGAACCAAAACCAATTAGTCCCCTGGGTAAATCATCAAGAAAATGAACCCCTTCCCGGCTTGGAAAAAAAGAAAGCATATTGCCAATTTAAGATATCCTTGGTGAAAATCAGTTATATGAGACTTAAGTCCTGTAGTTGGACCATCCCAATGAGTTCTAAAGTACCTTCCAGAGAGCTACGAGACACAATGGGTTTGAAAGAGTCTACCAAGTGTCAAGTGCTGCTTAAAAGGGGGATTTTCACATTTGGGAGTCAGTTATCAAAAACAAGGGATCTTTCCTAGTCTAGTTGTTTCCAAACATCAAGCTGTACACATGGAAAGCCCAAACAGAATGTGATTTAACAAAGACTCTCAAGTTACCTTCTGAGTGCACTAGAAGGCCAGGAAGATGTTGAAGTTCTCTGAAGCCACAGGTGGACCAAGGGGCTTCCTATGACATTACACTGACCTAAAAGATCGATTCAGTCCATAGGGAAAATTTGAAGCTCAAATACCCACACCAAAAGACCCAGGAAGTATCAGGGACTTGAAGATAACTAAAGAGGACACTGGAATAAAATCTTATCGGGAACAGTCCAGGGAGACACACCAGACAACTGCTGTTAATGTCAGTGGTATTTCTAGTTGTCCTTGCTGTATATTGTATATTGTATATTGGCCTATCTTTGACAATAACAGAAAAAAAGTCACTTCTATATGATGGATTGAGAATATGCTCTGGAATATTTGGGTTACATTTTCAGAATTTTCCAGAAGAGGACAAAAGTATAGGAGGAGTTGAAAGACTAAAAGTTAACGCTGGCAGGTACTTACCTAAACAATTAATTTAAAAAAAAAACTGAATAGTCCTGATAAAACTTGGAATTCAATAGAAGACGTGGTACTGTAGAATGGAATGTGCGACTGTCTTGAACACATCATAATAAATGCATGGGACCAAAACTCCCTTCACTTTCCTGAGTCAAGCAAAGGCGGCAGCAGTCAAAGCATGGGGTGGCCCATCTGCACCCAGGAACCCGGCTCTACTCTCACTGTAGGCTAAAACTGAGCAAGCCTGCTGCTGCCCTCCGACATGTGAGTGAGTTCATGACTCCAGCATCCTGTCACCTAACCCTAACCTTGAAGACCACGATCCAAACCAACCTCAGTGTTTTCAACCCTTTCTCCTGGTCCTGCTAACACGTTTCCTGTCCCTTCTCTTCTCCATTGCCCACTTCTATCAGCCTCCCAGCCCCATCTTCCTGTCTCCATTCCTAAAGACACCCTCCTGTGTTCAGTGAGCTCTCAAACCCCATCAGACACAAGCCCTTTCTCTTGTCCAACCATCTGAGCTGAATGGGGACTTCATTCACAGCAAGGCACTTGACCCACGTTTAATGAGTGAGAGCATGAACGATGGACAACCCTCAGGATACCAGACTCTGAGCGACAGAGATGACAGGAAGTAATAAGGGCAGGGAGGGAAAGAGCCAAAAGAAGGAAAGAGGAGACAAGAAGCCACTCATGTCTGCTTGCTCTAACAGACACCCTTGCCCTGAGTCCCCAGAACTGCTATCACCAAAGAAAAGAAAGGCGGGGGAACTGCTCCTTTCATTGTCCACATTCATCCTCAGCTCAAAGTGATGTGACTATTTTGCCTCTGAGGATGCCCTGGATATTTAGTCCAGCCTAATTTCACTCAGATACACAACTTGATTTCCCCTGGTCTGAACCCCAGGAATTGACTTTTTTCTTGACAACAATTTACAACATAGAACTTTCCAGTCTTGTCATCTGAAAAAGGAAGATTTAATGTTCCCTGAGGTCCAGAGTGTGCTGGGCTCTAAAGCTCATTCGAGGACAGAAGTCTCTTGTGCCTTCAGCACAGGACGAGCCTACAGGGCTCAGGGCGGCCGTGGTTCTTGGCAACGCCATGTTCATGCCTGTGTATCCTCAGGGACCTCCCATCATGCATCATATTCCGTGCACACCACAAACTGAGGTAAAACCAACTCTGTCTTTTAAAAGGAATAATCTAATATGGTTTCCATTACCCCCCCCCCATAAAATATGTTCCTTGGGGGCTGTTTCATTCTTCCAGCTGAAGATAGGGGTGGGGGTAGGGGGATCAGGAGGTTGGATGAAGGGAAATATTCCAGAAGGGTAGATAAAAGATAAAGTCTACCTCCCCACCCAGGAAACTGGTAGGACACCAGGTGAAGCAGAATAAGGCAGGTGATGAGGCACATCTCCTGTCCTCTGTTTCCCAGGCAAGAGCACTGGAAGGGAGAGGGAGGCACGTGGAATAGGCTAAGGGGAAAATCAATGCAGAGAAAGAGCTTCCTTCTCAACAGAACTCATAACACACAAAGGCCACATTAGGTCAACTCCCCCTACCCTATACCAACCTGGGGTGGCCAGAGAAGTCATACAAGAAAAGGCAGAAGGACAGTCTCAATTTAGTTCTCAAGAGTCTCCTTTAACTACCATGTTACAAGGGAAGTGTCAATTGCTATTGCCTTGGGGAAGGACCCAGAAGTGGCTGATGGACTAAAAGGGTTGGAGCTCAGGAACACAGTGGGGAATCCCAAGAGCCAGGGACCACGGGGGGAACAACCTAGACCAGGAGTCATGAGAACTGGACCCAGGGAGACACTCAGTGGGGGGGTCAAAGCAAAGAGATGCCTAGCATTGCCAAGCTCAGAGAAAAAGGAACATCACCTCAGAGTTGTAAATTCTGTCATGACAGCAGAGCCCCTTACAACCAGGCATCTAGGTACAGGACAATGTAGTCCTTACACAAGGGTCTGAGTGCATGATCCACCATCTTCCCTTCTCCCACCGGTCACCATGAACTCAGAGACTCTCTTGGAGAACAGGAATGGAGGAGAAAATAGGAAAGAATAGAGCTTTATCTCCCAAGAGACCTTTCCTTAAGAGTCCATTTAAATTATTCATTCAGAACTGATTTTATTTTTCCTGGATATCCAGCCAAATGGGGACAACCAGGCAAGAGCAGATCTGTTATGAAACATGGAAACTACATTTTCCTTGCACGTCAGTATGTAGCGTGTGCATGTGCAGTTCAACTTCACAACAGAAGTACTGTATGTGAAAACCAGCGTTTGCAAGCCAGCCTGTAACGGTACTGCCTGATGCTTGCTGCCACCAGGGAAAGGTGGCTGAGGAAGGGCAAGTCCTTGGTGAGCCTCCGGTGACTGCACAGGAGCATAGTGGACAGGAAGCACCCCCTCCAGCCTGGGGCTCCAAGAGCTGCTGCAGCCAGGCAATATGGACAGGTAGATCGCCCATGGCGAGGAAATGGACATTTGGAGTCAGGTTTTTCTTAGGGGTATGGTCTCCAGCCTGGGCCCAGTACCTGTTCCCATTACCCCACATGGTTCCCCTTTCAACGGTCAGTCAGATGACAGGGGTGTGTGTGTGCATGTGTGTGTGTGTGTGTGAGAGTGGATGTGTGGGGGGAAGTGTGTGGATATGGTATGTGCGGTGGGGGTGGGGAGGGTGGGGGAGAGCAAAAGGTCACCATGCTACTAAAGATTGTGTATCTCTTACCTGAAACGCTCGGGACCAGAAGTGTTTCAGATTTGAGAATCTTTCCTGATTTTGGTATATGTGTTTACGAACGAAATCTTGGAGATGGGATTCAAGTCTAAACATGAAATTTGTTTTGTGGACACCTGAAACATATAACCTGAAGGTAAATTTATTCTTAATTTTTAGTGATTTTGTGCCCAAAACGAAGTCTTGTGATGTAGTATTTTCAGTTACGGCATCAAATCGGAACTCAAAAAGTTTCAGTTTTTGAAGTATTTTGGATTTTGAGATTAGGGAGGCTTACTCTGCAGCAATATGGTGGGTAAATTAAAAACAAAACAAACTTTGTCCTACCTTTTTCCAGAGATCTAACACATCCATATGTAGATGTCAGGAGCTAGCCAACCATCAACCAGAGTCACAAGAGATGCCTTGAGTAAGTCCCCTAAAATCCAGAGGGAGCTGTCTCCTCCCTGCCCACTGCCACCTCCCCTCACCCAGCTCTTGGGGCCCAAGGAAGGCACAGCCTGCCCAGATCAGAATTAGGTCTTTTGTAACATTCTTTTTTTTTTTTTTTTTTTCTAATTCTCTGCCAAAGGAGCCCCCGCTGTATACACGTGTGAATCCACTGTTCAACTCCTGGACAAGTTTTCAGCAACACATTATGTACAAATTAAAAGACTGTCTGATTGATTTCTTTTTTTTTTCCCCCATTTTGTTATTTGGATTTCTTTCTTTGTTTTTGCAGAATTTTTCTAGAATAGGTGTCAATTTACTTTGTAAACAGTGTGCTTAATTGTTTGTAAGACTGCAGAATAACTGGCACAAAGTGAAGTTATTTTAGACAAGAACAAACAATTTGAATATGGCAGTTAGTAGGGAACTGAGAACAAAGGATGGAGTTTTATTTAAAGAACAAGTCAATCATGCCAAGAGAAAGACAATGCCCAGACTCCTTCCGTGTGCAGAGCTGAAAAGCCCGAAGTTGCTCTGTTTTAAAACGTGTGAAGATATTCAGTACAAAAGGCCGGGTTTTGAACACCGATAAAAGAAATTCAGGAAGATCAACTGTGGCTCACAAAGAAACAAAGCCTGAGCCAGTGAGGACGGGATTGTGTCTGTGAAACCCAGTACTCAAAGATGACAGGATCTGGATTTACAGCTGGGCAAAGACTCGGGCAAGTGACACGGAAGTTTTATGCAAAGTGACTTAACATCACTCCATCAAATATGTTAAATGCAACAGAGTGGGAATAGGAAATGCTGAGGGAGCGACACCTCAGCGCCACAAAGCCCGCATTCCCCAGATCACCAGCCCCCAACCCCCACTTCCCACAGAAACACACTCCACTTCTTTTCAGCAGTGCATTTACTTAGAACAAGACTCGGGGCCCCCAGTCAGCAAACAGTTTCTGTAAAGAGTCAGATGATAAATATTTCAGGTCTTGCAGGCCACAGGGTCTCCATCCCAGCTCTTCAACTTGGCCCCAGTTTTGGAGAAGGGGCTATAGATGATGCATAAAGAAAGGGGCCTGGCTTCATCTCCAGGAAAGTTTATGGACGGTGAAATTCACATCAACTTTGTGTGCTGTAGACCGTCTCTTGATTTTTTTTTTTTTTGTAGTCATTTAAAATGTAAAAATTATACCAGGCTAAGAGGTCACATGAAATTGAGTGGTGGGCCGCAGTTGGCCCACCCTCCATTGACAACCCGGGCACCTTCCATGATGGTTCCATGATATGCTTACTCAGAACTATACTTGCTAACATGCGTTCCAGAAGAACGGTCGCCTACAAGTGTGCAGAATTTGAAGCAGCAACCGCATGAAACTGTAGCAGTAAAGCAAGATAAAAAAGGAACAAACCACTAATAGAGAAGAGGACAGTAAAATGTGGTAAAATGTATGCCCACTGTCGCAGACAGGAGGTAGCCAGTGAGAGAGGACAGGGTGGGGCAGAACAGCTGTGTGGCTACCAATACTTGGACTAGACTCAAGGTAGGGCTGGAGGAATTTTCATCCAAGTGAGAAATGGAAGATGGAAGAAGAAAGGAGAAAAGGAAGGTCAGGAAAATAATGCAGATCTTGAAGATTACCACATGGAGTCTTCCTATGAGAATTACTGTAAACATTATATATGTATACACACACACACACACACACACACACACACACACACATATCCCTTATGCTATTTAATCCTAACAGCCCTATGAGGCATTATTATTAATCCCACTTTACAGATGAGGAAACTGAGATCCTGAGATGATAAACTATGTGTTCAAGATATGGGTGGAGGGATGGATGAATAGACTGACATACAAATAGACATACAGAAAGATAGATATAGCTATTAGGTTAGACAGACAGTAGATGGGTAGATGATAGATGTAGAGAGATCAATATGACAAATGGATTGGATTAAATAAATATGATAAAGATCACATAGACAATAGATAAATAGATATGACAGAAACGGATTAGCCCACACTCCAACTCTAAGCACAGAGCGCTGGACACCATGCCTCTGCCTCTGTGTGCGCTCTGGGGAAGTAGGAGGCTGCTGAGACACCAAATAAGACTTCAGGAAGCAGCAGGAGCTCCCCTTTTTTACAAGCAGTCATGCACTGGTCCCCTCGACTCTTCCAAGAGGTTAGTTGGAGAGGAGGCTTCCTGAAGGAGATGAGTCTGAAGTGGTTTTGAAATGACTGAAGGAACTAAATATTGAAACACGTGCAACCACAGGAAGCGTGAGCAAGGAGGACCTGGAACTGGGAAAAACAAAGATGCAGCAGGACTTGAAAGTGTGAAGACGGTTTGAAGAGCTCGACGTGTTTTCTCTCAGATCTGACGTCGGGACAGGTTTTCAAAAACACAGGTTCTACAAACTGCATCTCTTTGATATCCAGGAGGAGCTCATTGGGAATGCAAAGCAGCGGAGCCAGGAGCACCCTGCCCTGCCAGAACCAGCCTGTGGGGCTATGGGACGATCCTCAGCAACTTAGCAGCAACTCGGGGCCTTTCTGGAAGAGTGGCAGTTCACACCCAACCACATACAAGGAAAGCAGTACCTGCTATCCTCAGTTTACAGACAAGAAAAGAAAAAAAGCAGCTTCAGAGAATCAGATACCCACCCTGCCTCGAGTCTGAGTTAGTAGAACAATTCACTCCAACATGCCTCCCGCAAGGGACTGACTGATCATCAGGGCTCAGAGCCCTCTTTAAAACAGCATCTCCTCCCACTCCACAAGGACGGACATGTCCCATCCTATTCCCTGGGTTTGGAAAAAATTAAGATGCAAAAACTCCTTTAAAACACACCAAAACTGTCCGTAATCCGTGGTGATGGAGGTTAGTCACCTGCACATGTCTGGCAACATACACGGACTCATATGCCAAGGGTGATTTTGACTGTATGCAAATCACATCTCAAGCGAAATCAGCATTAAAGAAAAGAAAATACTGAAACTTCTGCCTGGACATGGAAAGCTTAAGAAACGCAAGTGTCTATCACTCTTGAGTGTCTGTCTGACTTCTAGAGGTGAAACATGAATGAGCCAATTAAATAGCTCATTTGTGGATGACTGACAAGTCACATTTGAGTTACTAAACTAGTTCTGGTTTGGGAACTGGTGGGTTCCACATATCAAGCTGTGACTCTGTTTAACCCAAGTGTTCCCCTGGGGCCCTCCTTGGCTGTCTCTCTTCTCCAAGCCGCAATTGAGGCTTTGCAAGTAGCCCCATAAACACGCTAATGAATGAATGGACAACTAATTACCTTGTAAATATGCATGAATGAGCACAAGCCTCAGATTCCTCAGCAGCAAGCCAAATGTCTGGGCGCCCTCTTGCTACCTACTTGTGCATGAGAAAATGCGCAATATTCCTGAGAAGCCGGACTTCTCCTCCTCCTCAGAGATAAATCTTTCGGAGTTCACAGAAAACTAACATCTGGGGGTAGGACATTTAAAACGACACACTTTTAATAAAAATAAAAGGAAAATCCAGTCAGGAAGGAGTAGCCACTTTGAGTTTTCAGTAAGAGACCTCTTGGTTGAAAATTTCTAACCAGGTACATTTTTAACATTACAATCATTTTCAAATACACAGCCCCCCCCCCCGCCATTTTTCCACTGCCTTCTCTTTGGACAGCCATATATATATATGCATTGTGTTCTCCAAAGATTTGAGAATTTTTGAAGCCCTTAAGAACACCACTGTTCCCATCCCAAGAATAATGGCATCACACTACAAAAGCCATGTTGGTGGTGGATTAGGTTGGTCCCTGGAAATGGTATTCCCAACAGGACATGGGTGGAAACTGACTTAGTGTCTCAGACAAGATGCAATCATCCAGTTGGGTGAGTTGAGTCTGCTCAGAGCCTGAATGGAGTCCAAACACTAGAGGGAAATCCTGAGTAAAACTCCAAACTCTCCAGAGACCTCAACTTACTTATGTGTCATATGGGATGAACAAAATCTCCCTTGTAGAGTAATTAAGAAGATTAAATTAGATGATGTATATGAAGCACCTAGTACTGTGTCTGACATATCCTAAATATTTGGTAACTAATATTTGTCACTGTCAGTAGCATTAATAAGACCCAAAGGAACAGTCAATTCATTTTGTCCCTGTAGAGTTTGTGGTATTTCCCTAAATATCAGCTGGAGCTGGTGCTTATCTTAGCACTGAGATGACATGCATAGGGTCATGTTGAACTCAGAACCAAAGATGGCCAGCACAGGGTAGACCCCAGGAGGAGTACTTGGTAGTTTTGTATTTCCAAATTTTTCTCAACTGTCTATGTTCAAGCCTAAGTTCAAGGAAAAAACCATTATGAAACTCGGGCAATACCACCTGATCCCTAATGGATGAGAACAAGAACCAACAAGTCCCTCACTACAGGGTTTCCAATAGTGCCTCCCAGGGAACAGGAAACAGGGAAGGTACCACTTCACCACAGTCCAAGGCCAAGGAAGTTTAAGAAACTCAATTCCACAGAGACAAAAGGATTTCGTTACTCCAAAACATCTGAATGCTAGAATTCGTTGTGAAATTCATAAGTCAGACATCCAGAAACGTGAACTGGGAATTTTCTATATCATAGGTTAACAGATAAAAAGTACCTTGGATACCATCAAACCACCTCCTCAGGGCTTAATTCCTTGGATAACATCCTGATGATGCCAGTTTCAGTGCTCATGACTCAGCTCAATACAGGTTGAGCATTCCTCATCTGAAAATCCAGAACACTCCACAATCTGAAATTTTTTGAGCGCTGATGTGATGCCAAAAGAAGAAATTTCTGCACTGTGATACTTGACTTTGTGTACAAAAATAGTCACCATATTGTATAAAATTATATGTAAGCTATGTGTGTAAGAAACATAAAAAAACTTCACGTTTAGATTTGGGTCTCATCCTCAGGATACAGATGCGAATATTCCACAGCCTAAAATCAGACACACTTCTTGTCCCAAAAATTTCAGACAAGGCCTGTACTTCACCAGGTATCCTTCTTAATCTCAATGAAATTACAGGAAAGTTCTTCCTTGTGTTGAAGCAGCTTCTGTCTCCTCTGAACCCTCTACCCAAATCTACTCTCTGCCCTTTGGGAGCAACCCAGGAACAACTCGATCCACTTCCCAGGCACATTCCTCTTAAGACTTCAAATTCCTAAGTCATCTCCTCTGAATATACCATAACTTTTCATTCAACTCTTCAGTTCCATCACTATTTTCATTTCCAGATGCATCACTATTCTTGGGAACAACTCTTCCATGTACTTGAGTTCTACCAACATCCTTGCAAAAATTCCTAGGTGGGGACTGAACTAATTGGGTACCCAGCAGTTCCGTAAGACCACCACCTCCCTTGCCCTGGACACTGTACATCTCTTAATATGGTCTAAGCTTACAGTCACTCTTTTAGCAGTCACAAGATGTATGGAATCAATTCAAATCCTAGTTTGTTTTATATGAACTGCTGCTACTAAGCCACGTTTTCCAGAACATGGGCTGTGTTGTTACATTTTGCACCTAAAGCCTCAAGTGCGCATTTACAAATTTATTGTATTTTTCTTTGTTTTAGTTCAGTCTTCTATTCTGTCGTAATTTTTCTTTACAATACCAGCTCTGATAGCCAACATATTGGTTCTCTCCAAGACTGAATGCTGGAAAAGTATGATTTCTATGCTTTCATCTAAGTCACTGATTTAAAATTTAAAAAATATAACAGGGACTATAAGGTCACCCCCAACCCTTAGGTGCCAACATGGCTCTAGACGAGCTTCTCTTCCTGATTTTACTCCTCATAACTTCTTCCCGCCGGCGCGAACTCACACCCAATGGTGCTCGACACACTGCCCAGGCCCCTAGCAACAAGGTTCACCCAATCAACCATCGCCCCACCCCACAGCAATAAGGCTCTCCCAATCAACTCTCACCCTGTTTCATGCCCCAACTAATCAGCCTCTTCCCGGCCCTATATAATTGTGTGCATTTTTAATATAAAACAGAACTACTCCGGCGCTTAGCTTTGACTGGTGTCTCCGTGTGGAATTCTTTCAGGGACTGGTTTCAAACTTAAAAAGACAACAGGGCCTACAAGTCTGGAATGATTATAAAATAAGGGCGATTCTCCCTGGTTAATAAAATGTGCTGAAGGTGATTATTCAACAAACTACATTGTACCCATCAGCCCATGTTTCTCTGCCTTTAGAGATATGTAACTGATTCTGTCAACATCCTGGACTTGCCAAAATCTAAGACGCTCCCTTAATCCACCAAACTAGCACTCTCGTTTTAAAAACAAAAATAGGAAAAAAATACGTCAAGTTTTTGTTTTTGTTTTTGTTTTTCTTAGGAAGCCATACTGACTCTTAGAAACCCTGGCTTCCTTTGCTGAGGGCTTGCCATCCTGAGGCTAAGAGCCAGAGAGACAGAATAACAGGGTTCCCACCTTAGATTTTTCAAGTCAAAAGCCATCTCCAGGGCTTGGAGTGCTCACCTAACACACATGAGGCCCTGGGTTCGATCCTCAGCACCACATAAAAATAAAATAAAAGCATTGTATCACCTACAACTAAAATATAGATTTTTTAAAAACCTACCTCCATAAAGTACTAACCTGCATACTGTTGAGCAAGTTGTTAAACATTTCTACTCCAACTATAAAAGGGTTTTGGAGTAGAAGAAAAAGATGTATATATAAAACTCTTAGTATAATGCTGGGGACAGAGAAAATGTTAAATAAAATGGTCCTTATTTTTAAAACCAGGCTGGCTGGGCTTGGGTTGGCAATCAACACAGTTTCCTACTGGAAACTGGGTCTGCTTCATGTCTGGTTTCATGGAAACAATCTCAAGGTGGAGATTCTTATGCACAGAAGTATTCAATAAGAATTCTCTGGAGAGGAGCAGGATGCAGCAGAGAATGGAGCCAGCAAGAAGGTTGTTTTGAGTGAAGTCTAGCTTCATTCCCATCTCAGGAGGCATAAATTACCTGACAGCATCTGCCCTGAGGAAAGGAAACAGCTTTCCTGAGCTCCCTCCCCCCGCCACTCAAGTCCATGGGACTCTGGGGCTGTGGACTGACAGATAAAACCCCCAGCACTTCCTGGCAAACATGGCTCCATTCACCCAAAGCCAATCTTCTGGGGAAGGTTCTAGAAATGACAGACATTTCAGCAGCAGCTGGGGAAAGCGTTCCCAATGAGTCAAAGGGATCCCAGAGGATATGAATGGCGTCACCGTGGGCATCTGTCATGAAGCGTTGCCGATCACTCTGTCAAAGCTAGGGGGACCCACCAGACTTGTGACCTCTGGGGGGGGAACATGGAGATCTGTGCCACCTTCATGGTTGTCTTCTTTCCTCCTTCTTCATTTATCTCCCCCTTCAAAACTTTCCCTTTATTGAAACATATTGTGATTAAGCACAATTACAAAAGACCACAATATCTCCACTTCCGAGTTACAGTCTGTCTCACTGCTGTCAAAACATGGTTACAAACTATTTTTTTTTCCCTGTGAAGAGCTCCAACATGGATTAAAATATAGAACTCACTACAGAGATGAGGAATTAACCACTAGAACATAGCGTATAGTAAAAATTCCAAAAGGGCTCAGGGCATAAGAGAATCAAGAGCCCAAATGTTCAATCAGAAGTGCAGCCAGATGTTAGATGCTGCTAGAGCATATTTTAGGATCATTCCATCATCAAATTATAGAAGGAGGGAAACCCAACAACCACACCCTCCTGAAGTTACCCCTGTTGGGGTATTGTTCTGTTACATCCTTGGAAGGCAGACAGACTTGTCAAAATCTTACTCTGACACTTAGCTGCTGGGATATTTTAACCAGGCTCCAACTTCTATAACCTCTTCAAGCCTCTATTTTTTCATTTGCTAAAAGGATAAAATAACATCTTCAAAAGTTACAGGCGGAGCTTTAAATAAAACAATGTTTAGAACTGCTTGACACAGTGCTTGGTACCTGCCAAGCTTTCCAAACATAGCACATATTTTTTGAATTCCTTCAAAAAATGTCTTCCTTCAGGGGGACCAAGAAGCTGAAAGTGGAAGAAGCACTAACATCTTATGATGGGGGACATTTATCACTGTATCAAAATTTGTCAACCTATAGACTAAACTGCTCTATCTTCCCTTGAAATTAATACCACAGGGACTTTTATTTCTTTTAAATATTGAGCATCA
Organism: Sciurus carolinensis; assembly: GCF_902686445.1. Classification (NCBI taxonomy): domain Eukaryota; kingdom Metazoa; phylum Chordata; class Mammalia; order Rodentia; family Sciuridae; genus Sciurus; species Sciurus carolinensis. The sequence goes on from NC_062228.1 coordinate 14,995,820, forward strand.
GCATCTCAGCTCTGTATTCCTCTGACACCACCATCTTCTGCAATGACTCCGTATCTTTTCAACTCCTGGGGACAGTTTTGATGGTCACTGTGACAGGGGAGGTGGCATACTCAGGGCATTCAGTGGACAAGGCAAGGGCCACTATAGCCAGAATAATCCCTCCCAATGAAGAACCATCCCACTTGCCCACTGAATGACTTCCCAACGTCACCGGCATTCACGAAGGGCACAGCATGCTCACGATTATCCGAGCCCAGATCTAAATACTCTTAAATACAAACACACTCTTCAATACTTGGTGTGAATATGAATGGATCTTCCAGGAGTGCCACCACCAGGTAAGTCAGGGGACAGAAGTGGGTTGTTTTGTTCCGGACTCTACCAAGAGTCACTTGCCATGTTAGAAAACCATGACAGAACTTCTCAATGAAACCAGCTCACCAGTCCATATAGCTCCATCCCCATGTGCAGCTGACCCACGCAGGTGAGTCCACACACAGGTACAGGCCTATGACCTCTTCACACCAGTGTGGTCGCCCTGACCATTTTCATGTCTAAATGAATATTTTGTTGTAAGATATTTATTGTTGTCATTGGGGTATTTCACTCATTTTTTTTTTAAGTGGACCATATAGATTGTGTATTTCTCTTCCGGAGAGCAGAGAAGGGTACAAAATATTTGTCATTATAAGGGGGACACTGTGATTAACAGGCTTGTGAACTGGCCCTGTGCTCTCTTTGCCAGAGGTGGTGCTATCGGACATCATTGTCCTTGGAACATAATCACTGGGATTTTTTTCAGCACGGAGGCCTGCCCCAGATTTCTCTCCAAGGAAAAAGATGGAGTCTTCTTATGCAGGTCTGAGAGCTGGTAAGACTTGAAAAAGCTTCCCAGAGTCTCCAGGGATCTCCTGCTAGCACATGCATTAGAACTGGTCATTTGTTCCTCTTCTCCACCTAGTCTAGACTACAATCAAAGAACCTCTGAATTTGACACTGAAGGTCACACTGTGGCAGGGCCTTTCAGCTGAACATGATCAACTACATACCAACACATGTGCTCAACACAACTTACCATGTTTATGTTTTAGAGTTAAAATAGATCTCTGAACAGATAGAGAAGGTATTGACCAATCACAAATACAGGGGGTGTCAAAGACAAACTACTACTTCAACTAGAATTTTAGTCTTGCAGAAAGGCAAGGTGAAGTACCTTATAAAAAGGGTACACTTGTTTTTATTTGAGAGAGTTGATAATGTGACCACAAAGATGAATGCATAGAATTGAACTAGGAGTTGACTTTTGCTTCTATCAACTTGGTTATTTTTCCCTAACCTAATAGAAAGGAAGCAGTCGATACAAAGTTTCCTAAATCACATGCAAGAAAAGGATACCATTCCCTCCCTTAACACACACACACACACACACACACACACACACACACGCACCCACCAAAAAATTAAAAGATGAACTGATTCTTACAGTTCTAGAAGGTAACCCAAGACCTCTGGTCGTTTAGGACAGAAAATGCTACCATGCTCTACCTGCATGTGGGGTTTTTGGACTAGATTTTTCTGGGAGGTGAACCACAGGGCCAAAACCACAGGACGCTGCTCTTAGGGGAGACATACCTGATACCAACTCAGGCTGTTACTACCCCAGTCAGAATGCATGGGCCCTTGGAAACGAACAAGGCCCACAGATCTCTTAGTTTCTACAAGTCTCCAAAAGCCAGTATCTTTCCAGGAAAGGCACTGGGGTTTCTAATCCAGTGTGGAACAAAAGTAAAAAACACCTTAAATTTTTCTAAGAAATCAACACTAACAGAAGGAAAAACAGCAACCAGCTTTTCTGCAATATCAAGCACTGCTTGCCTGCAGCCATTTGAATCAGAGATTGTTTGCATTAATAAGGCGTTACCCTTTTTTTTTTTTTTTTTTTTTATTGTCAAATGCCAGCCGTTCAATGTCCCACATTTGCCCGTGAAATTCAGGGCAATGAAGCTGACAAAATGTAATTTATTTGCATTGAAATGTGCCAGATTCACGATTTACTTTCCCAGTTTCTCAGGCTGGATTTTCCACATGCAGTGCCTTTCTGATCTGAGAGAGGAAGCCAACTTCCCTGAGCCTCTAACAGCAAGGGTGTGGCAGGTGGGTGGCCACAGGAGCAGCTGGCAAGGCCACCAATATCATGGGGATTTTCCAAAGACAGGGGTTGGGCGGGGGAGATATGATCCAAACAGCTTTAAACCAGTACCGAAGTTCTCCTTGAATTGGGAATGAGTTCAACCTTTAGCATACATAACTTCAAATTAATGCAAACTTATAGATGAGTATAAAACACACAAATCTAGTCATCTCTAGAAAATGTAACAAACTCAGAGAATTTATTAGAACACAGAGCTAAATTGAATTTCACGAATAACCTAAATGTGTAAAACATTTCACCATCATGATGAATGTTTGAGATGGAAAAGAAAGAAAATTTAAGTCAGAGAACATACAGAGAAGCATCAAAATATGGATATCTGGACCAAGATTTTTCATACAAATGGAATAGCACTGTGTTCAAAACTGTTGTATGAGATTTACTTTCAAGGGCATTATTTGTAACATCAGGAAATTGGGAAGAAACTCAATGCCTGATAAGAAAGAAATCAGTTGAATAAATTATGGTGTATTCATACTTTGGCTTCACTAAGAAATTCATGTTATAAAAATGTTTTAATAACATGGGGAAATGTTTCCAATATAATTTTAAATTTAAAAAGCAGTTTACAAAGAAGTAGGTACATCTGGATCCTAATTTCATAAACTGTAAAATTACATATATGTGTATGTTTGTGTATTTATATGTATGTATGTGTATATATGCATTTACACACGGGGGAAAAACTAGAATATATGTAAACACAGCATCTTCATATTAGCAATGATTATGTGTGAGTGGTGAGATTATACTTTATTTTGTGTGTTACTCCATAATTTAAAAACGGGTTTAAAGTAAACATCTTATCTTGATGAAAGAAAAAAAACAGCCAAAATTTTTAAATTTTCCTATTTCTGGAAAAAAGTGGATTCAGTAGCAGTTGCACAACATTCAAATGCTTTAAAGTATTTTTCAGATGTTGCTAGACCTTTATTTTATTCATTTATTTATATGTGGTGCTGAGAATCGAACCCAGTGCCTCACACATGCTAGGCAAGCGTTCTACCACTGAGCCATAACCCCAGCCCCAGTATTCAAATTTTAATACCTTTAAGTAGAAGTCCCCTACCCCAAGTTGGCAAGAAAAAAAAAAATAGACCTTTTTTAGAAGATTTGCATAAAGGATGAGGTTAATGAATATTCTTTGCTCCAAAAGAAAATGCATATTTAATTAGAATAAATAAAATTTAAAAACTAAATTTATTTTAGTTTCACATTTATTTTAGTTTCACATTGTGTATTTTAGATTCACATTTAGAATATACGTCTATACCAAAATAAGCTAGCATCTGATTTTTAATGGGTTTGGAGAAATCCATTTTCAAATGCCTGTGGCATCTGTGATTACTTCCTTTAACAATTAGGAGGATTTTCATTTCCAGAAGGCATCAGTGCTGGAGGGCAGTGTCAGACATAATTAGGAAGGTTCCCACCTTCTGGAAGCTGCAGATCTTATCTTTCCCAGCCTGCCCTCTGCTCCTACCAAATGAAAACGATATTGTCAGCAACAAAGATTCTATTTATAGTCCTCAAGAAACTCTAAAACAAACCCAGAAAATCTATAAGGCACCAGAAAAAGGCTCCCAAGCCCCACTGCTGTTTGGACACAGGTGAACATAGCTGTGGTCAACTCCTCAGCAATAACGTTCAACTTGACATAAACTCAAGTCCAGAGCTCTTCAGTTGTGGCCAATCAGAGCGCAGCACAGAAAACCCATGTGCAGAGCTAATTCCTTCAGCAGAAGATAGAAAACTCAGCAAGAGCCTTTCCTACCAATTAAAGGTAGTCAATATTGATTATCTGAGGGATTTCCATGCTCAGGAAGCAAATTAGAAACTCAATACCTGAACTATTCCTAAATGTAGTTATCAACTTCAGAGTTTTATCTCATAAAACCAATTCAGCTTAGAGTTTAATTCTATTAAATTAGGGCTTAGAAATAAGATTTGCTCTAGAATGAATGCATCATTAGTTTTAAAATGCAATATACTGAAACCCAAAATGTGCTGTATTACAGTTTGAAAAATAAATGAGTACAAGTGGCATCTACATGCACTTCTCCCTAAATATATTTACCACGGGAAAAAGTGATCGTTCCTAGACACTGAGCTCTTTGGTAGGAGGGTGATGTGCCCTCTCATTAGTATAAAATAACTTCATTGGTCCCACACCTTTGTGTAAGTTTTGTTTACACTTCCTGTTTCCAAACACTGACAAGTGCCCAAAAGTGGCAATGGGGAGCAGCTATGTTTTTCTTGAATGTGGTAACCCTGTAGGCTACATGGAGACCCTGAAAGGAACTGCTCAGTGCTGTGTGAGTCACAACATGCTGCACAAAAGTTTTTGTTGTGCACATTTGTGTGTGGGTATGGTTGTGGTGCTGGGGACAGAACCCAGGGACACACAGTCAAGTGTGCTTTATGAATAAGATAGAGTCCACAAAGATTCTCCTTCCATGTGTTTTCAGGAACAGGATCCTCTGTGGCAAAAGGTGACACTACAAACATCCCAGATCAGACCTGGTGAAGGTGCTGGTCCTCCGAGACCCATCTTCCCCATGCAGAGGAGCGCCAGGGGCCAGCTATGTATGAAAAGCCCAGTGGGTGCGCATCTAGTCAACAGGGATATTACAAGACTGAGAATGATAAATGAAACAGAAAGAGGCTCAGACCATGTCAAAGAACCCCTGGGAAGGTCTGCGTTCTGGGGAGGACACTGCTGATCTTGATGCAGACAGACGACAGGCGATTTCCACCTCTAACAATGGGCAGAGCTGGGGCCTTTAGCACTAAAGCACATTCACCATTTAGAAAGGAAATGATGATGTTTCCATGAATGAGAACATATCGCACTCTATTTCAGGACCTGTGTCACATTCTTACGCCTGCTGAAACACAGCCACACGCGGTGTCATCCACTGTAAGAAAAACTAGTATTGCAGTGTCTCCTAAATAGATGGCATATGGATTAATCTAGCATTTGCATTTGGGAAGAATAATTTCAGCGTGAAACTTTTCCATAGTCCAAGATACAAAGCTAACACAAAGGACGTTCAGGGAGCTTCCAACAAAGGGAGGTGACCACAGTTTGGTCTGGTTTTAACACAGGATTTTTCAGGTAAACCATATCATGATGATGGAATTTTTAGTACCCTAACAATCCACAACTTTCAGTAAACAATGGGGCATGTAAAATGCAAAGGAAGGGAGAGGAGACCTGATTGATGATCTGGCTTCCCCTGGCTGAACTACCTCCCCACCCTTTCTCCTCCTTTTAAATGCTTCTCTTGTTGTCTTTATTCATGCAAACCCAAATCACCCACTGCCAAAGAAAACAAAACCATTCCTAAAAGGATACAAGGAGACAGTAAAGCCCTGCCTTCCTTTTCCCTGGGTAAGAGCAGTTGTGTAACTGAGTATGAGGAAGCCTTTCCAAATTTGCCCATAATGGGGAATTATATACAAAGGTTCTGTAAGGACAATGCACAGATTCCAGGTGAGGACCCATATCTCCCTAGTTGTCCCAAGTAAATTTCTAGAATGTAGTTATTACTTCATAAAAATAATCAAGATTGTCAGGTCAAATGGTAAGAGAGCATTGCTAAACTTAAATCTTATTATTGTCACATTGCCCTGTAAGGGGGTTAAAATTAACTTATTTTGTAAATTAAAGCCTTTATGACCCATTGCAAACATTCGAAGTGCTCAGAGGGAAGAAGCAGCCCTCCCTTGACTCATGGTATCTCTCTTATCAGCCATCTGAGACAGGGGAAGATTTTTTTGAATAGAAAGTCCACAGACCACTAACTGGATGCATTACCTTGAATAGGTCTTTTTTTTTTTTATTTCTCCAGCATCCAGTTTCCTTCTGTTCCAGAAGGATTATAGTCAATTCCAATGACTAGTAACAAAAGAATACTTAGAGAAGCAACAACAAGAAAGCTAACACAATAATCCTACCACCAAAAGTCAAAGAGGGAAAGAGAGAGGGAAACATGGGGAGAAACTGGCCAAAATCACCAAGATCTAAGGACAAACTGCTCCGTACATTCACCAAGCCTCGACAGGATACTCAACAATGTCAGCCAGGTGCAGCAGGGCGGGCCTGTAATCCCAACTCCTTGGGAGGCTGAGGAAGGAGGATCTCAAGTTCAAGGACAGCCTGGGCTACACAGTGAGAACCTGTCTCAAAATAAAAAAAAAAGGGCTGGGGGCGTGGGGTGCTCATCAGATCCCTGGGTTCAAGCCCCAGTACCAAAAAACAAAACAAAACAAAAAACCCACAAGATCTGCAAGTTGCCAAGGCAGCATGGCGCCGTGTACTTGGGAATGAAGACAACACGGGACACAGTGAGAGCGTCCTACCACATGTCTTTTCCGTACAACAGGAGCAGCTTGTGGACAAACACCAAAGAGACAGGAACAGCTAATTTAAAAAATAAAACACCAAGTCCTGTGGCCCATCTCAAATCGAGTTTGACAGTGAAGGTCACAACAACTTTTCTCCTTTGTTTAAAGATACTGCCTTGATCACTGCCATATATGAACAAAAAACACGATGGCAAAGACAAACCAGCCTGCATCAAAATCACCCCCGCATGCTCTCTTCCCCAACAGCTTTCTTCCTTTTCTAGTTTTTAAAAAGAAGACGAATTACCAAATTACTAACATTTTGAAAATGATAAATACAATTTTCCTTCAAGTATATTGCAAGTGACAGTCACCAAAATTTTCCAAGCAATGGCCTCAGCTGGTTTTTGAAAGCTCTCTGGGCTCCTTAAGGTCTTACAACTTTTCAAACACTTCCATTTTGTTCCTGCTTTTCTTATCTTCATTCCCTCTCTTACGTGTGTGTGTGTGTGTGCGCGTGTGTGTGTGTGTGTGTGTGTGTTTCTATTTTTCTAGGCCCACCAATCACGGGGAGTGGTAAAGCATTCAAGTTTTTAAAAACTGTTTGAGCCAGTTGTAAGATTCATTGTCTGTAAAGAAAATTACTTTGGCCTCCAACATGTGTTTTCAATACAAATGCATCGCATAAAAAGTAAAAGACCTCTTGTCTACCATGGCAATTCTCATGGAGCCATTTTGGTCTTTACAGAAAGATCTCACTTCTATCTTAGTGGAAAAAAAAAAAAAAAAAAAAAGAATGAGACAAAGCAGACTCGGCACCCTCCTGGGGCCTGTTCTCTATTTCTCCCATGCTGTCTCTTAAAGACACTAGCACTTGATAAAAGTTTAGGCCTTCCTGGTCCAGAACTGGCTGGTCATTTCTGTGGAAGTGACTGAAGACATTAGCACAACTTCACCATAAAAGCCTGAACAACAAGTATCAAGGAGCCACTGCCTGGGCCTTATCACCTGCCAGGTCCTTTCTCCACTTGGCACTTTCCCAGCCAACAGGACAGGGGAAGGAAATGACAATTTCTTCCAGTTCCTTTTCCAGATTCTCTGATGGAAACTGTGTCGTTCGTCTGTTTTTGCAGAGATTTCTAAAGAATTCTGACTCTCAAAATCATCTTCTTACCAACTGCCCTTCTAAGTGAGCATTGCTTTTTGAGATTATCTCAGAAGCCAGGAAAGAAAAATGGTCCCACAGGGCTCAGTGATAGAGCATTTGCCTCGCATGTGTGAGGCACTGGGTTCAATTCTCAGCACCACATGAAACTAAGTAAGCCAAATAAAGGTATCGGGTCCATCTGCAATAAAAATACTTAAAAAAATAATAATAACCTACAATGGTGAACAGTGCCAGGGAAATTGGAAGGTTTTGGAGTGGACCCCTCTAGCTGTTCATCCCAGTTCCTTTTCTAATCGCATACAAATTATGTGGTTTTCTGTCCTTTCGTCCCAACCTTAAAATAGAAGGTACAAATTCCTAACAAGGTTAGATGAAATCAACTATATTGTAGTAAACTACTCAAAATGTGGTGATTCAGATTTGAGGAGAAGACATTCACAGTGGTTGCTTTCAAAATCTGTAGGTGCTCCTTCCAAACTTTTGAGTTACCCAGAGCACACTATCCCACCTTCCCAGAGAAAAATCTCAAGACACATGTCCTAGCTTCCCCTATAACCTGGACTCTTGAAATGGGAAGCCCCCACGGGTTATGCAGAGAAAGAGGCCACATATTGACCACATGTTATGGGGGCACAGCTCATAGGTCGCTAGATGCTGCCTGGTTCTGGGACTGGTTGCAACACAGGCTGAGACTCCTGTGGCTGGTCTGTTCTGTGGTGTGTTTCTAGAACTTTCCTGGAAGCCCAGTTTGGGAGCTGTACCTTAGGCCTTCTCACTGATCTTATGAGCTCTCCTTTGACTTACCTAGGGTGAATTCTGATGCCTGTAAGAGTCCCACCAAATGCCCATTTGAAAGTTCTCTGTGTGAGGTTCACATAAAGGAAAAAGCTTCCATGTTAATTTCCTATTACCCCCTCAGGCTTTGTCATCCCACCCTCACCTCAAAGACCAAAGAGGGACAGAAAGATGTGAAAAAAGGCACCCACCCCAAAACTTCCACTCATCAGCCTGACAGCACACAACCTCAGAGCCAATTCTCATCTCTGGGAAATGGCTGACTGGCACAACTGGCAAAGATCACTTAGGAGAGTCCATCCCTGGAGGAACAGGGCAGCGAAAGGTAGGTTTTAGTGTGTAGGCAGTGACAGCCAGTGGAGGGTCATGATGGTGTCCTAGTGGGTAGACCCCAATGGAGGGTGGCCCAAAAGGGACCAGAGACTAAAGACATTAGGAAGAAACACACCCTCTTTTGTCTAAGACTGTCAGGCGGTTAACATTAACCAAAGCTACCCTGCAGCCAGAGAGAATCCACTCACGGGACAGAGTATGCACAGGACCAGTTTTCAATTCAGAAAAAGTCAGGAAGGGGGAAGAACACACAGTGATGGTGACCATATGCTCAGGTTCCCGCATGCATCCTCTGCATTCTGAGGTTATATTATGGAGGCCTTCTTCCCAGACAGATCGTTTTCAATATTATAAGACAGACACTACATGCATTAGATCATCACAATAGTCTGTGATGCATGGACCTTTCTTAGATCCTTTACATCTTGCAAAGTATCTAGCCAAGTGTCCTGAATTTGGGAGATGTTTTGGTAAGAGTGAGTGCATAATTGAGGCATATTTTAGTCAACCTTTTTAGTTTCATAATTTCTTATTAGTGAATTCTGATTAATTTATACACAGCCAAATTCTTCTGTTATGTAAATGATCACAGAGTATGCGATAATTCTAGCTACAAAGTACAAAGCCAAAGCTTTTACAGTTACTCTTATTTTGTGCTTTTGCCTCATCTAAGCTCTCTGAGATGCCTTTAATTTTGGTGTATGTTTTGTGTACTCCTAATAGATTATTGGCACACTTTACAATCCAGTGCCAGACTTCAAGACTTTACTCACTTGAGCTTAGCAAGCACGTGGTCAGCTTCCAAGTCTGACTTCTTTAACCTTCTCCCAGCGAGTCTCCCCATCATTGTAGTTAATTTTAATACTTGTTCTCAAAACCATCCCTCAGTTACTCAAGGAACACTGGCTAACCACTCTGTGCCAGGCACTGTGCTCAGTGCCAAGGACGCTGTGATGCACACAGAGGTCAGAGAGTGACAGACACTAACAGAACTGCATTATCAACTGTGCATCCAGACCCATAAGGTGCACAGAGAATAATGTAAGAAAGCAAAACAGGGGCCTGACAAGGCCCAGCAGGGAACAGCTGCTAGCTTCCCTATGAAAGGAGTATCTGAAGGGGTGTCATAACCTGAAATGGCCACATATTCATCATGTCTCCTACCCTGAAGTGGCAACTACCTCCTCCCCCCTTGAAATGGCCTCAAGACAGGTTTTGACCATTAAAGTCGGTAGAAGAGACACTGCATGAGTTCTGAGCCTAGACCTCACGAGACTGCAGCTTCTATCACGCTGCTGGAACATCTTCAACACCACGAACTAAGCACAGGCTAGTTTCCCTACAAATAAGCAACGTGACTGACAGGCACAGGCATCCCAGCTGTCACAGCTGAGGTCCCCAATGAGCCATCACAGGCCAACAGCACAGGTGAGCCATCCTAGATAAACTCAGTCAAAATGACTGACTCACAGACATGTTAGCAATGGCAGAGCTCTTTTTTGGGGATGATTGTTATGCAGCAGATGCTAACTGATACAACTGGGATCTGAAAATGACAAAATATTAAATGAATGAAGAGTCTACTGCATGTGACAAGGATCTGGGTAGAGGCAATTTCTGGGGAAGTTCCCCAAGGCAGTCATGTGAGATATACAGGAAGACAGGTATGGCCAAACTCCACCAGAGGGAACAAGGTACCTCCATGAAGCCTCCAAGGTATGTGTTCCTTAGAGAAGCTCTTCAGTTTCTCTGGATTCCTACATCTGAGACCAATCTCCCTACTGTCCAATATTCTCCATTCATAATTATGCACCCATATCCTGTTCATTTCTTTCCTCCTACTCACTCCCAGATCCAGGTCCTGGGCACAGAGTTCTGAGCAATGATTTGGGAGAAATCTGAACTGCCAAGACTCGGAGCAGCATCCACTTGTGTCTGAGAACATGGCACTTCCCTGGGGAAGGCTGTGGACTTGCTTTTCTCTTAGTGATAGCAAACGCCCCTTGTCTCCTCAAAGCCTATGAAAGTCCATAACTTTTCAAAGAGTTTTTGGCCTCAACTTGCTTTTGTGTCTTTATTCTTTATTTAAAAACTAAGATAACACAATATTTGTCCAGAACAGATTTTATCCTCGGGGTTGATCCTTTAACAATTTTTCACTTGGCTATGATGGGCATTTGAGTTAGGCTCTCTGCCAAAGCAGGATTTGATTCAAGGATATGGGTACAGGGAGCTTATTTTGGAGGTGAACCCAGGAAGAATGAGGGAGGGAGGAAGGAGGAAGGAGAAAGCAGTAATAGCACCCTAGCGGGCCACTAACCACTGTGGGCATCTAGTGCTTAATCCCTGGAGCATCTCCGAGGAAGACTTACAGATGGAACCTCTGAATTGCCGCACCACAGGCTGGGGAGGTAGGGTGTTTATTCTCCCACTCAGCTCAAGTCCCTTCTTGATTTGAGGTTGCTCCTGGAGGCATTAAATTACTAGCATGTCACAATGCCCTCTGCTTCATCTATGCTACGTGTATGGCCTCGTGATATCCCTTAGATTAAGAAACAGAGACACTGAAGAGGACCCTAAGAGTAGCTAGCAACAGTCTACCTCAACAGGAGAACTCAGGGATGGGCCAAGGGTGAGTGCTAACAGGAACAGCTACACTAACATTAAGAGAATAATAAGCCAAGTCCATGTCAGGTGCTTCTCCTGAGTCATCTCATGCAATGCTCAAACCAACACTATAAGGTTATTGTGAGCACCATTTGACAGACAAGGTAACTGGTTCCTGAGCAAGTGGGATACAGCCAGATCCTCAGCCTGGTCCTGATTCAATTACCCATGCCCCCAAACATCAGGTCAGTTGGCAAGGGAAGTTGTGCACCGTAGACCCAGCAACACCCCCTCGTATCCTGGTAACTGTGAGGACAGGAGACCTGACCTTTGCCTCAGAGTCAACACAGCCTCTACCAGACCACTATAGAACTTCTGCCCCATATTCCAGTCTTCTGATTCTTGGTGAGCCTCATTTAAAATGCTGTGCCTAAAGACCAGTGTCTTCTTTCTATGCTAATCCACGTGGTACTTAACACTTTGCTCTTGTGATATTAATTTGATAACATACACTTAATGAGAAGGTGTAATGAACACTGATGATTTTCTGGGCATTGAGCAAACCTGTTTCTCTAGCTACTGACTTCCATAGATGGCCTCTCCACAGTCAGGGCAGGCTTGCTGAGAAGGGAGGCCCAGGGGCCTAATGTTTACTTGAGAATCTACCGTGGACAGTGGCCTAAGCTTGATCAATCAAAGGCCTTCTCCTAAGACTCTGTCTCTTGAGCAACTACAACTTACAGAAGGTAGTTATTCTTTTATTAAAGTAGCAAGGCTGGCCAGCCAGGTCATTCCCACTGGAGCGGGTACTGGGCCTCTGTGTTCATGCCACCAGCTCCCCGGGGCTCCCTCAGTCCTGCCTGTTCCCACACTTTGTCCCCCAATCTCCAGATGATGAAGTTGCTTCCTTCCTTCCTCTCCTCCCAATAAATTCCTTTTTGTTGAATTTCCCTGAGTTGGTCTCAATGTAACCAAGAGCTGTAACTGATAGAGGGTAGAAAACCCAATGGTGAGATCTGCAGTGTTCATGTCACCCACTGAAGGAGAATGACCTATTCATATGCAACAGTTGCTTAGTGACATCCTCAGCAGCTCCCTGGGTCCCCTCTGAAAGTTATATGTGGTTCATCTCATCATGTGAACGCAAAATGTACCTGGCCACACAAGGGAATTCCACAGACACTGTAACAAACCTAAGCATATTAACTAACACGTTTTTTTTTTCATTGAAATGCAGAGTACCTTGAAATGCACAGTATAAATGTTACTCAGTGTTCTGAAAGGTTCTCTTGCATGTTTTTTTTTCCCCCTTCATCTTCTTTAATAAACTGCCATCCCTCTCTTGATCGGTCATATACCCAGACTCCATATTTTTATTTCAATACTCTGCATTATCAGTTTATAATCTAAGGGCTTTAAGCCAGCTATTGATCTGCTTTTTAAAAAACACTTTTATTCTTTCTCATGACTTCATAATCTTCTTTATACCATTTTTCTGCCTGGGAAATTCCATCCTTTGAAAATGGTCAATGTTGTCCTATTAAATTTAAATTAGGACAAAAAGGTCCAGTGCTCTGGATGGATCCGTCTAGGCCCATGTTCTTTGAGAATATGTCACATTAACCTCCACAGTTGCCAGGCATATTTACAATAGTCTTTTAAAAATCTTATCATGGTCAAGGCACACATAAATTGTACAACTTTAGAAACACAGTCGGTAGCGGAGCCGCAAATTCATGGTGTAGCAACCTACAGGGTGTTTTAGAAAAGACAGCATTTTAAATACGACTCATGAATAAGCAAACAGCCTCGACCACCCAAATCAACTCCAAGAGTAAACACAGAGGGAATGTTTAGTTAAATTTTAGATGCCATTTGACTAGGGAACAGGGCTAAAACTTATCAGCAGAGAATGAATTATGTCAATACCAAAAACACTAAGCAACTGCAGAGAACCATCTTCAAGCAAAAGTTACACAGGCAAAGGGCTAACTATTTATGCACCACAGATAAAATACACTCAACTACAAAGGGCTTGCCGTGCAAAAGATAACGGGAGAAATGCTTTCGAATACATAGGATATACATACATAACTTATTTGTGTATTTGCATGACTGTATTTAAGGATTACCATGGGAAATAAATATGACTTACACATACACAGGAAGGAAAAAAAAAAAAACCCACAGGCAGCTGTTAACTTGTCTCTATCTATAAATCCTGGCACTTGACTTGTGGAAGTCCACTACCCTGACATGCAGCAAAGATCTGTGGAGGTAGCAACACTCACTAAGTGCAGGAACTAAAGAGAAACCAGAGATGTCTCACAATTTTTAACCCTGTTTCTTGTGTGTATAGAAAGAAGTAAGGGTCTCCTGCTCTAAGCAAGTTCTTTGGAGACAGGAACTTTGGGATCACAGTGTCCTAAAACAGTGCTTGGAACAAAGTAGATGCTCAATAAACATTAGCTTAATGAAATTCAGCTCTCCCATCTCTTCTCTCAGTGCCTAGCCTCCATGTGGGTGTCAAAGCAGTTCAATTCAGCTTTCTGAGTTTCTTGAAAATAATAATCAGTTATATACCAATACTGACTATTAAGCACAAAAGTCAAAATCTCATCTTCTCTATCTGCCTCGCTATAAATCTATTTGTATGTGAGATTCAAGGACAAACAGATCCCTGATAATCAGTTTATATACAGTTTCGATTTGCCGCTTACATTTTGCATAAATTGGGGAACTGGAGAGGATTTCCCCCTACGTCACTGGGCATTGACCAAGCCATGCAAGTTATGTATTTACCTTCTCAACTAGCAGGCTAAAGGCAATGCCAACAAGAAAGCACTGCCTCCAGCCAACCCGCGGAACCACCAAGCATCACCATGAGGGTGGCAGGCCATCCATCTGTTCAGACTTACAGGGTAAAAACAAGCCACAAGGGAACAGAAACCAGAACAAGGGCAGAAAAAGGAACAAGTCTCACACCAGTCCTACCCTGACCTACCAGCCATTTTTCCTTTTTCCTAAGGAGGTGAAGGATACTCAGACAAGGGTCCATTATTCTCTATTTCTTAGATAAGACTTGACTTGGAAAATGGTATGTGTAAACCATGTGAGAGCAAACCCCTTTTTCTTTGCTCATAAAGTCACTCAGAGAAAAAGACATTCTGAGATATAGTCCCCAATTCAAATTAAATTCAAAGTCAGTTCAGAACCATGCAAGTGTTGGTATTTGTTATGAGTACCTGCCCTCCCTATATTAGCTAGAGCTGAACATGAACATTAGCAGGTACCAGGCAGCAGCTGACATGGGGAGATAAAGTGAGACATAAATACCTCATTTCTTTCTTCTAACTTTTACTCATATACTACTCACCATCAGACCAACTATGACTCACTGGCAATTTTTTTTTTTTAAAGGAATCCTTAAACAATGTCTTGCACTGACTCAACAATACATAGGCCAATCAAAGAGAGAATCTCGTCATTGAACAGCTCCCATGACTGTCTTGCATGTACCAATGAGCTGTGGATTCCAAGGAAGCATCTCGCAGATGGATAAGAGTAAGTGTTCAATATTGATAGTGTTTTCAAGTTCTAATTGGTTACCTATTGACACAGATTAACAGAAACCCACTTGTGAGTCAAGATTTGCTTGGCACATGACATTCTGTGATGCCAGATTTTAGCCATCATGTCATAGCCTGGCTGGAAAAGAAAAAATGCTGGAAACTCATGCGCCAGGAATGAGCAGCCTATTAAGATCTGAAAAGCTGTCATCCACGCTGAAAGGACTTGCATCAGCCACCGAGGATATATTTTAAACCGCCTGTCCGCAAGAAAACTTTAATAATGCAGCCCTGCTCTAATGTCTTGTGAGAGGAGAGGCAATTTTACTTCTTCTATTAACCCAACGTGATTACAATGGCTTATTTCATGGAATATTAAGTTCAAATTCTGCTCCCTGGGAGGACAATAAAAAAAAAAAAAAAAAAAAAAAAGAGCATGCTTATGACTTTGCCCGAAATAGCCACAGGACCACAGCTCCTTGGTGCTTTTAATGCATCCAAGCAGTAATCTACCATAATTCGCTAATGGTGAAATAAATTAGTGACCAAATAATAACCTGAAAAGATGACATCAAGATGGAAAGCAAATGTTTATCTTTTGCAAAGGACAGGCTCACAAAGCTTAGGATAGTCTCTTACCAATTCCTCTTTTAAAAAAACATCAAGTCCTCATTAGATACTTCTGAAGGTAGTTGTCTAACAGTGAGACCATAACCAGACTAGCTAACAAAATAAATAATTAGCTCGAAGAGCAACAAGCAGCTTCATAGCCACCTGAACCAGAAAAATACTTAGGGAAATTAGAGAGGGCTTCCTCTAAGAATTCCCAATGAGGTCTACTCCTCAGGAAATATTTTCACGAGTAATTTTATTGATGAAAAATGGCAGATCCATCATAATGTGGGTCACCCAGGATCTTTCAGAGGTCCCACCGCAAGATTGTACAGCCAACTTTGTGACCTATATTCTGATTTTTAATTGTAAATGCAATTGGAATAAGGTTGGAATAAGGGTCATGATTAGTTACCCAGTACTCCTAAAAGCCAATAGGCATCGCTCACTGGTTCCCAAAAGTCATGATCAACACTTATTCTTAATGGCTTTCATTCTCCAATATGGCTCCTGTCTGCTAATGACTTACCATGTAAATGGAAGGTGATCATTTTTGAATAGCAAGGGACAGGAAGTTCATTTTCCTTGGATCTGCGTGCCCTTTGTATAGTACATGAAGCATTAAAGTTTGGACAGTTAAAATTTTTATAATTTTGTCTTTTAAAAAAAATTCATCTTTTGACCCAAGTTGACAAACATTTAATTGTGAATAAAGATTTGCTCCACACACGGCACTCTAGGATGCTAGATTCAGGTTATGAAACTCTCCACCTCGGGCTTCCATAAGCAATGTTCATTTCATGGGATGGGGCCCATAGTTGCTTAACTATTCCAGAGGTGGCAGTGCCCAAATTAGCCCTGTCTGTAGCAGGACAGCTTATTTGAAAATAGCCAAGTTCATCAACTACAAAACAAGCTTCTTAAATCCGTGGAAAACACGAGTAAATAAAATCCTCTGACTGAATTTATACATGTTTCTTTATCATAAGTGGCATATTAAAGTAAAACCAAGAAGAGTGAACTCACACCAATGGCTCAGAAATGACATGTTGCCTTATGGATGTGATTTATCACTGTTTTTACTTTACTAGAGCAAAACAAAACAAGAAAAAAAAAAAACACATTTACCTGTAACAGTTTTATTTAAGAAATGCAAATGGTAAATGGAATTGTAATCAGAAGCCAACAGAAAACAAGGGATGTTGAAAGTTGAATATACATAGAAATAGTGCTATGACTCTTTAAAAGGGAAAAAAAAAAAGTGCATATGAATACGGTAATGCTTGTTTTCACTCTCTCTGCGGAGGAGTTCCCTGTTTGTGGCCCAGGTGAGAAAACGATCTGATAAGAGGAGCCAGGCTAAACGGCAAACATCCCAACCTGATGTATTTCTTCAGCCCTGACCTTCAGATAAAAATCGCACAGAAATCTGCAAAACCTCCAAATACCCAGCACCACATGCTTCCAACATTTGCAGACACAACAGCCGGGAGGGGGATAAAAAAGTAAAGAGAAAAATGAAACAAAGGTATCGCTACTGAAAACAGCCTTTTTCCCTTCGAGGTCTCAGGATTCGGGTCAGACAAACGTGATGGCTGCCTTGGCCATGTCTTCTGTGGCCGTGCGTGCGCAGGCACGTGTGCTGGTGACACATGTGTGTGTCTATCATTGTTAGGCGTGTGTGTACCCCGTATCAAGTGTGTGGGGAGTTCACATGAGATATATTATATACATACTGTGTGCATATTTAAGAAGAAAAAAAAAACTTCAAACGGTAAAAATTTATTGCACTGTGAAATTAGCTAAAATTATGACAACTGTAAGAAAAAAAATTATACGGGCAAAATTTGGGTCTGGTGGAAGAATTCTTTGATGTCTGGATTCCAATTTAACCCCCGACTGAGTTCTAAGAATCAAATGAACAAAGTATATCATACACCCCAAGTCTGCCTGTCAGCACGAGTCATCATTTTTTATTTTATTCTTTCCAGCTGCATGTATTTACAGGACTGTTCTGACATTTCCTCCCCTCAAAATGTACACATTCACTGCTACGGGCAGTTGCCAAATACATTTGTAAAACAGTTCAGCCCTGTGTTTGTTTATTCATTATGCATCTCTATCAGTCCCAATAAATATGTAGCACTCTAATTTTTTACATTTGCTATTATGTCAGCCTTTCGTATATTTGACTTAGGTGTTTATGCTGGAATCTATACAACCCACGTTTTTTTAAATATCTGAAGTACACATGGGAAATAAAATGGAATATTCCTACACAAAAAATTCACATGTCTGCTGCCTTGCTGCATAGGATGGGTAAAAAGAATTTTGAAAAAAATGAGGATTCTAATTACACAGATTTCAAAACATCCCTGCACATACAAATAATGTGGTGATCTCGCCTTGATCTTAAACAGTGATTGCACAGAACTGGACACATCCACAAATGGGTGTTTTATAGACCCAAGGCTGGCAGCAGTGGACAATCACACACACCACACTGGAGAACTCCACATCCGAATTGCCTGTATATGCTGCATACAAAAATAACTTTACCCCAGTATATGGCTATTAAGTGAGCTAAGTCTGCGAATATTTTAAAGCAGTTATAAATGTTTAAAATGTTCATAATAAATCTAGGTTGTTTAAAGAATATTTCCAAATAACATAAAATATTTAGTTTCCCCCACCCAATCCATAAAAAGATAAGATTTATCACAAAATGTTTGAGGAATAATCAGCCATTTTTGGCTAATATATTTTAATATTTATACACATGACACATGCTGAATATAAATGATACATCGTGATTTCCCATAGTGTATGGAATTTATACAATTAACCGCAAGATCCAATGGCTTCAAGGCACGTAAAGTGCAAACACAGTTACAAGGTTTTGCTGATTATTGTTATAAATCTTATAAAGCATAAAAGCATTAAAGTATATTCTGTTTACACCATTCATTTTAAAGCACAGCATATAAAAATATTATTATTTCTTATTAAAAGATTTATATTTTTCTGGCTTTTTTCTTTTATAAGGTAAATTTATTTGCCAGTATTCAAAAAATACTTTCTATTTTTTCCACTCCCAAATATGTGTTTGAAATATACCCCGAGATTCAATATCAATTTTCTAGTTATTTCTCAAGGGTTGTATTTGTTCACAATAATAGCAGTAAACATTCAGGCATTATTCGTTTGGTTTCTCCAAAGTGTTTAAATATAAAAAGAATCAAATAACAAAGGCACGATGAGTCAAATTGCTTATTTTGCACACATCTGATAACTGTATACATATGTATGCACTTAAGCATGTATATTTCTGGCACACCATTAATCATCAATGACAAAATCATGTTATCAATCCACCTCCACTGAACATTAAATGTTTTAATATTCATACAAATTGCATCAAAATATATATATGTGGTTTTGCTTTTTAAATTAAGACTTTGGTCCTTCGTGACATATTTTTCAATGGACCTTTCCATTCCTTCTTAGCCATATGTGATGTTTAAATGTACTTGAGACTAAAAATCTGCAATAAATTCTACAGCACGCCCCCAAACTATCCAGTGTCTGAATTTTTTTTTTTTTTTTTTAAAGAAGCTAAAGCCAGAGCATATGAAATGTGAAGTGGAAACATCCCAACGTCTGCTTGCATGATCCTGGGGTTGTCTACCCTTTAGTAAAAAGGCACTGGATTCTACAGCTGCTTATCAAATCAGCTTTATGTTTCTGGAATGAGTTCCTGCTGCTGAGCTTGAATTTGTGGACAGTCATGAAAAAATATTCTATAAGATTGATCTAGCTCACAATAGCACCTCTTGAGAGACATGTAAGTTTTATCAAACCCAGGTACACTTGCATAGCTAAAGGATACAGTAACAGGATGAACCTCTGTCTGCATACAAACGCATGCTAATACATTTAATATATTTACTTGCATTAAGGCCACATACATATTAAATGTCTTGCCTAGGTGCCAGTGATAAGAGCCACACATGAGGTCTACATTTGTGCACTATCAGTAATGTATATTTGTTAATTTGTAGATTTATATCAGCCAAAGTACATTGTCACTTTCTTTTCTTTATGTTCCTTACTCCACCAGTTCTGGCCATCAGAAGAAAGAAAATATTTAAGCATAGAAATAGTTCTTTTCATCTACCACCCAATTCACACGTGGACTAGAAATTCATTAACTCCCCACACCATTTGTTTGTTAATCTGGAATACTGCAAAGAACTGAAAAATACCATATTATTCTTAGTTTTCTTCATCATGTAAAACAAACCCCTAGAAAATGCCTAGAATCAGCTTTTGTTTCTTTTTTCAACTAGGCCTAATAATGTCCTTTCTCAACCACCCATGCGCACGCGCGCACACGCATACACATGTACACACACACACAAAACCCACCGTGTGAATTCACAGTCCACATCTGGCTCCCAAACAGAGTTGTACATTTGCAAGCACAACATCTTAAATATTGGAGGCCAATTTGGATTTGTTTAAAATCTATGATACGACTGAGAAGTCATGCTAAATAGGAGCCCTGGTAACTTTATTTTTAATGATGACTTTCAAAAAAAAAAAAAAAAAAAAAAAAAACAAGGTAAGGGAGAGAGATCAGCCGGGTGAATGTAAAAATTGTTAATCTTAAATTTCTACAAACCCAAGTGTCAGAGTAAGCATGTATGGCGCATCAAGCATAACAAAAAGAAACGAGGTGGGGGGGGGGGTCCCAGGCACTTGCTTCCTTGAATCCCTCTGAATACATTTCACAATTCATCAGTTTTTGTCTTTCCTGCCACGAATGAGGACAATCAGACCAGACACCCATTAGATTTTTCATGCAATTTTTTTTTCTTGTTCATGACATGTTGGCAGGGAGGATGGCAATTCTGAAATCTTACCAAATGAGAAAAATGTCAGAAGCTGAACTGACAGCTAGTGGTTACTATGGTGATCGGTGATATTGAAAAAATAAAATAAGACTCGGTTAATTCAAAAGGAATCAAGTTGGGTATTTTTAAGCCAGTTGATACAGATGAAAACTTAATCCTGATATTGGGACATTATCTTTTCGAGCTAACAGCCAAAGACACCATTTAGCTTAAATAATAACTAAATACACAGCTCATAATCTTGTGATTAAAAATAATGGAAAGAAACAGTATTGATAAATGAAAGTCAAATATTATTACCAAATGACTATCAGGGAAATATTGAGTATATTCAGTGGAAACAAGATTTCATTTGGAGATGGGGGGGTTACAGTTTTACAAAAATATTTTTATGAGAACATGGAAGGTTCAGAGGGAAAAAAGGATTCTTAAGGAATGAGAGAGATTCTGTTAAAACAGATGCATCAACAAGGTATTTGCATCTTCAAACTTCATTAAAAAAAGAAAATCTATTTTTACTATAGTTAATATATCCAGTCTCTATTTTAAAGAGTATTTACATAATAAAGCATTGTGAGATTTTTTTATATATATCTTTTCTCCATATCATCATTTTTCTCTTTGGCTGGAATCCAGTTTTAATGTACTGACTACTCTTCAGGGACCCTCACTTCACAGTAAGCAAAATAATATCATGGTAATAATAATAATAATAGAGCACATACTGGCATCTTTTTCTAACAATAGTCAGTGACAACACTTGCTGACTCCATCAATTACTTCTGTTATTTTAGGTTCAATCATTTAGAAAAAGGAAGCAGAAAATCATGAAGATGGTATTTACAATTAACAAACAAAAACATCTGTGTACTTTTTGTCCCCATGTAATACACATGAAACCCAGACAGACAACGTTTTAAAAAGAGAATTTTTGAGCAAGTCATTATGAAAAGAGGGTGTAAAGTTTTTTAGGGGTTCAGTCAAGAGGAACACATTCTACCTAAAAATTCTTTGACACAGAAAGAAACTTTTTCAAGGCTTTCTCTTCTCTTACACTACAAGGCTCTCAGCACAATGGATTAAGACCAGACAGTATAGAGAGGAAGACCAGAGGCAGCTCTCATTCTGAAACACGGTAGTCTGAGAATTTTCCATGCTTGCATATTTTATCCATATGCCACACTCCCAGATCTGGTCTATATATTTTTTTCATTTGATATAGGGATATTAAATTATCCACTGTATCTTTTTTTTAAAATCAAATCTTTTGAGAGTTACAGGTAACTAGCGAAAACAAGATTCTTATTTATAACCTCAAGCTAGTATTTAATTCAGGGGGGAAGGGGGAACATTATCAAGGAAGAAGCACAGAGGGGGGAAAAATGGAAGTCCTATTGGCTAGGGAAGCTCACCACCACCACCAAGCAGACTGCAATGCCATCTACTGGGAAAGCCGAGTTCCACTGCCTTTTAAATGGTAGAGCCAGCTCCAAAGGCTGATAGAGGTAATTGGAGAGACACCCAGTCCTACACCTTTCACTGTTCAAGAGAGACAAGTAGTATATAAATTGTTGTTGAAACATCAGTTCCTATTATAGGTCATTATGTTCTTCCTCTGAGATCTCCTCCCAGCATTTTGCTTCTTAATTTCCTGCAAAAGTCTCCTTGTACAGCCCCTTCCGACTACTCTGGAGTAACAAGTTAACAGCACCCAGAAAAATAATCACCGGCAGCGAGCGACCTTGGGTCTTTTTCTGCAATCTCCAGCTTATGATTTTTTACAAGTGGTTTGTGTTAGAATCTGCTCTGCAAACAGTATATATATTTTAATCCCTAACATCACAATAGGAAAGGCAACCATCCTGGTCAGGAATGGAAGGAGAAGGACGCAGACTTCGTAAGCATGACGTCTCTTTCCGTATGTTCTTCAGTGGTATGGAATACATACAGCACTGACGCTATCTTTCACAAAAAAAAAAAAAAAAAAAAAAAAAAAAAAATCCGGAGGGCTTCGCAGCCCATTCTCACATTTCCACCCGCACGTCCTTTGCTCATCTCCACGTTTCCCTTTCCTTCTGGTTGGCTTTCTACATGATTTTTAAAAGTTAGAGATGGAAAGGATACAGGGCCACCATTTCCCACTCTCTCTCTAAAGCTATTTGAGTTGAGGAAAGTAGTATTTAAGGAACAAGAACTCTACCTCCAATAAAATACATTTTTTTTTCACCAATACTATTAAAAAGCAAGTGCCTACCCAAAGGCTGTTGTGTTTTCCAAGCATGGGTACAGGCACAGGACCACAGCAGAGACTCTCCATCTGCACAAGGCTCATGCTTGGGAGCAGATAATCGTTGTTACAGGGGGTTCTCTTGTGCATTGCAGGATGGTGAACCATCTCTACGCAATACAGCACTGGCACTCTCCACAAACACACACACACACATACACATACACACAGGTTTATAACAACCAGCAAGGTCTCCAGACCTCACAAGAGGTCTTCCGCTGTGAAGTGTAGGGGAAGGGCAAACTCACCCCCAACTGGTAACAACTATTATAAAATACTAATTTCAGTATCATAGAAATTAGCTTTTATTCTCCACATGGTTTTGATTCATGTTGATACAAGAAAATGTATTTTTAAAAGAAGAAAAGGATAGAATCAGTGCAAATGGGAGCATAACAATCTTCATTCTATAAATTCCTTAACCACAGGGTTAATCAGGGCTCCTGACCTTTCCAAAGGCCTCCTTTCAAAGTTCTGCTGGTGGAGCTCAAGGGGAAGGGTGATTCACAGGTGCTAGCTGTCAGGTATGCCTCAAAAGCAAGGGGAAAGTTTTGCCATCATGGCAAGATCTCTAAGCCAGCAGGGGTTTCAGGTGGAGGATGGGAGGACCCCAAGTATATAAATGAAAGAGCTTCGATACTCAAAAGCAAGAGTTATACTGAAAAAAAAAAAAAGGCATATTTAAATATGAACCTCTTTCCCCCTGTAAAATAGAACACCTTAACAGGAAGATAAAAAAATTTCACTTCCCAAATTAGGGACATAATTTGAAACTTCATCGTCAATTTTTTAAATAACCATCAAGCTGTAAGAAAAGGTAAGCAGAAGATATAATAGAGAAAGGGGAGTTAGAGGAGACATAGGCCTTATATTCAAGATGACTAGTGGACTGGATGTGTAGCTCAGTGATAGAGCACTTGCCTAGCATGCTCCAGGATCTGGGTACAGTCCCCAGCAACAACAACAACAACAAAAGAATTTAAAAAATAATAGAAAAAGAAGAGGGCTATTGAAGGTAACACAGAAGTCAGACTCAGGCATCAGTACAGTTTAGTATTAACCTGAAACGCTTCTAACCAGGACTGAAACCTTTCAAGTACCATCCCAGGAATTGTGTACAAAGCATTTCACTTCAATTTCTCCCACAGAACACTAAATAATTTTTCAGTAAACTCATCTGCTGTCTTAGATGGACCCCATTTCCATTTCCTTTTGCCATCTACAAGGATTACCAAAGTTTGCTTGGTAGGAAGCTTTCCGTCAGATAGTCATCTTTCCCTAGTACTCACTGCAAAATCTAAACATCTGTGTCTGCTCCCCTGTTTACCAACACTTCAGTAGTGATAAGCAAGAGCAAAACAAGAACACGTTTCTCACGTGTGACATTTTTTAATATTCTGAAATCTTGCTTTTCCTCACTGCAGGAAAAGGGTACATAGGATTAGAACACATTGAATGCAAAGCACAGTATATTCATTCTTCAAAAATGCAGTCACTGGTACCACCTTCTGTAATACTGGTGGCTTTTGTGGAGTGTTTCTTTCTTTAAAGGAGCCGGACCACACATACTCACTCATTCAGAGCAAGTCTATAGATGAACCGTCTCCGTATTTTTAAAGAAACTCAGCCTGTGCGGTCTGCTGATAGCTCAGAGAAACGCGGAACTATTTTCACATCTCATTCACATAATGGATGGGGCTAGAGTGCCGGGCAGACAAGCACCCTGGAAAGCGCTGTTTGTCGCCGTACGCAAGAGAATTCTCTTAGGTTGCTGCACCGAGTTTCTTAAACTAAGCTAGATTTCCAGGGCAGCGATCATGGGTGACATGGCACTGGATCCAGGAAGCTTCACTGCGAAAGATCTTACACACACACACACTCCCCATCCTGCCTCGGGGACTCCTCCTTTACCCAAGTCCTGCGAGTCCAAAGAGAACACATCTACTGCCTCACTGGTCCACTTTGACCTCTGTGAGCAGTAATGATGTATGAACCACACTTTCAACCTTGGGCATCTTCATATTTTCCAGATATGTGCTAAGGTGCCTCTGCAAAGTTGGCTTTTTGTTTTGTTTTGTTTTTTTCTTTTTAATTTTTTTTCATTATCACTTAAAAAAAAAAAAAAAAAAGGCAAAGCTGACCTGTTAAGATTGTCCAGGAGTATGTGTCTGAAAGATTTTCTTGGTGTTGTCTACGGTTATTACCTGAGCAGGGTTCTGTAAATTGTCCACACTCGGCCAGCTGAGCTACCCTCTGCTCCAGAGTTTCCCCCGGCTTGGTCTCCGCCAGGGCATTTCCGTGCACAAAACACGGGTGGAATCCAGCTTCCTTTAGTCTCTCAGTTTTTATCGTCAGTTGCTAAATTAGCTAATGATTAATTAGTTAATGTTTTCAAAGCACTTTGAGGATGAAAGCTCCGCCTAAGTGCTAAGTGTAAAACAGCATTAGTTATTTGACTTCGCAAAGACTAATTAGCTTTAAAAAAAAAAAAAAAAAAAAAAAAAAAAAAGAAAGTTCCCCCACACAGATCAATAACGTTCCTGGTATTGGAGTTGGGAGTGTTTGTCCCGCAGATGACTGAGACCCACCTAACGTTTTCAGGCTTTTATTCCCGAGATCCGCAGAAATTCTGAGTGTGGTTTATTGCTTCGTAACCTTGTGGCTTTCAGTGAGGCTGGAGCAGGGTTAGTGATGTCATCTGTACAAAATGCAGCATTTTTTGCTGTCAAAAAAAGCTTTAAAGGATTATTTAACAAAGCTAAAAGTAAAGAACTCAACTCAAGAAAAGTGGTACAGAAACATGATCAGTGAATTTATATTTAAGAAGAATTAAGCTTTTAAAGTTTTTTTTTCCCCCTCCTCTAAAAGGCTCTTTAACGGTGGTTCTCCAGGTGGCCTCTGAATTTATTGTGAGATTTCACTTTGATGGCTATGAGTCCTCATGGGGACCATTATGTCAATAATTTCTACAGCAACATTTTATTCCAGGTACAGAAATGCCTTAGAAGATAGAGCCAGGGTCTGGAAATTCCAGGATCCCACTTTAAATTGCCCACACCAACCACTACAGAAAGGAAAAAAAAAAAAAAAAAGACAGCTTTCCCCTTTTCCCAACTTCCAGCCCAGCCCGCAATACACAGACCTGGTTGTAAGCTGCTTGGATGCCAAGTGACCAGAGAAACTCCTCAAAAAAGTTTAGCACTTTGTTTCCTCTATCCACTTACAAATACCCAAATAACATGAAGTGAACGGAAACTGAGAAATCACAACAGGCTGTACTGTAAGTGGAGGCTTGTGGGCCATTGGGCCCCTTGGTGCAGACCCACAGCTCTCCCTGCTGCCTACAGAGGGCCTTGGTCACAAACATTGGGAATTCAAGGGGTTTTCCCCTCAAATGCCTGAGATTAATATTTTTAGTCAAGGTTAAGCACATCATATTCTTTCAGATTAAAAATACTCTGAATTTGGTTAGCTTCAAGGCTTGGTTTTTTGGTTTGCTTTGGTTTGGGATTTGGGGTTTTGGCTTTCGGGTTTACTTGTTTGTTGTCCTGAGGAGACCAACTTTGAAATCGTAGCAAGATGCTAATTTTTAAGATTAAATAAACGCTATAATGTCACTCTCAAAATATGCAGTACTAGCAAATGAAACCCTACATACATAACAAACTAGATGGACCATTCAGTTCAGAAAGTTAAAAGTCAAGGTACACAAAAGGAATTTTATAGTAAGTATAAAATTCAGTTTTAAGTATTCAGTTACCCCAAGAAGGAGTGTGAATAGAACATACACACAACAGCACAGGATCCAGATATGTGTGCATGTGTGTGCACACACAGATATTTAAAGCGTATATGTGACAGACGTGCGATCGCACATATACACAATGCAGTCATATCAGTCAAGCATTTGCTAAATGGAAAGAAAATAGTGATGTCTGTACAGATTCCTGGAACTAAAGGTTTGGTACTAATATCACTGTCAACCTTTCTTATGTGCACAAAAATATATCTGCCAGGAAAGTGAGATGACATCACTTAAACGAAAAAGAAATGGGCGTGACAGAGAAGTGTGGCCAGCGACCAGATGATTTCTCTTCCATTTCCTAAGTGAATAAAAGAGCAGAGAACTGAAATAATTTGCAAAGAGCTGTGACCCAGCCCCTTTAAAAAAACAAACTAAAATATGAGTGGGGTCTGGAAGGAGAAGGTGGTCCATTGAAGGGTGCCTCTTAGTTCCAAAGTCTGTCTGAGTGAGTTGGACCCTAAATACAGGAAAAGAGAAGGGGACAAACGAGAGGAAACCTACGATTTTTGATTGGAAGGATAAGTTACTTGGGAAATGTCAAGGATTCTTTAAAATTCTTATCTAAATCAAGTTCCCTTCTGAATTTCTTTTCCTTATAATTGAACAAGTGTTAAACTGTATCAAGCTGTCTCAGCTGTTCCAATACATGAGCTGCACTTATAGTAACAGCTTTCGTTACACATTTTTGTGGAGTCGTCTCCAGCACGCTGCGATCAGAGCTTGCATATTTTTATACGACTTGCATATTGAAAATAAACCCAACATTACAGATTATTTTTTTCCTCATAGCTCATCTGGCACTTACAGTCTGGGAAAGACAAAGGGGCAATTGTGATTTCGTACCTTCTAATCTGAATGCAGCACCTTGTTTTATTTCTGCAGATTATTCTGTTTGGGTTGTGGGGGGATGCGGGGGGAAACAGTTGGGACAATAAAGAAGTCCTGAAAAACTGTAGCTTAACCAAATCATTATCCATGGGCTAAATGCTAATGCAATTTTTTCCACTTCCAGAATATCTTTATGAGGACATATCAAATATCCAAATACTATATGGGTGTGGAGGCTGTGCCCTATTACTTGGTCTGAGATGTTAACGACAGAGACGTGGGAAAAGCACGCACTCCAGGCTTCTAATTAAATTGCTTGTTTCAGATTCAAAGGCGCCTGGTCACTCAGCCCTGAGTAACAGCAGTGTTCCCAACCACAGGTGACTTCCCGAAACAGCCACAGTTCGTGAC
This sequence comes from Sciurus carolinensis, assembly GCF_902686445.1. Taxonomy (NCBI): domain Eukaryota; kingdom Metazoa; phylum Chordata; class Mammalia; order Rodentia; family Sciuridae; genus Sciurus; species Sciurus carolinensis. Next base: position 15,023,713 of record NC_062228.1, read on the forward strand.
TTCAATTGTTGCTTCCAGAAATATTTTGTATTTGCAAAACACAGAAAATCCGAGATGCCTTTAAACCAGAGTAAACAGGCTGTGCTTCAGAAACTCTACAAAGACTCATCTTTCTGCCTAAATAAAAATGATCCTGTTTGGCTGAATCGTTTTTGAATCAAGTATCCACACGCTATTGTTTCACAAACTCTAAAAGGAAAGATAATCATCTATTGCTTATTGTCCTCTCCCCAGAATTAGATTTTAATTAGCGGCAAATGCCTTATCTTTGCTAAATTGCCACGGTGCACATGTTGTCTAAATTTTGTCTCTTGTTGCTCAAAGCCCCCTAAATGAGAAGATTCAAAATTAGCCAGTTGTAGAGATGCTTTTCACTTTAAATTTTAATAATAAACAGAGACATCTCCTTTCTCCTTTTTTTCCCCCTAGACCCTCCCTCTTTTCTGAGAACTGAAGGCTGCTGCTGAAAGGATTGAAAATCTGGAAAGAGTTTGGGGTGGACTGGCCAACCCCCTTTCATTTCCTTCAGATGTTTACAATCTAGCACCTTTCTGAAGACAAAGATGGGGGAAAAAAAGCTATTTTTCCCTTTGACTGAAGGGTGAGACAGGGGGGTATTAAAAACTGATCAATGTAATTTTTTTCTCAGAAGTATTTGCACATCTGTGAAATAATGTAATTTCTTATTTTCAAAAAAAAAAACTTTTTATATGACATTCATGATTACAGCCTGATCTGAAGAATTATTCAAATATAAAATTAAATGTTCAAAAACTAGCTGTGCTGTGGATGGCTGGGTTTATCCCAGCTGTGCATCAAACTTATATAATTCTAATAAAAGTAAAAAAAAAAAGAAAGAAAGAAAGAAAGAAAGAAAAGAAAAGAAAAATGAACCTTTCTAGATCTCAATGAATCTCTGAAAAGAAGAAACTGTTTTTAAAAGCAGATGTGATGATTTACTTCTTTTTGGTTTCATTTTCTTTGGATAAGCCTCTGGGAGTCTAAAGGTACTACAGCAAACTGTTCAAAAACAATAACAAAATAAATAAAAGGTGAGAGGGGAGGGCTACTGGGTAATAATGATGATGTTCTGTAAAGAAGTCGGCTTTATTTTATTATTGTAGGTTCTCTAAGAAAATCTACAACTCTAGGAAGAGTTCCGAACCTTAAAAGCGAATTCTTCCCTTTTGGTGCAATTGCTTGAAATCTAACAGCAGCAGTATGTAATTTACCTTCAAGTCCATGTGCCTCTTTCACTCCTGACCCCTGTTCACCCAGCCTTGCTGAAAGTGCAAGTACCCGTGGACCGAGGAAGCGCACCCTCCCTGTAGAGGTACAATTCGTAAAAACAAACTTTCCCTGACCAACTCCAGAGCAAAGTTTTCCTTCTGGTTGACAAGCATCTGCACTGTCACCTCCGAATACATCTGCCTCCTAGGGAAGAATTCAGCGTAATATTCGTCAGATTCAAACTCGTCCTCCATGTTCATCAATTCAAGGTGACAAATCATCGGTGGTATTTAAAATAATGGGACCCCAGAAAATAAAAAACTATGATATCTCTTGGAAGTTACAGAGTGAAACCCACACCCCAAATCCTGGTACTTGCCACATCTCACTTTTTTTTTTCCCCCTCTCCAGTAAAATGAATTCCTAAAGCATTTACTGTGAATTCAAGGTTTAAAAGTAAACCAGAATCTGCTTTGTGGATTAATATTATCAAATTTTAAGTTGGAAGAAAAACGATTCCCAATAATTTTATGACCCAAATTAATAGTCAGATGATCTCAAAATGAGCTCCCGTTAGGAAGAAAGGGATCTGCAGTTACCGTTTTTAAAAACAGGAACAAGATAAGGGCGAAGATACAGTTTCTGCTGCCTAAGACAGACGGACTTTAATAACACTTAACAGAATGATGCACATAATGATCTCAGAAAGCAGTTCTTATGCCTCATCCATCATTCCGAGGAGAAAATGAAGCCTTCGACAGCATTAGGAATTATTCTGGATCTTGTCAGTAATTCTCAGCGTCTCTGTACTATCACAACACAGATGTGGGTGCCTGGGACACTGACCATTAATCTAGATGCAGTTTCTCGACTCAGAACAGCCTGCTGAGAATGTACCGATTGTTTCATGAAGAAATGGCACGTAAGAAGCCACACTAAATAAAACAAGGAAAACTAGGGAGATATATGGGCAGATAAACCATGTGTTAAGAAATCAAAATGTTTTCTCTCAAAATGGGAGAAATTAGCGCAATGTCCACCTGGCATGAGCCAGGTGACTCCGAAGTTATAAAGGTTCTGGCTGACAGGCCAGCCTCTGGCTGATTAAAAGTTCCTATGAAGTTGCTACATACTGTCAGCATCTTTACGTAATAAGCCCTCTGTGATGAGAAAATTATGGGTTTCCCTTCCCTGCTAAAGAGACATGCAAAAAGGTCCATTTTCTGTCCTTCAGTCGAAAATCAGAGTAGCCGGGTTGTTTGTTCCACTCCCTGTGAAGTTCTCATTGATTCAAGAAACGAGGACGGGGAGCCTAAGGATTAATAAAATACCCCGCCAGACATCTCGGGCTTTGACAGCATGTCACTGGCAAACCCATCTGAACTCCCAGCCTTCACAATAAAACAAACAACAGATTTTGGCAGCATCCTCCTCAAAGTGAACTCTGTGCCTGGTAGTACGGTGACCATTCTCAAGTAGTCTCCAGTCCAAAGAGAAAAGGTTTATAAATATTTGCAAAACAAACTCTTTAAACAACATTCTTCTGAGTCCACTCCAAATCGATTTCTATACATACACCACAAAGATGAAAGCGGACTGTATGTCTGGTCCATGATAAATTAAAACAGTTTAACTTCCAAAATCGTCTACTCCACACAGATGTGTTTCTGTGAAGTTGTATGGGCCACTCACCACCACCAACAACAAGCAGGCTCCTGTCAGATGGAATGAAGTGAGCATCTCTTTAGAGTGGATGAACTGGGGAAAGGTGGGGGGGAACAAACAAACAAACAAACAAACCCACAGGTGAGAAAATGCAAACACCAACTCATACATAGTAATAAGAAGTTTAAAGTCTTCTGAAGTCCCACACAGGCTTTTCTTTTCTTTCTTTTTTTTTTTTTATTCATAGCAAGTTAAAATGTGTTGGGTCACCAAAAGCAAACCAAAACCACTTGGCAATTGGTGTTCAGTATAAATAGGATTCCATCTCATTTCAACACTCAGAATATAAAAGGTTGTATTAAACACACACACACACACACAAGTAAAAAACTTTTTTGCCCCCTTGGAGTGATGCGCCATGGCAAAAGCAGATGTCAAGTGCTAAGTGTTCAATTTAAGTTGGGTTGTTTTATCCACTGCCCCCCACCCCCAGCTGGGAAGCACAGATTATTATTCACAAGGAACAAACTCAGTGGTAGGATAAAAACAGCTCCCAGGAAGTGGAGGCTGCCTGGTTCCCTCCCTCTCTGCATCAGCCCACCTTCCTCGCCTCCCCCCACCCCCAGCAGAAAGCTATAAAGCAGAAATGTCACTAGGAGCTTCACCGAGGCCTGGCAATGGACAGATATTTATACTGAATAATGCTCACGTCAGGAATGAGTAAAACCAGGTTTAAAATTGAGGTTTTCACAAAATAATGAAGAGGAAATGTCACGCTAGCAGCGGTACCGGCATAAATTGTGCTTATTCATTCATTATCCTTTTTCCCTCCCCTTCCCCCATGGAAACATAATTTTTATTTTTCACATCTACATGCATGTGAGAGAATGTGGCTTTTGCCATAGTTGTTGCTCTTTCAGAGCCAAAGGATGATCTTTAAAGATTGAAAAACAATAGTAATAAAGAACGCAGTGAGAATACACTTCCTCTCCTCGACTTCAGTTCAAAGAGAAAAGGTAAATACGATTTCCCAAACAAAATTACCCACAGCTTTAACTTTTACTTTATCTAATTGAACTACAGAGAAAATATCAGCTAAAAATGTCACCTGCTCAACTGTAAATACACTGCTGGAGGAGGAAAAGGAAAAAAAAAAAAAAATGTTTACATTTCAATTGTTCAGATGCCGATCCTGAAAAGGATTACGAAAGAATACAGGAGAAGATGTTTCTGTGGGCAGCTTTCTGGGGAGATGTCAGGGTTGGAGGAGGTGATGCAGGGGCCGGATCCAACGAGAGATCATTCAGGGGAGATGGGGTAGGGTCCACCTTGGCGGTCTAGTTAAGGTGCTGACAGCTTTCAGGCTGAAAAACAAAACCCATAAGGATCCCTGTCTCCCTTACGCACTCCCCACCCCCAAAATAAAACTCCGGTGAACCTCTGCTGTCTGTCAGCAAGCCTGCATCCTCTCCAGTGCTGAGATAAAGCCCCAATCTGCTCATCACACACCTCCAGGCTCAGCCATCTAATAGGAACAAATTGGCAATGACTGCCCAAGCTAGTAACACAGGCCCACTGATTTGTAGATTGATACGGATGCCTAATGATCCCCTTGGGCAGATCAATAGTAACAATCCTCATCCCTGCCTTTCTTCTTTATTGGCATAGAAGACTAAGGCAAGGAGAAAGCAGGACACAGAGGAGGCCACAGTACCACCTGGGGACACATGGAGAATAAGGATACAGGTGTTGATATGTAGGAGGGAAGCTGCTCAAGACCAGCACTCCAGAACTTTCCTCTGTCTTGAGGTATTGCATGTATTTGGCAGGCAAAGGGTGTGAGCACAGGACACGATACGCTTTTCTATTAATAGCATCCATGCACAGCCTTGGGTGAGACCCAGTTTGTAGTAAGCACAGCTGCCTTCACCTGGGGAAGGGAAGAAGAGCACCTCCAGAAAGATGGGCTGGGTGGGCAGGAAATGCTGAATATGTGGATGGGAGAGAACCAAGGAAGGGAAACAGGGGTGCTAAATCCTAGGAAAACAGAACAGAATGAATTTAAAGTACCTGTGATCAAAGGAGGGCAATAATGATGGACACTGTTTTAAATATCTTAAAAAGGAGGCGAGTGCATTTATCTTCTGGACTGCCTAAACATGCTTAATGCACCCTCCTACTTCCCCAGTCCCTGGGTCAGGGGGTTCTCACGCATACGTGCTATTCTGTAGCCTCCAGGGTGGCACCCAGCAGGTTTTCTCCCAGTGGACGGTGGCTCACTCTGACAGGGATCTTACTCCTTCTAGAGGCCAACTCCACCCCACCCCAGAGTTAGGGCTTGTTTTCCATTTGTGTATTATTCTTGTGAATAAAATTATCCAATTAGGAAATCCATTTAAAGTCCTTAACAATAACAGGGAAAAACTAATGGAGTTGCTTTGGATTTTCTTTTTCAATAAATTAATGTTAGTGATGTTCTGTGGATTCTTAAGTGCTCATTTATATCATCAGGGTTATTGCACACATAACAATTAGTCCTTAATTTCTATACTGATTTGTCTATACTGTAGGAAGTCCATCCTCCCAAAGAAGCAGTAGATCAGACTAATCAGAAGAAAACTTACTGGCAGACAGAATGATTTTGACTTCTGGAACATATAAATCCCTCAAGTCTAAAAACCTTTGTAGTTTGTATTTATTTTTTTTTCAATTATGGGAATTTTTTCCTTAAAAAAAATAAACTTCCCCTCTTCCCCCCTTTTACAACCGTTCTGTGCATATTTCCAGGTGTTGCATATAAAATAGGCAAAAGGAGGGAAAAACCGTTTCATTTTCACTCCTGCGTTCAGACCTGCAACCAGCCGCCTGAGAATTTGCTTTGTTCAGCCATCAGTCTGGTTTGGTTTTGCTATTAAAGGGAGATAACGCTGAATGCCAGAGATGAATTGCGTTTTCTTTATTGTTACTGGTTGAAACCTTTGCCACCCTACCGATCCAATGAAAGATTCTCTTTTTTTCTTTGTAATAATAAAAATGTTTTTAATCTAGATACCCCCCTCGCCTTTTTTTTTTTTTTTTTTTCATACTCAAAAACAGAAGTTAAGCCACATGAAAAGCTTGGGTATTCCAGCCCACTGTGTAATATCACAGATTAGTCATCTTCTCTTTCCAGTAGGTTGCATTGTCTTTTTTTTTTTTTTTTTTTAATAAAAGCAAACGTGGAACGGTGTTAAGATTTGACAGTAAAGGGTTTGCACTGATGGACCAAATAATCACGTGCGCTGGGAGCTCCAGCACTGACCACTTAAAATTCAAATTTCACACTAACGGTAAGTGTAATCATCGCAATCAGCATCACCACCACCACCATCACCACCATCACAATAAAAAGATGCATTCTGCGAGCTGGTGACATCAATCAACTGTGCGGTGCAGATCAGAAGCAGCGCTCCCCTCTCCCGAGCTCCCTCACTCCCTCTGTCTTACTGGCTCCCCCCTCCCAACCTTGTGCCCCCCCACCTCACCCCCGCTCAGAGAAGTGATCACATTTAATTCATTGCATCATTATGTCATCTCCATACTAATCTCTGCCCTCACACCTCCACCACTTTGACATGCAAATGAGCTAGAAAAAAGCCACACATTAATATAAAAAAGTCACAGCAATCATGTCATGATTTCCTGCCTCCCAGCCCCACAACACTCCCTCCAATCCCCACCTCTCCCCCCCATCTCTCTTTCCAGCACGCTGTGCTGGTGATCACAAGAAACAACAGCAATCTGTTGAAGATCAGACGCTAAGACAGGGAGGTGGGGAGAGAGATACAACACATACACGTGTCAGCAACGCAGCCGGGCAGTCCTATTTGCATATTCACATGAGTTCCGTTCTCAGATTGCTTAAGCAGGGAAGAAGTTAGGTAGCTCCCCCACCCACCCGCCCTCCCCGATCCATAAAGAAACAGCTAGTGAGCAGGAGAGAGGGAGAGACAGAACATATGAATGTAAAGGGGGAGAGAGAGAGAGAGAATGGGAGAAGGGAGGGGGGACAGAGAGAGACTTACACAGAAAGAGACAGAGAGGGAAGAAAAGAGAAGAAAAGACTGTCCACATCTACCTTACCTCAGCTAGCCTGCTTTCTGTTGCTCTCAAAAGGAATTCCCTGTGGTTCCTTTAGAATTTTTGAGAACCATCCTTCAGGGTTTTTAGTGTTTTCTCTCTCTCACATACTCTCTCTCTCTCTTCTCTCTCTCTCTCTCACTCTCTCTCTCTCTCTTCCTCCTCCTCCTCTTTCTGTGTTGTGACTGGGTTTATAAAAAAAAATAAATAAAAAAAAGACAACTCCATGTTAAGCTAGCAGTCAAGGAGGGATCATGAAGTCCAGGGCTACAGCGGGAGGGAAGGCAGGAGGAGGGTCACAGCTTAATGCCTTACAAAGGAGAACCTGGACTCTGTTTTAAAACATCCCTCTCACACACAGTGACTGACAAAGACAAAAATATATGTACTATATGTATACATGGAGACATATGTGCGTCTGTACCAGTCACCCAGATGTCAAAAATGTTCAGACTGTGATGCAAACAAATGTAGGAAAATTATGAGTCATTCTGAAAACCCCATTGCAGACCCACTTTACTGTGCTCTGATTGCAGAGCCCCCACCCCCCCCCCTACACCCGCACACACAGCCAGGGGCTTTATTTGCTGAATCACATTTTGTGGCAATACCTGGGTAATAATAAGGGACTGGCTGGAGATGGGGTTTCAGCTACTGCCATGAATTTCCCAGCTTTGATCAGTTTTCATCAGTACTTTTGTGGTAATGAAAACGTGTGAACATGTCCACAAATTTGCTGGGTTTCTTTTTCTTGCAGTAACTAAAAAGAAATAGAAAAGAAAGGAAAAGATTGCAATTAAATATACATCTTCAAGCTGATATCACTAATAATAATAGCACTCTCTCTATATGTTCCTTGTGAAGTATAAGATTGGAATGAATTTAAAACAGACTGATTGGTGCAAAATGCACCTGATTTTCTAGTGGCCTACTGTATAATATTATCCTAATTGACTTTATTAGCTCCGGTGAAATGTTACTGTCCCTCCAAGGAACCTGCCTTCCAAGACAAGGGACATGCTGTAGCACTGATGAACAGCAGCTGATTTGAAGAAATTAAGTGCTGGACTATTAAGCCAAAGGAATAAAAACATTTTCAAAATACGATGAATGACGTGTAGTTTAATTCCATTCCTCAACCTGTTCTTTTCAACTAGTGAAGACAAAAAGATGTGATGTCAGAAGAAACTTTAACAGGAATATAATTCTAAAAACTAGCCAGAGGGATCCTTTTACAAATTGGATTTGAACATTAACCACAAACTTAAATACGAAGAGCACCGTGGCCCCACAGCAGGGGGCGGAAAACATTTTCATGGTGAAGTTTGTAATGTCCACTGTTAATCACACAGTGGACATTCAATAACCGATATGGGCATTATAAAAAGCATCATTATAAGAGTGATGTACAAGTAAGAATTACAGTATATATATGTACCAGGCATGAGAACCCAAATGTAGGTAGTTATCTAACTATCACACATATCACGTAAGAAAGAATACCAGAATATATCTATACTGACCTCACAGGGGAAGAAAGGAAGGAGTTAAAAAGATGTCTGCCTTCACAGTAATGAAGAACTTGGGGGTCAGTTGTTGAGGATGGCTTTCAGAAATGCCAAAATAAAAATTGTTTTCTTAATTAAAACAGAACTATTGGTAGACACACATTAGAAAAATTACTCTATGTCTTTTAGAGAAACTATGAAAAGAGAGGGGTTTTGTATTTATGACCTGAATTCTAAGAGGAGGGGGGAGAAAAAAGGTAATTTTAAGAATCTGACCCTAATGCATGAGTTATGGCTCTCTACACCAAAATTGATGAAAACCATCTATGACAGGACTCATCAATGAATCCCTGAAATAAAGAAAAAGAGAAAATAACCCAAACATTAAACCCAGAAACGTTATATTTCAATATTATCATATGAATTAAATGTAATCCTTGAAGCGACTAGTCCCTGGGGTCACATATTAGTCCTCCCCACCAACCCCCACCTCCTCCTCCTTTTTTTTTTTTTTTTTTTTTTTTTAAATAGAGGTCATCCAGGCTGAAAAGCAAAACCCAAATGAAAAGCATCTTCAGTGTGCTTATAACGTGAGCGGCAAAGGGTCAGGCAGCGTCTTGTATGGCCTCATAAAAAATACATAACCAGGCAGCCTAATAGTATTTCTTTGCATTCATTTTTGGATGGAGAATAGGGGGTGGGGTGGGGGAGGAGAAAGGGGCAATGTTGGTAGCTACGATGGAAAAAACAAAATCAAAGACAGCTTGGAAATTCATGTTTAAAAGGAGGCTAGCTAGTTAATCTTTTTCCTTTGTAAAAACATATTAAGCACAACTCTCAAATGTGATTGATTTACACCGTTCTGTTGATTTACACAATTCTAAAATGTGATTGATCTCAGTGTTTTAAGACAGTAAAAGGTGTATGTACATACATCTGCATTCCCTCCTCTCTCTTTCGGCGGGTCCTGTTAATTGGAAGCTTAGCTATGCTGGGCCCTTCTCCCAGCTAATGTTTTTAGTACAGTAAATACTCGTTTAATACAGATTTATAAACTACTCTTATTTCAGATGATTTCTAAAAATGAAACAATGGAGAAGAGAATCCATGGATAAGGTTTCTGCCCTAACTCACCACAGACACGCAAATAGGCAACAAGGGAGAGAGAGAGAATGGAGAGACAGAGAACGAGAATAACACAAATGGACAACAAATAAAAATAAACAGCTGTAAATGCTGGGGAGATGAGAGAAGCTCTAAATATATTCCTTCCCCTCCCCCTCACTTCTTGCCTCCCAAATATAGCCCAGAGATGAGTGATCCTGCCGGGGAGACGGAGGCAGAGAGGTGACCCCGCGCTAACCAGCCTGTTAGAACTAATAAGGTGTCCTCCTAAGCCACTCCACTGACATTAGGGCAGCGTGGAGATCACTCTCTTTGTTATTGCCCATCCTCAGCTTGAAATTTACTACTCCTTTGCATTATTAAAGAGACAGCTCACATCCTCTACGGGGTGGAGAAGATTTGGTGAAGATAAATAACTCTGCATTATTTTTATTTAAATGTTATGTTTGTACTCAGTAGTTTAGATATTAAAAATCTACGCTTTTACAACATAGCCACGTGAATAATCTGCCACTGGTGACTCCCACTGAGATAGTAAAGAAGCAAGGAAGGATTCTGGGTTTTTTATTTTGAAATTCTCTGTCCTCCTCACTGCATCGGGGAGGGGGTGTCAAGGAGTAGGAAATATTACTTAAAGGCACTTGATTTGCATAGGAAGTTCAGCATGGTGTTTTGTTGTTATTCATGACCAAGGAGGCATCTATAAAGTTTTCTTAAGTACACCCTAATTCTGTAACCAAGTTTCCCACTTAGAACTTCATGGCAAAGGGGTGTGAACATTTATATTTCTTAAGTAATATTTTAAGGATGTCACTTAATGTTCCCATAATTTAGTTTGCTGGAAGAGTTTGATATGATCAACTCTTAAAGCTGTCACCTTCGGTCCAGTCCAGTTACCCCCAAATGTGCAGAGACACTTGTCTCATGGTGTGACCTAAGAACAAAAGTATTTAATTAGGATTTCAGGCAAGATTCTTAAAGTAAATGGCTTCCTTCCAAGACACATTGTCTATGCCAAGGTCAGAAATGGTATTTTTCCAAATAATGATCATTAGAACCACTAATCATGGAGAATTAAACACTGAGTAAATGGGCACAGAAAACACTATCAACTGCAATCTTTGATGCTTTGAGTGTTGGTACGGGGAAATGCAGTTTTTATTGGATAAAGATTCAAAAGGTGGTCAGGATATTTCTCCAAACCTACATGAGAGGTTCTGCTCTGTGAGTGAGCACAGTCACAGTGTGATTATCTAGAATGGATGTGACCAGCAGTGAATACTGGCCAGAAGTCTAATTGCTGATTGGGTAGTTGTTTCCTTAGAATCCTAAAATACTCCTTGGGAAATATCAACATCTAAGCACAGAGACCCAAAGTAAACTCTCGTTTTGTAAAGATACATACTCTGACCAAAATAAATTTCTAAACGCTCTTTGATTTTTTTTTTTTTTTTGCATTTTTCTCACATGTTAGTATTGCTTCTTCTCTGTAGGTTAGCAACTAAACATCAGTCCCTACAAAAAGAAAGCCTTCCACTCCTATTGATAGTGGCAGATTGCTTTAAAATAGTCTCTAAAATGATGACAACATAGTCTTGAGTTGGATAATAACATAATCTGACAAATTTAACGATGGAGACGAAGGACTGCAAGTCAATAAATAGATCCTGAATGTATGAACAGTCAACAATCAATCAACTGAAAAAGAGAAGGATCCTTTCATTATAATCTATAAACAATCAAGATGAAAGCAACCTGAGAAATGGACACGTATCTTCAAGAAGGAATTCTATTGGATTGACCAACAAAGATCACGTAACAAAACAGACTCCATTTATTTTTTATTTTTTATTTGTTCTTTTCAGTAATACATGACAGTAGAATGTATTTTGACATACATTGAGTATAACTTCCCATTCTTGTGGTTGTACTTGATGTGGAGATACATGATCATGTATTCATATATGAACGCAGGAAAGTTATGTCTGGTTCATTCTACTGCATAGACTCCATTCAATCTATATTATCCTATACTACTTTGGGGAAAAATCTGTGTATGCTGAATGTCAACTACACTAGGTACCCTCCAAATTCTTCCATTATTTTGTAAATTCATCCAGTCTAATAAATAGTTCATTAGTTCATTTGCATGGAATAGGTATTTATTATAATGAACTTAAATACAAATAATTACAACTAGAGCATTAACCTATTATAAAGGAAGACCTGTTATGAATCAGTATGTTCAAAAGACACATTTAACAAATATTGAGGTTGGTTTCCTTCTGCTGAACAAAGAGAATGTTATCAACTAAATTAACTGGTGAGTCTCCAATTAAGAATCAACACAAGACCACTCTTTAATCACATGCATTTGGATGCCAAGATACTAGATGGCATGGTCAAAACATAGTAACAGTGACCTGAGAATTAGGAGTTGTGCCCTCTGACCCTGGCTTAGCCATTATTAGTCTACTGTGTGAACCTGAGAATATCATTTAACGTCTCTCAATTCCAGTATCTTCATACATACAATGAGCTATTACCAATAATGTCTGTTTCCATTTCTTCATAAAATACTAATTGATATACCCTTTCCTTTAAAAATGGAAGGGTTCAAGAACCTCCCAGTATATGTGAAGAGTATGATGTCATTGGCAAAGGTGCACGTGCTCTGGACCCAGACCCTCAGCCAGTCCCAAGGATACTTGACCATCACACAGTCTTCAGCTATCAGTCCAGGGTCGCGTGGAGCAGATGCGTGATCATCACAGATCTCTAATTACCCAAAAGCCATAAAAGGGGGATATAAAAAAATGGAGCTTCATGAGGAGATTCAAATAGTAATAACTGCACCTAACTGCCTCAAGCAGTCCATAGGATACGTTAATCTAATTGAATGTCTTATATGGCACCTCAATAGTCATTTAGTACATTAAAAATGTTAAAATACTTATGCATATATGTATATATATACATACACACAATTATGTCATTTGGTTTTTCACTGGAACTTTTCAGTCAATATGCTATCTTTGGAAAAGAGAAACCCCAAACCACTGACCTCATCATTTAAAGCACAAATTAAAAATTTACAAAAATAAATTAATTTTTATAGTATAAAATTGAAGAATTTCAAGTATCAGATCATGAATGCAATTTTTGCCCTTTTTATGCTAATCTACATTTCAATTCCAAAACTACATGTCATTTTTCATTTTTTTGATTATTCATACTTTTTCTTTCATAATTTCTTTCACATGAATTCCTAAAGTATTTATCATTCATTAAATGAAAAAAAGGCAAAATGTTTTCATATACTATCAGTAATTACCATGTTAAAATAAAATGAATGGTACAATCCTTAATAATGTACTAATCTAAGATAAAATACTTTTCAACTTAAAATTACCTCCTCATAATATCATACAAAAATGATGAACTGATTTAAAAAATTCCTAAGAGAGTTGACAAGGTTATAAATTACTATGAAAATGGTCTATGGGTCAAAAAAGGTTGGGAAATGCTGATCTCTAAGGTCTATTTCAGATCTAAAATTTTGTAATTTAAATGCGACACCTCTGACTTTTCTAAATTAGTGGAAAGTAAACTTACAGAGATTGCTAAGTCCCCTTTCTCTCTCACTAGGTAACTTCCAATTCACCTGAATATAGCATGCCAAGCCTAAGAAGTTACATATAAGAAAATAGAAAATGCAAAAAAAAAAGAGAAAAGAAACAGATAAATGCATTTAAAATGTGAACTTATCCATGTGACTTATCTTTCCTCATTATCTATTTGCTGGGTTAGTAATTTATTTTAGTCTATGGGCCATTTGAGCTTAAAAAATTGTAAGACATTAGCCTGCACACACTGTCATATCCTGGTACTGAACTGGATTTTCAATGTGCCCAGATTTCAAACAAAAGTTTTCTGTAACATCATTCAAGTCACTGAGAATTTTTTTTTAAATAAAATGGGGAAAGGAGCAAGAAATAAATCAGATCTCAAGATGTCCACACCTTTGAATTCATGGGTCAGAAGAAAAGGGTTAAGGCTGCTGACATTTGGAGCTACTGAGTTCTTTATAGGATAGTTCAGATCTTAAAATACCACCATCTATCAAAGATTTAGGTTCAAAAAAAAAAAAACTGGATTATGTCTGGTGCTAGACTATAGTGATATATAAAGGGGGTAGAAACTTTTCTATGAAAAGTCAGGTAGTACACATTTTAGAACTTGACTATTCAACTGCCTTACAACAAAAAAGCAGCAACATACAAAACATAAACCACTGAGCATGATTATATTTCAATAAAACTTTATTTATAAAAGCAGATGGCAGGCAGAACTCAGTCTGCAGTTTGCCAATACCTGGTATAAAATAACTTTTAAGTACACAAGTGAAAGATGGGGAAATAGAGATGTTCAATAGAATAAAAGAATTGGGGAACCTTAATATCTGCAAATATGCAAAAGTTTAAATCCATTTGCTTTGGATTTGGGGTCTGTATTCAGTGTGATAACAACGTGTGCCCTTGCATTTTGCCCTTTCACAGTACAATAAACTTGAACTACAACAGATCCCCCTTATGCACAGTCTCGTTTTCTGTACTTTTGGTTACCTATAGTCAACCATGTCCAAAACCAGTGAATAGAAAATTGCAGAAATAAGAAAACTACAAGTTTTAAATTGTGTATTATCCTGAACAGCATTATGAAACCTTGTGCCATTCCACCCCAAGAAGCTTGGGATGTCAATCATCATTTTGTCCAGTGTATCCACCCTGTATGCACTACCTTCCCATTAGTCACTTAGAAGCCATCCTGATTATAGGTCATGAGACATCAGAATAACTACCATGGTACTACACTGCCTATATTCAAATAACACTTTGTAGTGGCCTAATACTATGTCACAAAGCCTATGTTATCATTTCACTTCATCTCATCTTGTAGGCACTTTATTACCCTATGTCATCATGAGAAGATCAATGAAGTACACTAGATATTTTGAGAGACATCACTTTCACATAACTTTCATTACAATGTACCATTATGGTTCAATTTTATTATGAGTTATTGTTGTTAGTCTCTTACTGTACCCAATTACAAATTAAATTTTACCACAGATACATATGTACAGAGGAAAAACCATCAATCTGTGGAATTATCTATCAGGTATCTATCAAGTATCCACTGGGAGGTCTTTAAATATATTCCCCATGAATAAGGGGAGCACTATTGTCTTTCTTTACTACTCACTCTCTGAAGGGACAGATCACATAGTATTAATACCATTTTATAGATAGGGACAATAAGGCCAAGAGACTCTGACTTTTTGAAGATTTCTGCAATAGTAATTGGCAGAGCTAATACCAGCCTTTGGGTTTTCTGACACTTCTGATCGTGCCTTCAAAGAAAATTAGTGTTTAAAACACACACATACACAGAGTTTGTTTTCCAAACAAATCAATGCCGGAGAGTAAAAATTTCCTCTTAGAATCAAGTTGTTTATGAGAAGCTTTGCAAACAAGTAAAATTAGCAATAAAATAAGTACAGCTATAAAGTACCAAGTGACATATTTGGTAGGGCTCAGCCACTGAAGTTTCTTGTGCTGAACTAATAACGTGCAACATTACCTCAATTTTAAAATGTTTGGGGATGACTACCATTTGTAACAAAGCTGTCTGTGTTTTTCTTTTGAAAACTTAACTCCATACACGGTCAAGATGTCAAACGGTCCACTTTGTGTTACAAACTCCTTCCACGTCATCTCCACCTCTGCCTCCCAGTACATGCATTCAAACAACCTTCGTGCGCGGCATGAGTTTTACAAAACTGAGAACTCCAAACATGAGATCATTGTGTCATGTCTCATGATTTCCATGTAGACTGCAAAGACAAGATTCCTCCTTGGCAGTGATAATTTCTAATTGAGAGCCATTTTCACAGAATACGGTGTAGACTTCTTAAGTTCTTTAATAAATGGAGTTTTTGATTTGACATCATGAAAATGACAGTGGCATAGATTAATGAGTTCCTTTAATAGTTAGCATCCAAAGAGGGAAAAAAGCCAAGGCCAACCAAACATCGAACGATAGGTACTTACCAAATGACTTCTTAGGACACTGTAGGAACACAGAGTTCATGGAAGGTAGATGGAGAAAATGTCCTAATCCCATGACACACTGATACAGGTCAAACTCCAAGGTTTCCTTACCCTAGTAGCTCCATTGGAATAGTCCCACTTTCAATTAATACCAAGACTCTGATATTTATACATAGGAACTTGCACAATTTATTTTCAATAAATGTAGAAGATAATAGTGAAGAATTTTTCATTAAAGCACTTTTTAATTTTTCAATACTGTATTTTGAGTTGCACTATTAAATTGATTGGCTCATCAAAATGATGGATCAGTGATTTGAAATGAATTCAGGATATAAAAGGAAAAATAACCATGATAATGAGAATTAGTAAAGTGATAATCCCATCAGACTCAAAATCCAGAGAATCAACTTAATAAGTAAAATACCAAATAGGAAAATATATTTTTCTATGATTAAATCCACCACCGGTGCTTTGGTTTCGGCAAAACATCACATAGAACATTAAATTAATGTTGTTAATTTAAACTTTAATGGTTTTTATAGTAAATTTATATAGAAATCTGTAAATCTAGACTTCTGTTTAGTTTTACAGCTGTATAAAAGCTAAATGTACGGGAAATTAATGCCTAATTTAATGTTTGCCCAAATTTAAGTAATATGCTATGTAAAATGGCTAAAAATAATTTCCGTCAATATCAGGAATCCTAGAGACTTTGTATTTTGAGCACCACCACCTTAATAAAAACCAGACTGGCTCTTTAAGAGAAGAGTCAGGGACAGGGACATAAAGTCCCCTCCCTCCAGGAAGCCTTCTGCTCCCCTGCCCTGGTATAGATCTAACCAATAGCCAAACTCTTCTCCTTGTATCTCTCTACCCCGAAGGGTCCCTTTGACCTGTTTAATACTTTTCATTTTATCTAATGACACTCTATCATTTGATGAGAACTTACAATGACCATCTTTCTTAAGTGTCTTGAAATAACACTCCTCCGGTTTATTTTTATCTGTTGTTGACAACGTTTCTGAACACATGAGGAATTTCTCTGAAACTTAAGCTCAGTTCTGTGCAATTCGATTCAATGTGTACCAGGACTTGCTAGCTAAAAGACACCTTTCTATGCAGTAAGGACAAGTAGCTGAATTCAGTTACAGCCTCTAAACCAAAACACAGCAGCAATTTTACTGAGGCCACATTTCATTCTCCATCCAGTGACTGGTATGATATTTTCAAGTCACCAAGGGGAAAAAAATAAGTTTGTTTAAAAAATTTGGTAACAGTTTTGTCCCTATAAATACAATGGCACATTTGGCTTTTTAAAATCTTAACAATAGTAATGGTAATAGAGTATATGATTGCTTAACTACACTAAGCAAGTTGCATGTAGTATCTCATTTAATCCTCATGACAATCTTAGGAGTTTAGTATGATTACCACTTTTTATTTTTCCCACAGTACTGCAGATTGAACCCAGTCTTTCCACCACTGAGCAGCACCCTTTTTATTTTGGGGGACACAATCCTGCTAAATTGCCCAGGCTGACCTTGAATCTAGGATCTTCCTGACAGAGTCTCCCAAGTTATTAGGATTATAGGCGTGCCCCACAATATCCAGTTTGCTATCTTCATTTTTAAAATGGACATACTAACCCTGACCTTGTGGAGCATGCCTGTAAACCAGAGATTTTAGAGGCTCAGATAGGAGGATCCCAAGTTACAGGCCAGTTTGGGCAACTTAGTGAGATCCTGTCTTCACATAAAAATGCTGAGGATGTGGGTTCCTGGCAGAACCTCCCTGAGTTCAATCCCCAGTACCATCCACCCATGCATCTATAGAAACATGTATAAACAGACAAACTACAATGAGAACAGATTATCTGATGGCAAGCAAAATTGCCATGTTTTAGGTAAAAAATAACTCAATAGCATCAATTAGCAATAAATGTTGTAATTAATAAGCAGCAAAAAATTTTGTATAAGGCTTAACCCAAATATCTTCCTTGTAACATAAAATAACCAGGTCTTAATTTTTCATACTTCCAAGCCTCCATTTCATTGACCAACCTAACATGGGTGGATATGTAAGGTCATCTTCTTCAACAGAGGAGCCTTAAGTAGAGAGTGAAGGTGACTATATTTGTTAACTGAGTAGGAAATTTGCAAAAACCCAAATATCAGCACTCTTCTCTCCTGTACACAGAGACTTTTCTATTTCTTAGGTCATTGCACCTCATTTGGACTGATTAAGTCTGATTTGTACTCTATGCTAAGTCTGTACAGATAAGTTTTTAATGATGGAAAAATACAAAAAGAAATCCATCAAAACTACAAAGGCAATAAAAGTCGTGAATGACACCATACTTTCACGTAGGGCACGTGGCCCCTTCTCTCGTTCTCTAATATACTATGTAACATCTTTTATAAAATATAAAATGACTTGCAAAGAACTCATAGCGCATAAGATAAACATTTCAAGAAACATGTGTAGGCAACCCAGAAATCAGCATCTGTAACTGAGAACACTTCACCTCCTTGATCAATTCGCAACTCTTTGGATTCTCAGAAATATTTACTTAATTCTAAGGTGTGTCATAAAATGGACACTTGGTTATTTTCCATTGTTACTGATTTCAACAAAATTTCATTGGTCCACTCAAAATGTGGCACAGAATTATGCAGCTTAAAGACCCAAATGCGGGTCATCAAACTTTCCCTTGTAAGACGGCAGGCTCTTATTCAAATCCTTACAGATCTTTGAGAACAAAGTCAGTGCTTCATCCTCCTGGATCACATTTCAGGCAGCACAGTGACATTAAATATGAAACATTTTTGATAAAACACAATATGCTTTGTTGGCAACCCAAACTTCTGGGTCTGTGAAATGTCACCACCACATCTCCCCCTTGTTCTCTTCCCCAGCATTGTGATGTTGACAAAATGAAACTGGGATCATTATGTTTTGGCACACTGCATGGTGACTGCTACCATAATTATGTAACCCGTTCTAAAACCTGTTCCCTCTAAGCACCACCAACTCATCTGTCAAGTCCCTTCAAGGAACCAAGGCATGTGGGAAACAGATGGAGAGAACCATCAGGCAGGAAGGGGAAAGAGATTTCAAGGACAAGAATCGGAAGGAGAAGGAAACCTGCGGAGAAACTAGAGTTAAATATCCAGAGGCAGACAGAGCTGAGCCTTCTAGGAAGGCAAACTCAGAAAGAATAGGAAAGACACAAGAGCAGACTATGGAAGAGGGAATCCCAAGAGGCACCAATTATGATGGTCATTTATTATGGCCCTTTGATTTTGATTATGATTTCCCAAAATCAATTTTTATCTTGGTATGCAGACTGTTCAGTGTGTGGGGTCTATAGATGGGGTGGGGGGGGGCTTGACCTGGGCTGTTCACCTTAACAGGATCATTTATAAGCTTCAGAGACTACATGAGTCTTCTGAATTACTTTGCAAAATTTGCGCGTGCACGTGTGTGTGTGCGCGCGCGCGCGCAGGGTGCAGAGTTTTCAGATTATCAAAGGAATCTACCATCCTAAGTAAGTGAGGAACAAATGTGCTAGAAGCTGACCCTCAGCGCACGCATGCATCTCCTTCTGGCAGGGGAGGGAAAACACAGTGCCTTCCACGTATGCTTTCCTCTGCAGCTTTCTTCAGGGGTCAGGGGACATATTTGAATTACAGGTCACCAACTGTGCAGGGGCACTCACGGGCACATTCACTAGGATGACAACCTTCCCTCATCTACTCACAGTGAACATAGTATGCAAAGAGACAGGGGCGTTGGGATAAAAATCTGCTTGATGGGGTTGGGACCAGGTATCTCAGAGTCCCTAAAAATCTGCCGGATACACGACACACAAGAAGAAAGGATACTAGCAGAAAAGAATGAATGGGCGTCACACGAAATGAGCAAGACAAAAACTGAAAACGCCGGGCATGAGTTCAGTATTTTAAAATGCTACAAAATAATTCAAGTATTTCCTTCTCTAGCAGCTAACCAAAGCAAGTGGGGATGAGTAGTGAGTAACCCCAACGTTAGGGATTTCCTGTGATTGATACACCATCATCTCTCTCTAGAGAACAGTCAGGCACTGCATAAAACCATTTCAGTGACAGACCGCCAATACACCACCTAACCCTGTAGCATTTTATCACCTAATGACACTACAGACTTTTAGTTTGCATGAGTACACTTTAGGATATTTGAACAATGACAACACTGCCCAACAACTCATTTCTCAGAGGGTATCCTCATCACTAAAGGATGCATGACTACTTTTATATTGGCCCAGGCATGGTAGACATGCCACAGATTAACTTGTTTTCTACCTGCTATGGCCTCTGCATCTTCCCTAACTATGAACAGAACTTTGTTCAGTGGATCTGCCCGCTAAAGAAATGTTTGTCATCAAGAAAGAGTCCCCATCTGTATACGAACACAACTATTAACATAGAGACAGAACACCTCTTCGAAGCTTTGAAAACTAGATATAGTAACTGAAAATGGTACCTTTCTATCAAACCAACCTTGTTCTCCCTTTCAATTTAATGGAGTAATCTTTTTCTTTTATTTTGTTCTGTTGAAACCACTGAAGTTCTCCTGGGAGCTCATTCCGTATTATTCCACAACCTTCCAAAGGAGCCCCAGTGAACAAGAGCATAGGTATATGTTCACGATACAGATCCACCAGCTGTTCTGCATGCCAAACTCAAGTCCTTTTCAACACCATTGGAGCACTCTCAAAGAAGTGTGCAGACGTTAAATGCCGAGATCTTTTAAAGAGTTTGAACAAGAAATTAAGGCTTGTTTTTCACACTCTCACCAATTTCAAATATTCACGTGAAGATAGGATGGGTCTGAGCTGTCCAGGGGTTCTCTTCAGGAGATATCTGATGACATCACAAAAACTCTGCTAACCTGCAAGTAATTCTTTCTGGATTTACAAACCAAGAAGACTGAAGCTTTGCCAATGTAGAAATACAGATGGAAACCAGCACACTTCTGGAGAGCAATTCAGAAGTGCACATGAAAGAACTGTCTTTTGGGCTCCGAAAATTATTCAGTTCTGATTTTCCATATTTTCTAGTTCATCAGAAATTCCAAGAGGCTAAATTTTGGTTACAGGTTGACTAGAACCAAAATACAAACGACAGCCTGACTCCAACCATGTACTTTCATCTGAGCAAAAATTCTACTTGTGATCTGCTATCGTTGAATTCTGATAATAAAATGCTATTTTTATCTTAAAACTTTTATTTATGATTTCTATGTCATATTATAGCTTGGTGGGGAGACTTTAGTAATAGCTAAGAAAGCACCCTTTTTAAAAGTTTGGGAATTTTCAAACATTGATCGTGTCTCATTTTACATAGCCAATTATCTGCCAGATTGACCTGAAGTTTCATTTTTTTGCAAGAATTTAGTTTCAAGATATATTCCAAATCAGTTCAAATTTCTTCTTTCATTTTCACTAGCCACAGACTCATTTACCTATTTGTTTATAAAGTTTCACAAGGAACCTGAGAAATTCCTCATATTGACTTTGACGGACGTATTTTTATTCATTGGCAGGATCCCAAGGCATCTTTTCACATTTACTTCTGGAACTGACACATAGTTCTTTCTGTTTTTTATTCCTCTGTAGGTTTCTTTGTTTTCTAATCTAGAAGCGGGGGGGAAAAAATCTTACTTTTCTACTTTAAGAATTCAAATGGAAATATTTCAGTGATTCAAAATCAACTCACTGATTTAATATAAAAACTATAAATGTCATGTCTAATGGCACAACTGGAACTATCTAAGGAATCATGACAGGAATCCTCCAAAGTTGTTAGTGGGGGAGAAAAAAGTGGCTTGATATTACTCTGCCTTCATCTCCTCACCCATTCTGGAACCCTGCGGCAGAGCGACTTTTAACAGCAAGTGCAGTTATGCTAAGGAGGGAACCATCTTCAAAGAGGAAATCCTTTCAAATACCATTTCGCATGTAGAAAATGAACCCAATGGAAAAGTGGAAAGAAACCAAAAGAGGTACTGCACTGTTTTTCACATGCCGACATAGACATTAGGAGGTGAGGAAAAAAGAAATGAGGAGGGCATGAAAAAGAGAAAGAAAAAGTATTGAGGAAATAAGAAGGCAGAAGCCAGAAGAGAAAGACAGTAGGAAATTTTTAGTGTTCATTAATTAAAAGTCTTCTCGTAATACATGCATGCAATATTAGTTATTGAGTTGTTCATATCACTGCGAAGTTTGAAAAGAATTGTTCCAACATGTCTTTTCTGAGTGTTTTGGAGGAAAATGGAGACAGATGCTGATTTTCCTATCTAGGGCGCTGTGGAATGCAAGATTAAAACAAAACCAAAAGAAAAAAAAAAAAAAGAAGCCAGAGAGAGTGACCAACGTGGGGACCAGGAATCCACTGAAAGCAAACATTTAGACCTCAGAGGGGCCCCAGAAATGAACTGCATTTTTTGGTGTGGACTCTGGATTTCCTACAGGTGGTATTCCCCAACCGTACACCCAAAGGTCAAAATGACTGACAAGGTCCATCAACACAAGTGTGCTCCTTCCAGTCACCAGGTGTTGTTCAACCTCTCTCCAATGCTCACCTGAATCAACGGTTTCTCCACGAAAGCAAAGGAACCCCAGTTGACCTAATTTCAGAAGGTGCATTTTAAATGGTGTCCCTGCCTGTCGCATGTGAATTTCCTCCTTTTTCCAGACTTCTACCCTTTTTCATTTCCTATTAAAGTTAGGAAAGAAGGGGTGGGACAGAGGAGCTTGAGGGGCGCTCACCCTGGCAACAGAAATCCATCATGAACGTGTACTTGAACTGAGAAAGATTCCCACTGACAAGATCAACGTGGCTTTTGACCTAGAAGGAGCTCAGCCTGACCACAAGCCCAGGCGGCTGCCTTTCTGCTCCCAGGTAAAACGGAAGGCCGGGAGGCGAAGGACAGTGACAACGGAGGGCCAGCTTTGCACCCCAGCTATATATATGTCCACCCTGCCAGAGCACCACAGAACTCGGTATTTCTTTTTAATCAATCTCTAGACAGAATTAGACCCTGGCTTATAGCTGAAAATGAGAAATAAATTTATTGTGCTTTCTGTCCCATGTATTCCCTAGTACTTCTTGCTCATAATAATATGAAGATAAAGATTCATTGTGTGTGTAAAATTGGTTTTCCAACAAATTCTGTTGCTCTTAAAATAAAAGTAAGATTCCCAGGGTAAGAGGAAAAAAATAAACAAATGTGCAAAAGAAAACAACCAGTGCGGGGAGGAAGTAATAAAGCAACAAAAACAAACGGTAAAGAGCCATTGAAAAACGATGTGCGTCGCCTGGCTGGGTATTTTCCCCCATGAACTACGAGTTTGATGGGTTTGAATTGTGTTGTGACTCCCCTCCGGATAAAACCGTTGAGGAAAGATGCACTTGGGCTTCTCTCCAGGCAGCTTTCTTGGAAGCTCAGGCCGTCAGACGGTCTCCAGTAGGAACTGGAAGGGTATGAACGAGAGGGAATCTTAAGGACAGTCCACTGAGCTGGCCACAGGTGCAGGAGTCCCGAAAGGCAATGGAGGTCTGTGGAAGATGTCAGACTGTGACTGCTGGCAGATTCTGACCTCAGAATGGAACATGTAGCATTTTATAGGGCAGGCTTGGATACATACCAAGCTCAAACAGAGTAAGGTACACTATCTTTTACTTACACAGATAGCTTACAGGAAGCTAGTGGAGGGGGAGATTGCAAATAAACAGAGCAAAGGTAACCCAGGAGCATTTTGCAAAGATAACCAAACTGGCATTTGGAGCTCTGTCTGTGGTTTTTACTTATTTATTGATTCATTTATCTCTGCCTACCTGTGGATTCAAAAAGAATTCTAAGAGACTGTGAAAACTTGATTCAGTTTTCTTCCGCACATGGTCTATACCAGAAGTAAATTAAGTGGCTCAACAGGTGAGCTATAAAAACCATATTCATGATTTTGCTTCTGATTTACTTTAGGCTGAAGGACCAGAGGACCAAAACATGACTTGATCTAGACTCCCAGCAATCACTAGACGAAGACAAAGCGAGGAATATTTTGTGTTTGGAGAGCAATAGGTAGAATCTGCCGGTCTTTTTTCTTACCCAAGTGCATAAATACCACTGGAAAACAGGAGAAAATCTAGGGTGCTGAAGATCCTAGGGTGCTGGGCGTCACCCAGAGGCCAGTTTCAAGGCAACTTTTCCTTCCCTGCCACCCATTCTTTCCCCCACACACAAATGTTGAGTAAATAAGTCTTCCATGTGGGGTCTGTGAACTCTGCAAGGGCAACACCCCAACACTGCTCTCCAGTCTGTCTGTGTGTGCATCTCTCTGGACTCCCGAAGAAGTCTGTGTCCCCAGGAGATGTTTAGAACCATATCTGCCATCACGCAAGACCACATCCTGTAGGATTACTTTTACAGGAAATGTCCAGATTAGGCAAATCCATGGAGATAAACGGTCTAAGAGTATTGCCCAGAGCTCAGGCAAAGAAGTTGGGGGGATATGGTGCGTCACTACTCAAGGGCACCAGATCTCTCTTTGTAGGCTGATGAAAATGTTCTAAAAGTGAGTGTGAGGGTTGCGGCAGAACTGAACGTGTCAGAAAACCCCGAGTTGCGTTAAGTGGGTAAGTTACGCTGCACGTCAATTATCTCTCAGCAAAGCTGATGTTATTCCCTGACCCACCAGAAATGCACACTTTAGCCCTTCCAGAAAAATAAAAGCAAACCTGGGGACGCATCCCATCTGATGCAAGAAAAAAATACCAAGGACAATAAGCAGGAGGGCTCCCTTACATATGAAGGCAAATCTTGGAAGGAAGGGGACTTCTTGGGGTCTTTAATAACTTTGGCTGAAATTTATTTTTTCCCAATTGTAACTGGACCAAATACTGTACTGAGCTAAGGGCCTACAGTTATTGGAGACATCTGAAAATGAACCCAGTCACAAAGTCAATTCTGCGAGATCTGGTATGGACTAGACACCTGCATCAGCTCCTCAGATTTCCTTGCTTTTGGTTATAGACTCCCTCATCAGTCAAAGTCAATGCGTTTTCAACCACCAAAGACAGAAGGGAAGTTGCAATACTCCCAGAGATAATTCCTAAAACTACTATCCTCAGCAACTCGTTCTGCTAGCCTTCCCCAGGCAGAAATAGCACAACATACTAGCGTAGGAGCTCATTTTTATTAAACCTAGGCTATGTGCTATCACCTTGTGTAATATCTCCCATGCCATCTTCCCATGTGGACAAAATTTATTTGGAGTTTGCCCCCTGGAATAAATTTAAGCACCAATAAATTGATGGTGATTTAAAATAATAAATACATATGAGCATTTCTTTTTAACTAAGTGTTACTCAGAGGAACATTAAAATCACAGGATATAATTCTCCAGATGTCATCACAAAGACAGGAATTTTAGCACCAACTTCACAATGACACTGCTAGTTCAGGATTCACCTTCTACCCAGCTGAAAAGACAATGAGGAGGAAGGAGAGCAACCTGACATGACGTGGAATGAATTTTACCATCATCTTTAGCAGAGGCAGGATCAGAGCTGTTCTCAGTTTTTAATCATTTGCCCCACATCCCAAACAGTGAGATTAACATTTCCCCTCCTCAACACAAAAGCCTTCAACTGCCAGCATTTAAGTTCTACAGATAATTTTAACGTGTTATCAATTATATAGATTTTCTTTCCACTGTAGGTTTTGGACTTTAAGATAAATCTGATTTCTATTTACTGGGTTGGGAGAAGATGGGAAAGAAGAGGAGGAATAGAGATTCTGAAACACTACTTTATCAGCCCCAAGTCAAATGTCATCCGGTCACAACTGCACAGAACTGACAACCTGGGTAGCCACACAACTCAAGGAAGCTGGGGCTGGTGAGGCACAGGCTCCGATGCTCTTTCCTGCTCGTCAGCTAGCAGAGAGTGCAGCGGTGACACAGGACGCACCCAACTTTATACACACGAGCAGCTTCCTGGCCGAGCCAAGATCCCTGCTACGTCATTTACGCTGAATTATTTTCCTTTAAATACAAAAAGACAAAGAATAAAAAAGAAGCAACCGGGTTTTACTGTCCCTGCGAGGGTGTGACAGCCACGATTTATAATTTCCTGCCACCTCGTTTTCACACCTCCCTCCCTCGGCCCCTCACAGGGGATCCTCCATTTCCTAACTTCCCCTCACACCAGCTCGTGGCTAATGCAAAATGGTGTTGAACCAAGGAATTAAAAGAACGAGAGGAAAGAGAAAAGAGAGCATGATTAGGAGGAGGACAGGAGGAAGAGAAAGACTGAGAGAGACAGAGAGAATGTCAACTGCCAAGTCTGGCATTTGCCTATTTAAATTCAATCCTGCAGCCCCGGCAGGGCTGAGCAATAGATGGGTTGCATTATGAATTTCTGATCAGACAACTGATAGGTTATGAGAGGGGACATAATCCCATTGAGAAGGCCTTTTCCTCCAAGCAGGGCCAAGTAATAGCCTACCCTTGAGAGACATGCTCCTTGCTTTGCCCTTTAAATGTATGTATGCATGTGTGAAAACACATACAAATTTTCCCTTTTTCACAAAAAAGTCAAAATCATTTGACAATGATAAATATGTTGTAATAATTGACAGTTGCCTGGAACAGGGATGTGCTTTGGCAAATCAGACACACTCACCAAATAAAATACATTTTTTAGAATCTAATTAGAATTTTCTCCTCTGCCTATTTCATTTTTGTACTGATATCAATATCAAAAAAGAAAGTGGAAAGATGAAAAGCCAACACCACCAATGGTGTTTGGAATACCTTCTGTGGTTTTCTTTCTTTTTAATATTTTGTATGGTGCTTTAAAAAAATCATTATATACAATAGATAATACATTTCATCACAATATTCAAAGGAAAAAACAAGACTTAAAGGGTTCTTAAAAAAATTCCTACACATGTAAAACTATTTAAAATTGCTCTGGTCAATAATTATAGGTAGTTCATTATTCTAGCTATACTTAAGCATCACATTAACCAAGAGGCGTGCAGGTTCACCAGAACTTCTGTACCAGAGATGGGGTACTATGTATCCAAGACAGGATTTTGCAAGAGCTCATGGTTACTGCAGGTAAAAAGTTGGAAACCATAAATCTGGGATCAGGGGCTGCCGGTGTCGAGTATATCAGCCTTCCTTCACCAGCTGCAGACTCACAAAAGACCAACTTCTGTACAGGAGAAAGCACTTTTAATTTTATGAATGTAATGGATAGAATAACAGACAAGAGATGTGCTTATGAATAAAAGCAGGAAAATCTTAAAATGTAAGAACCATCATCCCATTTAAAGGAGAGCAGTTGGATCTCATCGTCTCTGTCCTGTCCTGGGTCACATCTCAGGAGGCACACTTAGGCTCCTGTTTTCCTTCTTGGACCAGGATTTAGTCCAATACTTGATGGAAACTTCTGCTAAAGAAGAGAAGTTGCTGGTCTGATTCATGTAATGTTCATCTATGTCACAGACATTGCAGGCAGGACACAACACCCCTTTAAGCCCAGAGTCCCTCCAAGCCAGTTTCATTGCAGGGTCGAGTGTTTAGAACAATATTCTGCCATGATTTAGGTATACTTTTCTTCCATTTGTAATTCCACCTATTTTCAATTCTGGTCCACGGATCAGAACTGCCCCGGTCCATTAGTACCATCTGCCTGTTGAAAGGCCCTGTTCTCACGGTGCACACAGGAGTGGAGCTAACTTCAGATCTCTTTACCTTCTAAGCTGTAATAGATCCATTAAGCAAGTGTGGATGCAGGGCGAGGGGCGGGCGGCAGGGAGTATAATCTGAGAGTGCAAATTATTTACCTGATTTAGATTCATTCCAGTCAGGCATGCTGTCTGCATTTCACCATCTTTTTAAAATGGGGAACTTGCCCTGGAAGAATATTATGTAAATCTTTCTGTCACAGATTATTGCCTCTATACATGGTTTCTACAATGCACATCTGCTTTCTGCGCGAGCTTATTACATACACACACACAGTTTCCAATTTTTAACCTCTCTCCTTCCCATTCTCCTCCTTCCCCCAACACTCATTATGGGGAAAATTACCTTAAACAGGACACTACTCGTTTTCTTCCATTCAATTTACATAATTGCTGTTTTGTTGCTTTTCCTTTTTTAGGTGGAAATTTTGCTCCCCAAAGGAAAGATTGGATGTTTAAGTGACAAAATAGAGTTCTACTCGAGGTTATAAACGTAGGGGTGATTCTAGCAATGAAATCTGGGCACTCTGAGCTCACCAGCACATAAGTGATTTTTTTAAAAAAAATTTTTAGTTGTAGATGGACACAACGTATTTATTTATTTTTTATGCGGTGATGAGAATCAAACCCAGGCCTCTTGCACATGCTAGGCAAGCACTCTTTCACTGAGCCACAACCCCAGCCCAATAAGTGATTTTTGAGGGTTATACATTTCCAAGATGGTGGCAACCCATTTCAAATACACAGACCAGTGATGCTAACCTGCTGAGAACTGGCTTCAAGACAGATGCCTCGTGAGTTTTTAGTATAAGCACTGTGCTGAACCAGTAATAAACTGATTTATCTTTAACTGCTAATGATGATTGAGAAACATTTGTATATATACCAAAAAACAACAAAAAAAATTCTTTTTAAAAGAAGGAACTTTCCAAAGAAACTTTCAGAACACCAACACAATGTCATTTCTGTATTCATATTCAACTTTTTGTAATTTCCTTATTAGATAAGTGATAAAAAATGTAGATGATGTATTCATGCATTTTGAACCATGAAATCTATTACATATTTGAAATAGTGTAAGATATAAATGTACATTGAAAGGAAAAACCATAAAGCAAATACCCAGGCAACCTTCCACCACATTCAAAAGCCAACCTGACCATCTATCTCTGCAGAAACCAGCCCATCCCACCCCAAGTGTCCCTCTCTTGGGCTCTTCTGTCATGAGTCTTCCCTGCTTACAAAAGCGTAAGATGTGTCCTCTCCTTACATTTGAGATACTTATACTGTTGTGTTTCTTTTTTTTTTTTTTTTAATACTTTGATCTTTATTTTACTCATTGGTATAATAGGAAAAACAATCCTTTTGGGGGTGAAATTTCATTCCACATTTAAGTGTTTAGCATAGAACCTGGAGGATATTACATGCTATATAATATTCACAACAAATATAGAATAAATCCTCCAATCCCCATACATAACTGTTGAACTTAGATACGTAACAGAAGTGGAACTATGTAATTTATTTTGGATCACTGAATGACATGAAAAAAATGTCCATTATGGAACAAGAAACAAGGGCAATGAGTGCTAACTAACAATGAGGTTTGTTGCTATGCCATTTCAAACATTACTGTCCCACCCACTCACATATCACATTTGAGTAAATTACAATATTAGTATAAAATTGCTTTCAAATTACTGACATTAGAAATTTCTATAGTAGTTAGTCTGGCCAGATGAATAAGGTATCACCAAGAGAATAACATACAAGTTCATTTTTATGGCACAAAACCATTTTTATGGTTTTTCTTCTTTCTTCCTCTCTATTATGTTTCTCAGTTTTTCTACTTGCATAATCCTCAATAGATATTTCAGTTTGCCTGTTGTATCCTAAAAGACTCAGGATTCTTCAGTGATTATTTCATTTCTCAATTTAAGGCTTACCCATTTAGTCATGTGCAGCCATAGTGCATTTATTTACATCGCTATATATTATTCCGTTTTAACAAATATCTCAGTCTTTTTTGATCCATTTCTACTGTTGGTGGACATTTTGGTTGTTCCCAGTTTGAGGCTATTTGTACTACCCAGATTACCAGCAGAATTAGACTTTATAATAATACATTTACTGGCCAATTGGGTTTGTTCCTTTGTGAAGAGTTCAGATTGCTCATTCATTTTTTCCCCTATGGGCTGATTCTTTTCTTATTCATTTGCCAGAATTCTTTATATGCTCTAGATACTACCCCTTTGTCAATTATGTTTCACAAATATCTTTCCCCCGAGACGATTTTTCTTCTCCTTCTCTGTGCAGTACCTTATGATAAATGTTATTACTTTCAGTGTAGTTCTATTTATTATATTTACCCTATGGTTAGTGTTTATGTGCCTTCTTTCAGAAATGTTTCCCCATCCTGAGATCACAAACATAAGCTCCTAAATTATCTTCTAAAAGTTTTATCGTTTGCCTATTATATCTTTAGATTTGTATTCTACCTTTAATGTGAAATGAAGGTTCAATTTCTTTTTTCAAGTATACAAACAAATGTTTCAACATCGTTTACTTAATCTCTATCCACTAATACATAAACCAAAAATATACAAACAAGTTGTTCTATTTCTTGGTTTTCTTTTCTGTTCCACCTACCTACTAATTTCTGACTACACCATCAGTAAACTATCTCAATGTGGCCCAGTAATAGATCATAATATGTGGTAAGACATTCCCCAACAATATTTTTCTTTTAAAAAGCTCTTGGTGAGTTGACATATTGGTGTGCACCTATAATCCCAGCTACTCTGGAGGCTGAAGCAGGAAGATCCCAATTTCCAGGACAGCCTGGACAATTTAGCAAGACCCTGTCCCAAAACAAAAATAGGGCTGAGAATGTAAGTCAGTGGTAGAGCACTTGCCTAAGAAATATATGACCCTGGGTTCAACCCCCAGTGCCACAAAAAGTAAAATAAATAAACTCCTGCCAATATTTCATTTATTACATTTCTTACACATTTCTTTTTCCTAGTTGGGATTCTGATTGAGATTACATTAAAGTTTCAAATTAATTTTGGAAGAATTACTATCATTCATGAATATGGTATATTTATCTCTTCATTTAGACCTTTAATGTTGTTTTATTAATTTTCAGATTATAGATATTATAGAACATCAGTTAGACTTCTTTTCAAGTTCTTCATATTTTTGATACTCTTCGTAATGGTGTATTTTAAAAATTAATTTTCTACTTTTTGCTAGCATACAGACATTCAGTTTACTTTTCCACAATGATTTTGCCAGGAAACTTCTTGATTTTTTACTCATTTTAATAATTTTTCAATTGATTCTTTTGGTTTGTTTACATTCATAACTCTATCATCTATGAAGAATGACAGCTTTATTTTTCTCCTTTAAAATTGTATATCTTTTGTTTTTCCTGCCTTGTTGCATTGGCTATGACCTCCAGTACTATATACTGAGTAGAAATGATGATAGGTGCATTTCTCTTTTTCCTAATATCAAAATACTTTTTAAATTATTTATTCACTAAGAATGGTGTTTTTTCAGCTTTCTAGATATTAGTAATCATATACACTGTTCTTTCTATTCAGAATTTCCTTAATATTACATGGACTGTAATTATTTTTACCAATTTTTTCTATTTTAATTAAAAAGAAAAATTTTTTTCTTAAGTAACAATGCATAATCAGTAAATTATATATTGATTTTATTTTAAACCAACATTGTATTGCAGGAACCAACCCATGTCTTGGATAGCATCCTTAATATAAATTGCTAGATTGTGTTTTGTAATATTTTATTCTTGATTTGGCATCTTTGTTTCTGAGAAGGATGAGCTGTAATTTTCCTTTTCCCAAATTATATTTTTTGGTATCCTAAACATTCCATGATTGGAATTAGGCAACTAATGGGTAAAACAAACAGCAGTGCCTTGAAATTTCCAGGCCAACTTCTGCTTCTTTCTAGCTCACTTTATGAAAGCTCAGGCAATATGCCAGTTAATATACCAGAGAAAACATAATATAAACTAAAAAGACAAAAATAATCACAATTTATCAAATAACTGTCAACCACCCCAGGACTGGGAGAATAAAGAGAAGAGCTTGGAATTGTTTAAAACTATGGACTTTGGGAAAGGGCCAAACTGGGGGTACTAAGAACGGATACCAGTCTGCCTGAGTGGAACATAATGAATCTGGTTCTGAGGATGTCAGGGAAACCAAAAATAGGATTCAGAAAGGAAATTCCATGGAAAGGGTTACAAAATGATGTGAAATGATATTCATAGGAAAAGGGAATCTGGCAATTAGGTTCATAGGAAGCAGACCAAAAGAGAATGTCAATTCTTCCTCTCTAGTCTTTCAACAGCTATCTAGTACGAGAACCTACGAGAGAGCCTATTGGCAAACTAAAAATGGGGTTTGCAGAGAGCTTCAGGCCCCACAATCACAAACCAGGGCATACAGGGCTGGGTTTAGAGCCCCAACACAATAGCTTAATAAATGACACAATACTAAAAATGGCCAATTGCAGCATCTGACGTTTGCCAGAGGAGCAAACTCTATCTTACCAGTGATGGTGGTAACAACTCTACCACCTAGAAACTAACAACAGAGCTGAGTATCCTGAGGATGAATCCTACGTGTCTTAGGATCTCAAAGTTGAGACCCTCACCAGTTCCACATACGGAAGATTACAATATAAAGACAATTGCTCCCTTTTCCATATCCACATCCCTTTACATATGACCTTCACCTTCTTCCATCCAGAGTGAAGCCCATTTCATCTCCCTTTAAATCTGGGTTTGAACACCATCCAATTCAAAGAATGTTTTAGTCAATATAAGATTAACAACATTCAGGATCAAAAAGTACTGGATCCTTACTGCTGGGAATGAAAACCGCCATGTGCAAATGCATACGCCAGCCTCCTGGAAACAGACCCCATACAAAGAGACCCCATTAGGCTCAGTATCTCCAGCCATTCCACCTAAGGCCACAGACATGGAAAGCTATCCTACCCCAATCAAGCTAGAATAGACCACATGAATTACCCAGTTAATTCTCAAAGTTTAGGAAGAAAAACATGCTTGTTTGAGTTATTAAACTATGAAAAGGTTTGTATTGGCATCAGATCTGCTATTTTGCTGCCACTATTATTCTGCCTCTCCCACACCACTTTACAACCCAGATTGTTAGCCCGTGAACTTCCTAGTCAGTCACTGGTCTATTGTTAATAGCCTGCGAAATTCCACACCTTAAAAATGGCTCCACCTCCATATTCTCTCTCTCTCTCTCTCTCTCTCTCTCTCTCTCTCTCTCTCTCTCACCCTGTGGGCAGACACTCTGCATGCCTGCTTAATAAAATCTCTTGCATGACTTCCTGTGTCCGGAGTGGTTTCTGGGTGCTTTCAGTTTGTTATACTCCAGAATCTAACTGATACATACTACGAATAACTGAGAGCTATCTGAGTTCTCCACTCAGTGGATATAAAAGAAATCTCATCACTATTAATCAAACCAAGTTCTTATTCTTACTCCATGCACTGAGAGCACCTTATTCTCTTTCAAAGTGCCTCATTCCAATGAACATATGAGAGTATTAGAAGAAAGAGCTTCAGGTATGCTAGCAAAATGCATCACCACTACCATGTAGTCCTACATGCTTGCAAAGTCACTTGGGAGAGTACCACTAGTCTGTTGTCACTATGAGAAAAATAGTATCTGGATTTAGGAAACTTTCTTCAGATACTCCAGGAGTTGTCATCTCTGAGTATTCAGATACTAGTTGCTTCCAGGCCAAAGTAGGGAAACTTCTCCCCAACTCCATGAACCATTTTTTCCCCAAGCATGGTAACTA
The DNA here is from genome assembly GCF_902686445.1 of Sciurus carolinensis. Classification (NCBI taxonomy): domain Eukaryota; kingdom Metazoa; phylum Chordata; class Mammalia; order Rodentia; family Sciuridae; genus Sciurus; species Sciurus carolinensis. Next base: position 15,057,149 of record NC_062228.1, read on the forward strand.
AGGTTCCTAGAGATACAGAATCTCAATCTCTTATGAAAACCTTACCTTCTACTTCTGTTAGCAAATCTAAAACAAGAAAACACATCTCCAAGTGAACAAACAGTTTTCTATGTCTATGTTATCTTTATCCACCTACAAATAGAAACATTGTCTCTGAGATGCACTCTACCACACTATGGAATGAGCATTAAAATATCTGGCAATAATTCACAAATACCAAACCAGCAGAAATTCTTAATACTGTCTTAAGGGAAAAAAAAAAAAAAAACTAAAAAAGAGTCAGGCATGGTGGTACATTGACTCTGGAGGCTGAGACAGGAGGATCACAAGTTCAAAAGCAGCCTTAGGAACTTAGTGAGACCCTAAGCAACACATCAAGACTGTCTCAAAATAAAAATAAAAAGGGTGGGGATGTAGCTCAGTGGTTAAAACCCCCTGGGTTCAATCCCCAGTATGGGAGGGAAAAATAAAGCTAATCAGGACAAATAGAAGTGATTTTATATGGCACTGTTTTCTTAAATTTAAAATACTATCCATTTCTTGATATCATATCTATTCTTCTACTATGCAGTTTTTTCTTTAATGAAATGATTATGATAATTGATCATATTTTTCCTATTTTCTTCCTTGGTGAAACTCAACAGTTGGCCTTTATGTTCATTTTTCACTTTTTTTTTTTCCAAGAACATCAAATAAAATTTTAAAACTCTAGGAAACACCAACACAGAGTTATTTAATTTGTTGGAGCTGATGAACAAATGTGTTTTTATTTGGGCTTTTCAAGCAGATTTCCTAGGGAAAAAAAAAATGACATGTACTAAATCCAAGTGTCCTCTTGCAAGATGTAAAACTTGTGTTCCAATTTGAAATGGCTTTAATTTCATTCTCCTCCTTTCCCCCAAAGATCTCAATGATCTTGGGACCACATTTTGGCTATCATTCAGATTTAAGAACAATAAATGCTTTATCATGCATTTTGTTATCACAGAAGGTTCAGCCATAAAGTTTCTAGGAATGATGAGCGAGGTCTAAAATAAAGAAATGAGAAGAAAATTGCCTTTTCTCTGTGGCGCGATTATAGTCACAGGGCACTAGCTCTCTTTCACCCAATATTGATACATTAGTCAGGGTCAAGGAGGAAAGTAGAACCACTCTAGGAATTTCAAACAGAATCTAATGCAGGAAATTTGTTATGCAGGAATTGAAATAAATGATAGAGAGAAAAGGTGACAGGATGACCCAAAGACAGATAACTACAGAAATCAACCACCCCTAAGGCTGGTAAGTAAAATGGCTGTATCAGAGCCCAGCAGAGCAGAAAAGCACTAAACTAGAGAACTGAGACAATGAAGGAGTACTTTATGATTAAAGTTGGGACTGCTAAGGAACACTGAATGCCAGTTCTGGGACCAAGGAACAGGCTCCAGGTGGCTTGTTCTGTAACAAATACACACACACAAACACAAAAAACTGTCTTCTATGGGAACCCACTACAGCTGGAGAAACGTTAATGGAAGATTGAAGTGAAAAGGTGTAAGTTTCTCCCCATAGTCTGGTTTCTAATCTTTCGAAGGGTCCCTAATTTGTATGACCTAACTAGAAATCAATTAACAAAATAAACATGACATAAGCCACTTGCAAGGCCTAGGCATCTCACCATACATAATAAAACACAGAATATGAAAGTTGAGAGATAACTAGCAAAAGACAGACACAACTGCAATGAGGTTATTGTTTTCTTTAAACTGTTTTTATTTTTTAAATTTAAAACCACTTTATTGAGAATGATTAACACCTAAAAATGTTTGTGCATTTAACATACAACTTGATGGGTTTGGTAATAAGTATACACTGTGAAATCGTCACTGCAATAAATACTATAAACATATCACCTTAAAAGATTAAATTGTTAATTTCAAAATATTTATAGTTCCAAAATAAGCAGCCAAGACAATAGAGAGTGGTTCCAACAATGTTTTACCCAGTTTACTCCAATGATTGCATCCTGCATAATCATATTAGTAATTAAATCCAGGAATCTGACATTGGTGCAATGTTTATAGATAATTCTGTCATTGTTTTTTTTGGACAGTGGAAGACGACTTCTTCCCACTTTATTATTTTTATTCAAAATTGTTTTAGCTATTTATACTTCCTTTGCCTTTTCAAATACATTTTTGAATAAAATCAAAAATATTGTTGATATTTTGATAGAAATTTCCTTAAACATATTTTGTCAAACTGAGGAGAACTGACATCTTTACTGTGCCAAATCTTTGACTCCATGAACATGGTATAGCTTATATAATCATTAGTGTTTTAAGGTTTTCTGCATACAATTTCTATATATGTTTAATCAGGTATGTATCAATTTATCTCTTTGTTATAAATTGTAAAAAGTTTTTTTTTCCGTGAACTGACCATTGTTAGAAGTTTTCAGTTTACAGAAAAAATGAGCAGAAAGTGGAGAAAATCTCATATATTCCCTCACTTCTTCTCTCTGTAGCTTTTCCTATATTAACATTGTGTTACATTAACACTAACATATTATTGTCATACTCTATTTTTTAACAGTTAATGAGCCAATACCAACATCTTATTCTTAACTCAAGTCTGTATTTAGAGTTCACTAATTGTGTTGTAGATTTTGAGTTTTGAAAGAATGTATCTACTATTACAGTATCATACAGAGTAGTTCAGTACTGTAAAACCCTGTGCTCTGTCTACTCATTCCTTCTTCTCTCCCTCCCACAACATCTGGCAACCAATTCTTTTAATATCCCATAATTCTGCATTTTCTAGAATGTCACATAGTTGAAATTATACAATATTCAATCTTTCCCAATTAGTTTCTTTCACTTAGCAATATGTGGTTAAGTTTCTAGCAATATGAATTTTTTCCCTCTATGGTTTCATGATTTGTTAGCTCCTTTTTTTATTATTGTTGAGTAATATTCCATTTATGGATGTACCCAAGTTTATTTATCCATTCACTTGTTCACTTGGTTGCTTCCAAGTTTTGGTAATTGTGAATAAAGCTGCTATAAATGTTTGTTTGCAGGTCTTTGTGGGAATATAAGTTTTCAGTTCATTTGGGTAATAACATGCAGCGTGATTATTGGATTACATGATAGTACTGTTCAGTTTTTTTAAGAAATTGCCAAACTGTTTTGCAAAGAATCTTCACCCTTTTTCATTTCCACCAGGAAAGCATGGCAGCTCCTGTTACTCTCCATCTTCACCAACACTTGGTATTATCAGTGTTTCAGATTTTAGTCATTCTAATAAATGTGTAGTAGCAGTTCACTGTTGTTTTTCATTTGCAATTCCCCAATGACATTCCCAAATGATGCTCAGCATCTTCTCACATGCTTATGTCTGTATATCTCCTTTGATGAAGTATCTATAAAAATCTTCTGCCTGTTTTTTAATTGAGTCATTTATCTTACAGAGTTTAATGAGTTCTTCATAGACTTGATATCAGGTCATCATCAGACACATGTTTTGCTAATATTTCACCTCATCTGTGGCCTGTCTTTTCATTCTCTTAATGGGCCTATATTTTAACAGGCAGTTGCCACATGTTCATTGCTAGAACATAGAAATACAGTGGATTTTGTTTATTGATCTTTTATCTAGAGAATTGCTGACCTCACTGCTTCTGTGACGTTTAGATAATCACATAATCTGTAAATGGGAAAAGTTTTATTCCTTCCCATCTGACTTATATACCTTTTACCTTTTATTTCCTTATTTCTCTATGAATTACAGAACTACTACTGAATAGCAGTGGTGACCATGGGTAGCCCTGCTTTGTTCCTAATCACAGGGGGAAAGCTTTCAGGGGGATCATGTGACAGGTTTTTCACTTCTAATGGTGTTGTCAGTTGTAAGTTTCCCATAGATGTTCTTTATAAAATTGAGCAAGTTCTCCTCCATTCATTGTTTATAAGACTATTTTTTAAAATAATGAATGGCTACTGAATTTTATTAAATGTTTTTTCTACACTGATATGTGATTTTTATTCCTTAACCTGTTATTAGACTAGACTGACTAGACTGATTTAAAAATACTAGTCTTGTGTCACTGGAATGAATCTCACTTGGTTCTAAGTATAGTTCTTTTTAGATACTGGTAATTCTATTTAATATTTAGTTAGAAACGTTTATACCTTATTTATGAAAGACATTAATCTGTTTTTTTTTTAATATTGCCATTGTCTGGGTTTGATATCATGGCAATAATGGCTTTGCTGTGTTAGTTGGTCAGGTTGGTAAGTGTTCCTTCCTCTATTTCCTGTGAGAACATAGAATTGGAATTCTCTCTTTAAATATTTGGTAGAATTATGCAGTGAAACAATCAGGACCAGAAGATTTCTTTTTCTGAAGGATTTAAATTAATCAATTTCCTTACAAGTTTAAGAGCTACTCAAATTATCTATTCCATGTGATTTCTAGTTCATCATCAAATTTATGTGTACAGAGTTGTTCATACTATTTTCTTATTATCCTTTTGGTATCTGTGGGGTGGGTCCAGCGATAGCTCCTGCTTTATTCCTGACATCAGTAATTTGTGTATTCTCTTTTTTCCTTCATCAGTCATGCTAGAACTTTGTCAATTTTATTGATCTTTTCAATGAAGCAGCTTTTTGTTTTATTGATTTTCTCTACTGTTTTTTATTTCATTGATTTCTGCTCTCATCTTTATTATTTCCTTCCTTCTGCTTGCTTTGAGTTTATTTTGATTTTCTTTTCCTAATTCATTGGGGTGAATGCTCAGATTACTGATTTGAGATTTTTCTTCTCTTCCAATACAACCAGTTAGTACTATAACTTTTCCTCTCAGAATTGCCTTAGCTATGTATCACAAGTTTTGGTGTACCATACATTTATTTTCAACCATGTCCACAAAGTTTCTTATTTCCATTCAGAATTCTTCTTTGACCCATAAATTACTTAGACCAATGTTGCTTTTGTTTCCAAGTATTTGGAGAATTTCCTGTTATCTTTCTGTGATTGATTTCTAGTTTGATTTCACTATCATAAGGAACACACACTGACTTTCATCCTTTTTTATAACCTAAGATATGGTCTACCTTGGCATATATTCCATGGGCACTTGAAAAACAAGAGTTTTCTGCTATTATTGGGTAGAGTGTTCCACAGTGTCAATTAGATCCTTTTCGTGACTGTATTGTGTTCTCGCACATCCTTGCTTATTTTGTATTGGTTTTAGTAATTGTTGAGAGAAGGATGTTGAATTCTCCAACTCTAACTGTGAATGTATGCGTTTCTCTTTTCAGTTCTTTGGTGTTTACGTCATACATTTTGCAGCTCTGTTGTTTGGTTCATATTCATTTGGGTTCAGTGTGTCTTCTTGATTGATGTTTTTATCATTGTGTACTCTGCCTCCGTACCTCTAATAATTTCACTTGCCCCAAAGTCAGCTCTATCTGATATTAATTCAGTCACCCCTGCTATCTGTTGACTAATATTTGCATAGTATATCTTTCCCCATCTTTTTAGTGTCAACTTACCTATATCATATTCGAAAGAGTTTCTTTTGGACAACATATAGTTGAATAATACGGTTTTTAAATCAACGCTGCCAAACATTTTTGGTTGGTAGATTGAGATTATTTATACTGAACCAATTACATCCCATCATCCTACATATAGGACATCGACAAAAACTTAAAATGAGCTGTATATCACTTATGATCACTCTGAAATCAGTATTTTTAGAATTCTGTTCTTTTGAAAAAATAGGTGAATGATTAGAGCATTTGAAAATACACTTTCATATACAAATGAAAATATAAAGGATATATAATCATATAGATTATGCTTTCCAATCTATCTTACCACACCTGTGTCAATTTTGTTGAAATAGTCACAAAATTGCAAACTTGGGACTTAATGTAGTTATTGATATAGTTGGAGTTTGATTGCCATTTTATGGTACTGTTTGTTTTCTGGTTTGTTTTTTTTTTAACCTACATTCCCATAAATTACTTGAATAAATTTTATAATTTTTATTCATCCAAGGGTTTTTTTTAGCATTATCTCTTTGTAATAACCATTTCAGAGTATGTTCTAGGAATTAAACTATGTATAGCATTATTCATCAGTGTCTAATATTGACATTTTGCTAGTTCAAGCAAAGTTTGGAAATCTTATGTAACATCTGGATTTTTCTAGATGTTGTATAAAGTCTATATTCATATTTTTGTGCTATCATTCTTCCTTTCTGACATTCCAATATTCTTTTTTTTATCATTTTGTTTCTGTTTAGAAAATTCCTTTAGCTATTCCTTTAGGATAAATCTGCTGGAAAAAAGTATATTCCTTTTGTTTTTATTAATCTGAAACTATCGTGATATTCTCCTTCCTTCATGAAGGATATTTTCTCTGGAAATAGACTTTGGGTTGACTCCTCTTTTCTTCCAAGACTTGGAACATTTGATGCCACTTCATTCTGTGATGCACAGTTCCCAATGATCAATACTGTGCTTTGAATTGATTTTTCTACAGATAATACATCATTTGTCTCTGCCTCCTTTATCAAGTTTTTTCTTTGTCTTTAAGCTTTCAAAAGTTCAACTATGATTTCCCCCAATGTAGATACCTGTGAGATGATCCTTTCTGTAGTTCACTCAGTTTCTTGGTTCTGTAGGTTCATGTCTTTTGCCAAATATGGTAAATTTTCAGCCAATATCTCTCAATACTTTTAAAAACCCAATCCTTATTCTCCTCTCCTTTTCCAACTTCAGTGATTTGAATATTCTTTTTTTAATGTAGTATCATATGTGCCTAAAGCTCTTTTTTCTTCATCTTTTTCTCTATAGTTATGTTCTCAATCTTACTGATTCTTTTCTCTTTCCATTCTTCTATTGTGCCCATTCATTGAGCTTTTATTTCTGCTTATATACTTTGTAAGTTCTAAAATTTTTATCTGGTTCTCTTTGGTATGTTTTTCTTTTCTGACACTTTCCATTTCTTAGTTGAAATCTTCTACATTCCCATTTGTCTAAAGCACATTCATAATTGCCAATTAAAGTATTTAGGGTGACTGCTTTAAAATCCTTATCAGGAAAGGATAACCTCTATCATTTCAGTGGTGGTGTCTGTTAATTTTTCCTTCTCATTTAAGTCAATATTGCCCTACTTCTTAGTATAAACTTTGATACCTGAACATTCTGAATATTTAGATCTTCTAACAAGCTTTTTCTATCACTACTCCAGCAAGGGAAGGTGGGATGTCATCTTGTTACTAACAATTAAGAGTCAAGTCCAGGTTTTCTGCTCAGCCTCTATTGATGTTCAGAGAGTTTCTTGTTGCTGGTAAATGTGAGAGTTAAGACCTCCTATTACTAAAGATACTACCCTTCTATAAAGCCATGTGGCCTATAATTCCAACTACATAAGTTCCAGTGCACTAACACACTGTGTATAAGTTTTCTGTCATAGTAGGCAAACTCTTTCCTAGTCTTTTGGTTAGAGGGGGCAGTCTTTTCTTGGGTTCTTTTCTGTCTGTGCAAAATGAAAATAGCTGAGATTGAGGGGAAGTTGTTAACTGTATACACTGTATTTTCTCTATTTTCTTAATCCTATTATTAAAAATGTCTCCTATTCATGTAGTACTGTTTTTCTTTCAGATTACCAAACTATCTTCTTTGTCTAAACTGAGTTCAGAGATCTGTGAAATAGAAGGTATGATCATTCATGATTTACAGGTGGGACCTGGTGAGGTTACAAAGTTGCCTATAGTCAAAGGACCAGTAAGAAAAGGAAAGAAAACTCCAACCCATGTCCTCTGACATCAAAGCCAGAACATTTTCCATCCTACCTCATCAAAACCACTCTTCCCTGTAATAGTAGCCCGAAGTCACCACACCATCAATTATAAAGGGCTTGACAACAATCCCCCAAAAGCTTCCTAAAACCTTCATAATCAGTCTGGGAAGGGTTACGTCACATTGCTGCTTTGGTTTTACTTTTTTTTTTTAATTCAGTAAAAACCCATGATAAGTACTGGTTGCCCAGACTATTCTAGATAATCCAAAGTAATGGTTTTCAAAATATTTTCCACAGAGCCCTAAGGTGCCTCCATGTCTACTGAGGGGATGGGATATGGGGCTCAGGGCCTCTCGCTCCTGCTTAGCCACAAAGCCTCTGCTTGTTTTTATTTCATATATTGGATTTCCTTACAGGATTTGATTTGAAAACTACAAATAAAGCAACAAAGAGCCTTCAGGGTCTATAGAGAACCACAACTCTTCACCTCAGGGTACTCTTTCCTGTGTCAGGAGACACCAGCATTTGTGCTTGACCAGATTTACAAAGATAGCAGTAATTAAGAGTAAAGAAAACTAGTTTTTGACTCTCCTGAGTTTCCCTGAAAAGAGACCCCAAAAGTATTTATACTACTCAATAAATATTTATTGACCAAAATTTTAGGAAGCTTTCTACAGAAGAGTAGAGAAAAGCACATGACAGAATTCACCCTGTTAGGAAGCTTGAAATCTGATGGGAAAACAGGGTGAGCATCCAAGAAGCAGTAACACAAAGCACAGAGGACACGTGGCAGATGCACCATCAGCTTGGTGTCCAAATGGGGAAAATCTTTAAGGCAACTATTACTGAAAATCTGTTCTGAACCAGTTGTTCCACATTCATGAGTGCAAATCTTCACAAGAACTTTGGAAAATAGAAATTACTCTCCCTGTTTTATAAATGGAGAAATTAAAGTATAGGAGGATTAAGCAACTTAAGGTCCCATAGCAAACATGCAATAAAAGTGTAAGTTAAATATAACTGTATTGGATTGCAAAGATGGCAGACCCACAAAGCCTTTGCAAAGAGAAAAAGAATCATTAGGAGGAAATGGAGGTTTCTCATGGAGCCCAAAATTTGTGAGGCAGCCAGGTTCAGAATGGGACTAGAATAAGGGAGAGAAATGCTGTCAAAACCCTGGCCATCCTTTCTCCCTACTGTTGCCTCAACTTCTAGTTTCTTAATTCTCATCCACACTAGCATCTTCTCTCATTCACAGCTCCTCCATGGGTGCAGAGGGCCACCCCACAGCTACTAAATTTCTGTGGTTCAGGTTCACAAGGTTTAAGAGTAAATGTATGCCTGAGTTCCGATTCCTAATCTTCAGAAAAGATAGTACCCTCGGGTCAGAGTCCACCCTCACTCAGTACACTGCTGGTGGAGAGGAGGAGACTGGAAACACAAAGAACTACAGGGTAGCTTGTGGAGAAACAGACACACATTCCAGAATGAGGGTAGGTGAGAACTAAGCAAATAACACCTAGTTCCACAGAACATACCTCAGCCTTCAGTTGATGAGGTTCTTACTACAAAACACTAGCCTCTATCTCTTCCTGATCAGGGTAAATGAGGCAAAAAAAAAAATCTCGCTAAACTAAAATTTAATAAATTGTACACTGTCACTCCTTCTCTCTGACCTAACTTCATGAATGTCTGAGTTCTACTACAGTATTAATTTTGCCCAAGATTAGAATTAACCACATGGAAAGGCCTTACCTGTCAATTACAAGAGAAGCTGGGAAACAAAATTACAGGATTTGCTTTGTTACGCTTAGATCTATACACGAACGAAGAATATGCAAACACAAGATCAAAAATTTTATTAACCCTTCCAACCTTTTCTCTCATTAACCAACATAATCTAGTTACTATGTGCCATGTCATTATTATGTGTCTCAACCTCCTGAACTCTTAGGATCCATTTAAACATTACAAGGATCTCTTTAGCTTCTCTGGTAAGGATGAATTGTTCCACACACACACAGACACACACACAGTATAGCAAACATGATACTTAGTGATGAAACACTGAAAGCATTTCCTTCAAGATCAGGAACACAAGGATGCCCACTATCCCATCTCTCCATCACTGGACTGGAGGGAGGTTCTAGTTCGTACAATAAGAAAATAAAATAAATTGAAAGCTCTAAGAATTGGAAAAGAAGAAACAGTTTTGTCAGTATGAGCAGGAAATATGACTGTGTAAATTCCAAAAGAATTAGAGGGAAAAAAACTTGAATTAAAAGATATACTTTACTCATCTCTTTGCACTAGCAGTAATTATTTTTAAAAAGTAACATTAAGAAAATACCATGACTTTTTCTTTCAGAAGCCCTTAGGGAGCCTGTAATTCAGAGTAACAATATTCTGAATGGGACGCCATCTTATTGACCCCACAAATCACAGGGAAGGTCTCAACGGATCCAGGACTTCATACTTGTCATTGAAAACTTGAGCGGGGGACAGAGGAACAGAGAGTGAAAAGGGACAATGTCACCCTGGAAGCAATGCCAGCTGAAGCACTCCTATGACACATCGAGATTGGAACCAACAAGAAAAGAAGGTGGGACTGAGACTTCTGGATCAAACTAAGAACCAAGACTGGTGCCAGCTAAGGGCATCACTTGGCTGCAGAAATAAGGACATATTTCCGAAAGAAGATTATGAACGCTCAATCCTAAGATCAGGAAGTAGAACTTACAAAAGGAAGTCAATAAACACACGAGAAGGCAAGACATTAGGAATGACAGCAACAGAAACAACAAATATGAGAGACCCTCAAAGAATATGAACGTTGGAAGTTTTGGATACACAAGGGATAACATCTGTGGACAAAAATATCTGAAGAAATCAGAGCACAGTTAGGATGGTAAAAAGGCAATAAGAGTTTACCAGGAATTAGCACATACATTTGAAAGAAAAACAAATGGAACTTTTCTTTTAATTTTTTAATTATTTTTATGTAGTTTAAAATATGACTACTGTAATAAAACACAACGGTTGGCTTCAACAGTCAATTCACTTTGGTTGAAGAGAGAATTCACGAAATAGAAAACATGTATGAAGAAATTACCAAGAAATTCAAAGGCAAGGAGATGGAGAAAATGAAAGAGTTATCAAGAGATAAACAGAAAAGAATAATTGGAGCTAAAATTTATTTTAGTGGAACACAAGTCAAAGAAAATAAAAGAGAAAAGTTAAAGAGAGAATGGTTGTAAATGTGTAAGAAGTAATAAGAAGTGTGATTCCAATGATGTGAGAATATAACATATCCCAAGCCAGAAAACCAGAGGCACATTCCTAGACACACCACAGTGAAATAATGGGGGTGGGGGCAGCGACGGGGATTTTGAGTGATTATCTAAAGAGGAGTCAGCAACACAGGACGACAAAACTTAGAGGAGTAATTGGAATTATCAGATTCCTCAATATCCATAATGAATAAGAGAAGGTAATAGTGCTTCAAAGTGATGACAAAATTACCTTCAGCCTAGAATGGCATACACAACAAAATTCTCTCTCTCTAGAATGATAGTGAGCTGTATGTGTGTTTATGAATCTGCAGGAACTGAGGCTCTGACTATAAAAAGACCTATCCCTAAGGAACTTCCCAAGGAAGAAAAATTATGCCAAATGGAGACTTAAGATACAGAAATAGATGACAAGTGAATAACAGATAAACATGGATATAAATGCAAACATTACCTATAAAATAATATTAAAAATGATATTGATAATGATGTCTACTCCATGATATTAAAAACAAAAAGGTAGAACTAAACTACTGAACAATGATGATAAGGGATTTTTCAGGGCTAAGATAAAAGTTCTGACCCTCTGACATAGGAAAGAGTGGATTACAAATCTTTTAACCATTATTTAACCACAAAAAATGAATAGCCATGGTAAAGCATGATGAATCAGCAAAATATATGGCAAGAAAGAAGAGGACCAAGAATACACATAGAAAACAAAGAATATGATGGAATTACGTCTAAATATACAAGTGCCTACAGAAACAATTCAAGATATTAATGGTTAATATAATGGATATGAAAAAGAATGTTGGGAAAAAATTCACATCCAGAGGCTTCTGGTCATTCAGAGTAACAATATTCTGAATGGGACACCATCTTATTGACCCCACAAATCACAGGGAAGGTCTCAACGGATCCAGGACTGTCAACTTGCCCCTTTCCTCACTCTAAACAACTAGAAAACTTGGTGGAATATATGGACCCTTAACAGGGTAACTTGAGAAAATAGGACGGGTGGACACTTCAAATGATGGAGAGAAAGCATCTGACAAAATGTAACACTCAACAAACGGAATATAAAGAAACTACAACATAAAAAAAAATTCCATATATAAAAAGCTCACACCAAACTCAGAGGCAAAGACTAGAGAAGAAAGACCAGGAATAAGGCAAGACACCAGTTTTAGCACCTTTATCCAACATAGTACTGACAGTCCTTCCTAGAGGAGTTGGAAAAAAATAAAAAAGAAAGAAAGAAAGAAAAAGTGCCCAAAATAGGAAGTAAAATTATCCCTGTTTGCAGGTGACAGTATCTTGGAATAAACACATTCAGCAAACTTGGAGAATACAAAAACCAAATGTGTTTCTACATACTAACAATTGAATATGCTGAAAAGGAAATTCAAAAAATAATTTACTTCACAGTAGCATCAGAAAGAATAAAATACTGAGAAATAAGCCTAACCAAGAAGGCAAAGAACTTGTTCTTGAAAACTACAAGGTGATGCTGAAAGAAATTCAAGGAAACACACACACACACACACACACACACACACACACGAGTCCCAGGTTCATGGATTCCAAGATTTCTTGTTAAAATGTCGCTACAACCCTAAGAAATCTACAGAGTCAATACAACCTCTATAAAAATTGCAATGTATTTTTTAAAAGAATTTTAAAATCAATTTTGCTCAGAGCTTAGCATTCATGAGACAGGAGGGAGGAAGGGAAGGAAACTAAATGACGTCTCCTTCTAACATTATGGTTTTTCAGAAATCCTCAAGCAGCCATTGATTCAGAACAACTGTATTCTGATGGGACACATTCATATAACATGTCCCAAAATTCACTTAGCATTTCAAGGATCCTAAATAGCCACAACAATCTTAAAAAAGAAGAGCAAAGTTGACCATCTTGGACTTTGATTTCAAAACTTATTAGAGAGCTACAGTAATCAAAACAGAATGGTACTGACATAAAGACAGACAAATTGCCCACTGGAATAGAATAGAGAACTCAAAAATAAACTCTTGCATATGCGGTCAAATGATTTTTGACAAGGTTGCTCAGATATGCAATTGAAAAATGGTGCTGGGAAAACTAGATACCCACATACAAATGAATAAAGTGGAATTCTTACCTCACACCATATACAGAACAAACTCAAAATAGATAATAATCTTAAACAGCAGAACTAAAATGACAAAACTCAGAGAACAAAACAAAAAAGTCTCATGACACTGAATTCAGCAATGAATTAATGAATATAATAGATCAACACAAAAACACTGAAACCCTGGCTATGCAGGGTAAAAATAGATCAAATGGGCCATATCAAAATTTCAAATTTCTGGGCATCAAAAGACAAGAAAGTAAAAAGGCAACTTAGTGACAGAGACACAATATTGCAAATCATGTCTGACAAAGGGTTAATATCCAGAATATATAAAGAACTTCCGCAATTCAACAACAAAAAAACCCACACATAACCCAATCAAAAATAGGCAAAGGATTTAAATGAACATTTCTACCAAGAAAATATACAAATGGCCAAGAGATGTATGAGAAGCTGTTCAAAATCACTAATCATTACTGAAATGTCAATCAAAACCACAATGAGATTATCAACTCACATCCCTCAAGGTAGGTACTACTAAATAATTAATAATGAGTGTTGACAAGGATGTGGTGGGTTCAAAACCCCAGTGTACTTTAAGCGAGAATGTGAAATGGTGTAGCTAATATGAAAAACAATATGGCAGTTTCTCCAGTTTTTTAAAAATAGAGATAATGTATGATCTAGCAATTCCATTTCTTGGTGTAAATCCAAAAGAACTATAAGTCATATCTCAAAGAGATATTTGCCAACCACATTTATATTGCTATTATTTACAATAGCTAAAAGGTAGAAGAAGTCAAGTGTCCTAAGCACAAAGTCAACAGAAGAATGGATAAACAAGTGTGTTGTATACACACAACAGAATAGGACTCAGCCTTCCAAAGAAAGGGAATTCTGATATATGCAACAACATGAATACAACTTGCAAACAGCCACAAAAAGACAATTACTGTACCATTTCACTTAACTGAGCTATCCAGAGTATCAAATTCACTGCAACAGAATATAGAAAAGTTTGGGCCAGGGGCACAGGGCTGGTGAGGAGGAAGAAATAGTGACTTGTTGTTTAACAGGAAAACAGAGTTTCAGTTTTGCAAGATGAAAAAGTTTTGGAGATTGGTAACAACAATGTGAACATATTTAACCCCACTGAACTGTATATTTGAAAATGGTTAAAATGGTAAATTTATGTTGTGTATTTTACTCCAATTAAAAAGTTTTTAAGAATATGGAACATTATGGAACATTCTGACACTACTAGTGAATGTTAATTTGTGCAACCACTGTAGGAAAAAAACACAATTTGGCATTTCGTACTAAAGGTGTTCACACTCTATGACCTAGGAATTCATTTCTAGATAAACTTTAGAGGAACCCTGGCATATATTACCCAAAGACATGCACAAGAACATTTTTGTGTAACATAAAAGAAGCTATGCAAATGCCTATTAATAGAATGGACTGTGGTCCATTAATAAAAGAATAAAATACAACAATTATTTTCAACGAACTATTGTCTGCATGCAGCAACACCAGTTAATCTCACAAATCTCCAAAAAGATGCAATACACAGGAGAATACACATCATTCACACACATTTAATTTTATTTATATAAAATGCAAAACAATACAAAGCAAAAGTCCCTGATTTATGGATAAATACATGATGTAAAAATGTATATACAACAAATAATTAACAGAAGACACTGGTTACCTCCAGGAGAAAGGACAGGGGATACACATACAAATAAAATGAACACATGACAGTTCATCATATTTTCCATATTTAAGTTACACATAAACATAATCTTATATATATGCATGGCATTTTACATGATTAAAAAGAAAAATTGCTCCCATAGTAGTTTACAGTATATTATAGTCCTCCTGCCACATAGTATAAAAAGTCATTTTCCTGAGGTTTCCAGAAGCTTGTGAACTTCCTGATGTTAGGTGAATGATTACTTAGACATAACTCCCGCCCTCGAGGAGTTCATGATGAGTAACGTGTCGGTGTCTCCCAAACTCTGATACTGCCTAACAATTTTAATAGACAAAGGGACTAGCCTGAGTACTAGTCTTTAATAGCAGATGCACAATAAATATTTCAGTGATTTATTGAGGAAAGCTTCTTTGAGTAGGTACACTTCAAATGGCTTTGAAATGTTGACAGGATTTTTCTTGCTGATTTTAATAAACGCATGCATAAATGGCACTTTGTAGCTTTGCTACATACAGCCTTGCTATCCAAGATATGGTCCAGGGACCAGCCACATTAGCATCACACAGGAATTTGTTAGATAAACAAAATCTTGAGCCCCAACCCAGACTAAGATTCTGCATCTTAAGAAGATTCCCAGGTGACCCACATGCACCTTAATTTTGAAAAATCCTATTCTATGGCATATTCATACTATCTTTAAGAACTAGTCATCTGAAAATATTCTGTCATTGTTTCTTGACCTTTTGCCTAAAATTAAGTGAAAATATTCTCTCAAAAATATGTAGGGCTGAGGTTGTGACTCCATGGTAGAGTGCTTTCCTAACACACACAAGGCACTGGGTTCAATCCCCAGCACCACGTTAAAAAACAAATAAAGAAAATAAAGGTATTGTGTCTCCAACTAAAATTATTCAAAAAATATATAAAATGTCCAATTTGACTACCTTTGCCTTGGTGACTGATTATATTTTCACTTTTATATGTGCATTGTTATATGATGTGTATTTCTTCATATTTTATCTATATAGATCTTATAGAAATACTGTCCCAATTGTGCCCCCAGATTCAAGCTGTCCCTGCTACTTCCTTCGTAGAGCTGGCTGGTTGTGGACTACACTCCCTCATGTTTAAGGGGAGCACATTCTCTAAGTCTTCAGAGTACAGTTATTCCTCTTATCCACAGTTTTGCTTTCACATCCACCATCAACCACAGTCTGAAAATAGTAAATGGAAAATTCCAAAATAAACATTATGTTTTAAATTGCTTTTATTATAATATATGGTTACTATGACTATTCTATGTTATCATTAGTGTTCTCTTGATGTGCCTAATTAATTAACATAATTAACATTGTAAGTATGATTATCTGGGGAAGAAATGGGATGGATACAGAGCCGGGGGCTCTCTGGAGTTCCCCTGGGGATAAGGAAGACCACTGTATTTTAGAGGTTGTCTGAGACATTCAAGAGAGACACAGACCTCCCCACAGAGAGGTCCCTGTCTGCGCAGTAATCCACTCACTTGCTGAGAGTGACATGTAACAGGGTATGTGACTACAAACCAGGCAAATAGCGCCCCCCCCCCATAGAGTTTACATTGATGGTGATGGAATGCAGGAGAAAGCACTGTTAACAGCCAACAGTTTATTCAATTTGAAAGAAATATTTCAAAACTTAAAGTGGCTCAGTTCTCAAAACAAATTCTCTAAGTTTGTGGATCTCTGACAGCTTATAGAATCACAGAATCTGGAGCCAAAGTGCACTTTAGAGAGTATCAAATTCACATTTCATGCTCGAAGACGTTAAAAAATGGACTAGGGGGTCTAAATTTGGTAAAATTGCTATTAAGTTCATTTGCTTATATTACTAAACGTATGTATTAGTAATCATGTTGAGTGTGTTTTAAAATCATTGCTTTAGTAATATCCTAAGAGAACGTGTCTATTTCCCATACTTTTCCCCGAAGGAAACCAATTACACTAACTTTGTGTCACTTACACTCATAGCTGGCATCAAATTTCATGAACAAGATAAAAATTTGGAAATAAAATCAAAAGTCAAAAGTTAGAGGGAAAAAAAGAAGGAACACAGAATGGCTCTTTTGAACTACCAAATCATGAAAGGCAACATTATTGTGTAAATTTTAATTATGGCCCTGAAATAGCCTCTTTTGAGCACTCTTTCAATGACCATCCATTAGGCAACTACTCTTCAGAGGATAGGACCTTAATGAGGAAGGAGGAGGAAGCAGCCTTGAAAGACAAACTAAGATTTCCTGGGCCATAGGTCAAATTCATCAGACCCAAGTTCAAGTCCTGTGGGTAAGACTCATTCAATATACTGGATGGTATTTTGCTATAAAAATCTGATTTTTCACCCAATAACCCAAGTGGTTCCCAGTACCTATTTATCACTTACTACCTACAACATTCTCTTCTTTCCCCTAAGATGAAATCATTTAGGAGGAACAAAGGAAAATAACCTCAGCTGCTACCCCAAGTTGAGTTTCAGTATTACTCTTCATAAATCACAAAAATGTGAAGGTCACGGCACTCAAGTTTGAGATTTCTATCAACCAGACACTTTCAGTTTTGTTTCTCACATCCTATGAACCAGAGCCAATGTTGAAGTATGTTAATAAACCTCCAGTCTTCCAAATAACAGCTTTTTATATCAATGTGGAGAAAAATTGCCAATGATTAGGTTCTCCAGGAAGAGTGAACAAACTCATTTTTTCTGTGCTTTCTGAAAATATTTACTCCCTGGTAAGAGTAGTACTCAACTTTCCCTATTTTTCTTGGGAAGGACCCATGATATAAAAGTTTTTTTCCCTCTGAGCTGTCCTCCCAAGTTGGGGTGGGGAAGTATCTAGAAAACTGAAATGGTAGTGAGTACATTTTAAGAAGGTTAAAAAAAAAAAAAAAAAACAACCCACACAGATTCAGAGAACATTTATCTGACCCCCTAAAGAGAAAAGCACTTGTAATCAATTTGCTTTTCATTAATGCAATAAATGCTGTCTGCACTTTGTGTACCTAAAGAGAACCTTTCTGAGATAAAGGATGTCTCCCCAACCTTTTATACTGAACCAGTGGTTTCCCAAATTTAATATGCATGAAGAGTGCACGTGAGCCCTGTTAAATCCAAGAACCAAACCCTGCCTGTGTAATAAATCTCACCACTACTCCACTATTAGACAGGGGATTAAAACTAATCTAGCAATCCCCAAACCAAGCACCGAGTGGATTAAAATGCAAAACGCACGGGAGTCAGAAGATGCTTAATGCTAAATAACAAACATTTCAATCATAGAAATCATTTTATCTTCTTGTTTATGCTAAGTAGATACTATTAGACTTAATGTCTGTATTAACACAGTGGAAGAAAGAAAAGTACCACAAAGACTCAAGTACTTGGGCGCCGTCGTATAACTGGCCAAAAAGCAAAAGCTAAGCAAAATGAGCTAATAAAGAACTGAACTGTGATCTTTAGATTAATTGTTTACTCTGTTAAGGTGAACTTGGTGATGCCTCACCTTCTTCATTTTTCTTTAAGCCAGAGTAACATGCACTACTATGGAATCACTAGAGATAAAAGAATCTCCAGGAATCCAAGCCGAAAACTAGAGCAGGCTTTCTATGGATAATGACCATGTAATACTCAAAGGAGCAAATGTCTTAAAAACAACGTCTTCTTTTGCCAAGATGATCATCACAGCACACAACAGGAGGGTCCCACTTGCAATGAACCTAGAAGATGCCCTGTGAGGCTTGGGCCCCTGAAAGCTTAGCCGATTGCAAATATAGAAAAGTGAACAGGAGCAGGCACTTGTGAGCACTGTCTGTCCAAAGAACAATACACGCACATCTGGCCTCGCCTAACGGCTGTGGAACACATTATACACAAAACCAACGACTTTGCTCTAACTGCTCTCCACGTAGCACTGGAAGGAATCCATAAAGTTTTTTATCTGAAATACTGTTGTACCTTTCAACTCTGTCATCTTCCTCAATTTTCCACTTCTGGGTCCTGTTATACCCTTTCACAGACATCTGCATTTCAATTCGAACCTTTCCCTGGGCCTTTCCCCGCCCTTCCCCAGTCTATAAAATAAGGCACCCTTCAAGTCTCTCCTGTACCAGTCAACCTGATGACATCAGGCCCAGACTTTCTTATGTCAATAAAAAAAAAGTTACAAATGGTTCTAATGTTGAAGTGGAGCACGGTCCACAAATACCCAGCATTTTTCTCCAAAGACAAAATCTAGGTGAAATATTGGACCATTATACTGAATCAAGATTCAACATGGAAGATGAGTCTATAATGCTTTGACTGGGCATTCACAGTCGGTTTTCAACCCCCAAGTGTGAATGTTCATTTCATTTCCTCTCAACTAGGGCTTCTCTATTCAGAAAGCTTTTACACAGCAGCAAAAGCATTCAAGAGTCATAACTAAACCAGATGAGATGACACAGCCTGTACCCAACAACTTGAGAAGTCGAGGCACAAGGATCCTAAGTTTGAGGCCAGTCTGGAAAACTCAGCAAGATCTGGTCTCCAAAAAAATAAAATAAAAGGATTGGGAATACAGTTCAGTGGTAGAGTGCCACTGGATTTAATCCCCAATACTGCAATAAAAGGGAAAAAAAGTTATAGCTAAGAGATATAAATTGGTAATAAGATCTGTCATTTCAGACACTACATTGTGTAAGCTTCTGCGGTGAAGTTGCTAAGTCATTTCATGTTTGTAACCATGGAAAGCAACAGTTTACTTTCAATGTAATGTGACTTTCTCAAAAAAGTAAATTTCCTGTCTATATTTTAAAAAGCCATGGAATTGCTCAATCTTTGGGAAACAATCAAGAAATAAATTAGGTACTAAGAAATTCTCCAAGCATGGCTTAATCAAAATGATGTGAACTTTCATTTATGAGGACAATGTCTTAAAAATACCCCATTGTTTTTCATTTTTGAGAATACCTGTCTCATTGGTGAAGATCACAAATAGCCAACATCCAAGAGATCTTCAGAAGCTACCCCACCCCTCCAGCACACGGAAATCTGAAGAGCATCTGGCTTTTGCAGAACTAGGTCCCACAGCCTCATAAGCCAGGACTGGTCCACGTAGACACTCTCACTGATCTTCAGGAAGCACCCATAAAGCTATGTTTGCTTAACCTACAGCCTATCTTTTATTCTCAAGTCATCTCCTTCCTGTTATTTGAGTGTTCAAATGCCTTATATGAAATGATGGTTTTAATGAATAGTTGATTAACTTGTTTTGTTGGCTTTTAAAAATTTGGAAATATTTTAGGAAAAAAACGTGGATTGGCAAAATTTTGAAATTGAATGATTCATGAAATGCAAATTGCTAGGACTATGTGGAATAAGAAAAATGTTCTAGCGACCAAATCCTCATCTCTTTTCTTTCCAAATATTCATCAACCTCCCAGGTCCCATAATCTGGCAAGCTGAAGAGAATGAATTATTGTGTTGGCTTAGCTTTAGGTAACTTGGATTTAATAACCAGAACACCTACTACCACACAACAGATTTCTCATCCTGATCCTGCCTGATTTATGGGTGAGCTCACTAAGGGGCTGATGCTGGAATGGGGGTAGAGGCAACAACAGCACACAGTATGGAACCAGGTCCTGTCAATCACCCCATAACAGCCTTTGACATACAGGTCTGTCTCAAGTTCTTCATCTTCTTTTTATACCTTCTTTATTTTTGTTTTCAAAATCACGCTTACTCACCTTCTTGAGGTTTGAGATATCTGGCTCCCAAAAGTCTGTAGAATTTCTCCACATTCCTGACTGCTATGAATTTTATTGAACACATGCCGTTACTGACCCCCATATATAATGGACCTAGAAAATATTCAATAGAAACTCAAATGCCCGTTTCTCATCTTTATGAGTGTGTGTGTGTGTGTGTGTGTGTGTGTGTGTGTGTGTGTGAGAGAGAGAGAGAGAGAGAGAGGGAGAGAGAGAGAGAGAAAGAGAGAGAGAGAGAGAGATCTTACAATGCTGTTTATAAGAAGTTGCCATTAGTCACCTAGAAGACACACAACATTTTATTTTCAGGATCCTCCAAAAACCTGAGGAAGTTTAATCTCCATTATTTTGGGGCACTGTCACTTTCTCTCGAGATACAGGTTTTAATACTCCATCTTTCAAAAAATGATAGCAATGTGGCAATTTTGGATCCATGTATGGATGTCCTGCCTCACTGTCTACTGCACTAATTCATGCCAAGTGAGGACAGTCAGAGCCCGTGGGCGTCCCCTAGTTGACATTCCAATCAGAAAGGCAAACAGAAGACCACTATATAAACTATCAGAAGTTGGAAGACACTCAATAGTCAGAGAAGGAATACCAGATGGGACTTTCTGATCCCATCATTACTCCAGGTAACACTGTACTTTTGATACATTTTAAACCCCCAGAAAGGGACATTTCTATTAGCATCAAAGAATCAAGTGAAAATCACCCAAAGAAAACAACCCTACATGAAATTAGTCTTAAATACTTATAGGACCCCACCCCTCTTCATGACCAAACAGAAAGACATCTCAGTATCAATGGGGACGATGTGAAATGTCCTCCAGAATATGTGACTCTTTGACATCGTTTTTAATTAGATGTTCTCAGAATTCAGCTCTCATCAATCACAGACCTGAAAATGATCTCCAGGCACTGCAGAATTCAATGGCCTCCCCCTGAGAAGAGCTGCGTAGAAGGCACTAAAATAAACCACCTCCCCTTTTCTTTCAAATGCCTGAGAATGTGCCACACCTCAGCTTTGATCCTGGGTTCCAATGTTTCACTGCTCTTACTGGCAGAAGAGAATTGTCCCCGCATGAGCATGTCTAACCTAAATCCTTCATGCTGCAATTTATATTCATTCCCTTTGTTCAAAAGGACTGCGATTCTCCTTACACCTGCTCCCCATTAGATGACTATTACATACTTCTGGGTAATCATATTCTGGAGAGGAGAAAGGCATAAACTACTGCAGCTGAGGGCAGTAGCGTCTATTTCCACCCAGATGTGTGAGTCATCATCAGATTGTGCGATCACTGTGAGCGGCAGCACATGGGAGAGATTGCCTTTTGCCAGCTGAGCTCTGATAACATGTTACAAGGAAATAGACAACAGACACGCAGTTAGAAGCAGGAACACCACACACACACACACACACACACACACACACACACACAAATTCATGGGCTTTGGTTGGAATGAACCAAGAATTTATAAGCTGGCAAGTCCCTTCTGTTGTAAGCACTACTGGGTTTCTGAAGTTTGGCTGTAATTTCTCACACTTCTCTTATCCAAGGTTGGTTCTTGTTATGGCTACATGAAACCAGACTAACCAGCGAATTCTGCCGAAAAAAACAAACAGGCCAATCTGGTTATTTTAGACCATGTGGTCAGAACAGCCAGTACATCCTTCCTATTTTAATTGTTCTGAAATAATTTAGATACAGCTTTCATGAGATGACTGTGTCGTTCTGCCTCCTGGGGACACGGGCGAGTAGCTGCGTCTAGTACGCTGCCTGCTTACTGTGTGCTCAGATGAGCCACATCTTTCAAACTCCCAGTATGGAGTGCAGACCAGTGGCTTCAGTAGCACCACGGAGCCTGTTAGCAATTCAGATTCCCAATGTCCCCTTTAGACTACTGGTTCAGAATCTGCATTTTTAACAAGGTCCCTAGGCCCTCTTTGAATATGTTCAAGTTTGAGAAGCTCTGACCTGCGGCACTTCTAGATGCTTCCATTTCCTCCTCTGTAAAATGGATATCAACTGGCACTTGTTACTCACTCCAGAGTAGAGGAGGATTAACGTCATTGAGGGTTTTTCTTTTCTTCCCCCAGAAACAGGCCCTACATAAACAGAAGGCTGGAGAGTCATTCTCTTTGTTGGCACAGGCAGCGACTGAACATTTGTTGGAAGAAGAACCCGGATTCCTTCCTAGATAACACATCTGTCCTTCGTCCAAACTTCGCTTCGTGGCAGGATGTCTCCAGAAAGCGGTAGAGCTGTTCAACCAACTGCGGCTGGAGAAGCAACTGCGGCTGATCCCAATGGAAACAGCTCTCCTGCTACCCGTCTTGGCTGTCAAACACAAACGCAAACACTCCGAGGGTCAAGGCGGCCCAGCTGGACGTCTGCTGCTGAGCCATCTGCAGAAAGGCTTGCAGACCAGTAGCTCGACTCTGGCTAAGACAAAAGGCAGGAGGGAAATGGAGGAGAAGGCCAGAGTCTGACTCCAGGGACGTTGCCGCTCGTTCCTTCCTTGGCTAATTCCTGCCCTCCCAAGGGACAAGAATCGAAGAAACAGATGAGGTTTCCCTACAAGAGCACACCAGTGGCTGTTAGGCAAAACCCTAGCCAGACACCCCAGGGGCTCAGCGGAGGGCTCCCATCACACCGCTACCCAAGAGCGGTAGCACAGGGACAGGCAGGGCACCCCAAAGGCCCCCAGGTCAGAAAGCAAAGCACACTGCATTACTCCTGCTCACCACCCCACTCCTTGAGGTTCATCCAGATGCTGGACAAAAACCTCTCAGGTTCATGAAGAAAATAAAAGCAGACTCAGTCCTTGACCTCTTGGTTGTCGGTTTTCGCGTATCTAAACCTTGGGTGAGACAGGGGCATGGGATTTCTTTGCCACAGAAGCAACAATGGACTGGTTTTCCTTAGGTTGAAATGACAATGTCAAAAAAGTAAAATAAGTCCCCTGTCTTTGGAACCAATCACAACAAGACCCAGTGATTGTGACCTTCTTTTCCACTAGTGCACAATAAAAGCATCCCTAAAAACTGGTCAATTGGAAAGAGACTCAAACTGAACCCCCAGTGTGTGCACAGGCACAAACACACCCACAAAACCTATGGAACACACGCAGACCAGGTACCCGAGGTCCCACGGCCATGTCCCTCCTAACACCTTGACTCAAGCCACAGGACGGCCGTCGCATACTAACAAGAACAATGGCCTTCCGAGTCCCCTGCTGACCCGATCTCACTTGGTTTATCCCCTTGCCCATCATTATCTCTTACCCTTTCCTTTTCCGCCTTCATTTTATCCTACCTGATCTCAACGCTAAAAAGGGGGCAACTTGAAGGAAATGGATTCCAATAGTCAGCAACAAAAGGATGAAGATCAAAGGAAAGCGCCCCTCCACCCCGAAGAATTTAAGTGAAAGGAACTACTTTCACCACGTTTAACTGACTGAATCATATACATTCATCATGTACATATTTTGAAATATGTAATTATTGTGGGATAGCTCGATTGGGCTAGTCAACCTATCTATTGCCTCGTATGCTTATTTTCTGTGGTGAGAACACTTAAAATCCACCCTATTAGCAATTTCAAAATACCCAAAGACTAACATCATCACCATGCTGTAAAAAGATGTCCTGAAAGTATTTCTCCTATATAACTCAATTTTCTATCCTTAGACCAGTGTCTCCCCAACTGCCTATCTCCCCAGTCCCATGCATACGTAATCCATGCCTTAACTATCACGAATAGCACCGCAATGAACTTGGGCGCAAAGGTGTCTCTTCCACACACCAATTTCATTTCCTTCGGCTAAATGCTCAGCAGCAGGACCACTAGATCACGTCCAAGATCTATTCCTAATTTTTTGAGAAACCTCCATACTGGTTTCCATAATGGCTTTACTAATTAACGTTCCCACAGGCAGTTCCAGGACAATGGTTCTTTGATTCCCATCTGCATCTCTAGCACTTTTTTCTCCCACAACAGAAATCAAAACACACAGCAAGACAGAAGTGAATGCCAGAGAGGCTTGTCTAGGTACTCCCTCCTTAACCCGTCACTGCCACCATCAACGGAAAGAAGTGAAACTAGCTTCAGACGCTCACTGGAAATTACAGAACTTACAGCCAAGATCAGAATTGACTCTCGGATTTTGCCTACAGCTTATCCTGAAAATAGCTCTTTGGGAACAGGTTTTCTTTTTAGGGTTCAAAGGTTGAGGTAGGCTTGGTGTCTACTCTTTTTTGCATATAAGGTGGAAATTCCCCTTTGGATTAGGGGTCATGGGAGTCTTCCAAATATGAGGCATCGGAAGCTGCTCCTCAGGGTTTGCTCTCCCTTCTTGGTACCAAATACAGAGTCCAACCTCCAAGGTCCCACCAAGTGCAGCTCATTGCACCTTTGTCCTCGTTTCTGACAGCTAGCCATCCCCAGGCCACCTTCCCTCCAGCTCTCAGCAACCTAGGGGGCATGTTCAGAAAGGCCAGCCACAAAACCCTGAAGTCAGGAGACATAAACCATGTCTGGCTGGCTCCAAAGCCTCTTTCAAGTTCACCATGCTGTCTTCTAAAAAGGACCCAGGATTCTGCCCTTGACATGGATTCACTGGTTCCTTCTTCCCGAGGGCCTCCCTGAGCCAGCCTGAGGATGGGCACACTGAACGATCTCATTCCGTCTGTCTAGGAAGACGCAGGACAACACAGGTACCTGGAGGGCAATGACAGCCAGGACGTGGCTCTCGAGTCATCCACCTCTTAGCTGTAGTTGCCTGCACTTCACCTCCTTGCATCCAGGTCCACACCCATGAAACTGGATAGTAGAACAATGTTCTATCTCATGAGGACAAGACACAAGAACATGCATATGTTTACATTCTAATTGCAGAATCTAAAACTTAATAAAATTGAAAATTCTCGACTTGCTCCTCCGCTTCTAAGAATGTGGAGGAGGAACAAGAAGAAGACCCCCATTCCCCCACCGTGGTTTAAGACACCAGTCGAAGCACAGCACACGGCCACCATCTATTTGGTTCCTCTGTAGATCTATCCCACCCATCTTTAGCTTTCAGTGCACTAAAGACAAAGGGGATCTAATGCATTCTTGGCAGTTTTTCAAAGCATGGCAGAAGTGAGTCGGGTTTATAAGATTAATTCTTTTCTCTCCAGGCAATGGGTCAAATCAGAACCTTCACTCAACCAACCCAGTGGATAATCTCCTTTTATTACTTTCAATCAAACTAAGTGTCTGGCAATCTGTACAATGGCCACTAATTTAGTGGAAACAAATAATTTGTAGAGCATGATTATAAAAAGATGAGATAGAACACAAGGCCCAGACTGGATAAGCATGCTGTAAGTTTGCCCCTGTCTCATTGCACAGAAAGCTCCTATGACCTGCACTGTATTAGGGACTTACAGCTGTCCTGCTAAGCTAAAAATCAAAGAAAGAAATGGACATTGTTCGCAGATCAGTTCCTTATTTAAATAAGGGAAACAGCCTATCAGTTAAATTCATATCCTTTGTCACACTCACGTGGAGCGATCCATTGCTCATACACGTTTAACATGAAAAGCTTTCATTGTGTAAAAACCAGAAGCTTTTTTTCCCAAAAAGATAATAAAATTCTAGTTACTCAACTGGACAACATCACAAAGCTGTCTGGACTGTGGAAACCACTCTGTTCCCGTGATAGATAATAAGGCATGGGGTTTTGCTTGCTTTGATTAATTTCAGAATATTGCAGAGAACCCGCATAATCCCTAAGATAGCAAAGGAGAGAAGGAGAGGCGATGGGAAATGATAAAAGCATAGTAATGGAGCAGAGGCTGTGTCTTGTCTGCTGTTGCAAAACCCCCCTGAACTAATTTCATTTTGGCAAGTATTAACCACAATAGGGGTCAACATACAAAAATGTCCTTTGGCTCTGGGGCTTAAATTATATGCACCGAGGCCAAGCAACACAAAACAAAAACTATGAGATGCCGCCATGACTGTGATCAGATATATAACATAGCCAGAAAATGCACATTTCCCTTTTTTCAAATC
Source organism: Sciurus carolinensis (assembly GCF_902686445.1). Taxonomy (NCBI): domain Eukaryota; kingdom Metazoa; phylum Chordata; class Mammalia; order Rodentia; family Sciuridae; genus Sciurus; species Sciurus carolinensis. Next base: position 15,083,929 of record NC_062228.1, read on the forward strand.
ACAGCAGCCATTATTTATGTAAGTACTGAATATGGAAAAGGCTCTGACAAATTTACAGTGGTGTTTGGATGGATGAGGATGGTGGATGATGGATGAGGGAGACAGAGGATTCCCTTATTAAAGCATCAAATTCTGCTCTAAATATCAAATAGACATCTTAGCCACAACTGCACTGCTTCATACTCAAAATCACATAAACCAAGCATGTTAAATGTTTTTCTTTAATAGGAAAAGGCAGGGTTTTCTCCTAATAAATACTGCTAATTTGGACTACAGCATTAAGTACCTTTCCATTCTGCATAATGTGGACTTCAAAGTGTATGCCTATCAAACAGAAACGAATGTGACAATCCACAAATATAAATGCATACTAGCAAAAACTGAATAGCAATCTCAACTGTGTTTTCTGTTCTAAAAATTTTAGCAAATAATTTCGGTAGATAGGATCTTCCAAATGTATTTTTGGTGTTTTTCTTGACAGGACAGCAGCTCTAAAAGGAAGAAAACTCACTATTTACTGTATGATTTTTTTTAATACTGTACCCAGATTAAAAAAATATACAGAACGTTGGAAGCACTGCAGCGCCCACTAGTGGACACTTCAGAATCACAACTGCATCCTGTCTCCAATGTTCATTCAAGGAAATCAGTCCAAAGGCATCCACAGCACTGGACTGAAAACACTAAAGAGTGTAAAATAAAGAGCATCTGCTTTACAAACCCTTTATATGGCCATTCGTTTCTTTTTTTTCCTGCAGTGATAACAGGGATATGAACAAAGAGAAAAACTTTCACTGAACAGCTCAAGTTCTTCATGTGATTTAACTGTAAAGTCAACACCGAGAAATGAACTTGGCAGCTTTGAAGATACTTGTTACATTAATAAAGGGATCCATGTCTAATGAATCTTGCCCAAAGTTAAGATCTCACATGTCAAAGTTTTTCTCAATTGTAAAGAAATGCCTCCTTACAATTCTAGCTGATTTTACTAGTCAAGTTACTCCTTGTCTGTTGCAAATTGTTAGCACAGAATCTTCTAATAACAACATATCCTGCCTATGCATAGCCTGTAATGACATCACTGGGAACCAATCTTTAAGCACTAACACAATATAACATGTCATCCAATTGCAATCTGATTATAATTTACTAGGCAACAGTGTTTACATACTGCAATTTTTACCAGTTCCTTTCTTTAATGAAAAGCAAGCCTCATTTTGTATTTCAATGTTTCAGTTTAAGTACAATGGCCATTCAGTTCCTTAAAGATATATATATTTCACAGATAAACCAAAAGTGATTACTTTATGTTTAAGTAATTCATCGTCTTTTTTAAGAAGCTCATTTTAAAAGAAATATAGGAGATAAAACATTTATAAAATTCATTCATGAAACCATAAAACAATAAAACGTTCCTACTTCAGGTTAACCCAACATGTTATTTAGCATGAGTGCATTGAAAGAACTCAACACGAGCCATGGAAATTTTTAAAATCTTATAACCGTTCTTAAGATTCAGAAGTACACAGAACTAATACTAGACATTTTCTTGTAATGCACGTAAACGGGAGATACTACAGTGTCTCAGCCCTGTGACTGATGGCTTGCTTTAGCTGGCAAAACCCTCTAACGGGCGTAATCTGCCTGATGGAGTAAGGATGAAGCACTGAGAAGACCAGCGATCCTGGCCCTGAGAGTTCACACCTTAGCTCTGGTTCCTGGATTTGTCACACCTTCCTGCCAGGTAGGTCCCTGCCTCAGCAGCTTTCACATGTGTCAGAGGCTTTGGTGACATCCCACTGCGGTTGGGAATGGGGGAGTCCCAAAGAGTAAAAGGGATTGTACAAGCTCTCCTAGGAAAGGAAAAGAAGGGGTTGTTTCCAACTGGTTTCACTTCACCTCTCTTGAGAAAGTTAATGACGGTGTTTAAAAAGGAAACGAACAAACAAAAACTAGGAAACAATTTTCTCCCTCAACTGGATTAAAAGTGGGGAGGGGGGAGGGGGGACAGTGGCTGTGAACTTCTGGAGGGGGAGGGGCCAGGTAGCAGATGCCTCTTTGCTTGTTTTTGCATTTCTTGACTCAGAACAACTACCAGCCAAACATTTTCATGGACTGTTTTTAATAAGGAATATGACCAGGGAAATAAGAAAATATGTTTGAGAAGTGAAAAAGAACAGGGGGAAAAAATCCGTATCCCTCTCAACTGCATTCCCAACATTCCCAAAATACCAGTTCCAATTGCAATTTGAGTTCTTTGAAGAAAGAAAAAACTGGCAGTCAATGAACTCTGGCAGATACCAATAAACGGGCCTCCCTTCCTCCATGAAGTTCAACAGGGCTGCTACAAATGAAAACGGGTATCTGTGCTTTGGCAGACAGCCTCCAGCCCAAGGCAACTTCTCAGGTTCAAATCCCACCTCCACCATCTAGTGGCCTAGAAAAGTCACTAAAATTATTCGTACCTCAGTTTCTTCATTAGCAGGGAACTTGCTGAGGTTCTTATAAAATCAAATTATACCCTGGCAGCAGGTTGCAATGAAGACTTTAAGAATAGGACACTTTTACTTTAAAATAAATAAGCTACCTCCCCTTTTTTCTTCATAGCATATGTTGTGTGCATATGTTTGCTATTCAGTGAGGGCTGACTGATTTAACGTGTGATTCAGGTTTTTTTAAATACACTGAAAGAATTTTTTGCTCTCAGAGACTTCTTACCAATACCAGGCTCCAAACTACAACCTCTGTTTCCAGTCCTTCCACTAAACATCATCTCAGGACCAACTTGCTGTACTACAGCAGAATAAAAAATTTTTTATGAAGACTTCCTCAAATTGTCTTCTATGGACAGCAGATGACACCGATGTTAATAGATATTCTTTGGGAAAAGAGGGAATCGGACGGGGGAGTTTGAAAATTAATGGCTTAACCAAGATCCAACAGTTTCTTCACCATGTTAAGAATGTTCCGTGGGCTTAATGGCGACTGCCAACCTCCAACAGGTTAGAGTGTGTTCCAGTGTTTCAAGAGAAAGCGGAGACAGAAAAATACCAGATTAAATCCAAAGACAACCACCATGTGAGTGAAGCAGCAGGTAACCCCCTCGTGGGCACAGGATTCTGCTCTGTATTTCACTGACATTACCTCTGAATCCTCCCAGTAACTCTATCGGACTACTCCCTAAGGAAAAAAAAAAAAAAGGAGAAACTGGGTACCAGTAAGTATCCCAGGCTTCTAGGTGGTGGAGGTGGGATTTGAACCCAAGCAGTTTAGTGTGGTGCCATGTTCCAAAACATACATATACAGAACACAGCACTGGCCCAGGAATGAACTGAACACTCACCATGACTGAGGCTCTCCGGTCTCTTCCTGAGGCTGCTTCCTGTGTCTTTGCCTCCAGCTCCCGTCCCCTACCCTGTCGTCATGACAGCAGCTGGACTCGAACGGCAAAGTCCTAAGCAGAATGAACACCCCCATACCCACAGCCGACTCATCCGTGGCCACAAGACGGGGGAACCCACAAGGGAAGAAAGTCAGTGTGCACTTCCAGAAAAGCCTATCTGATTGATCTCCACACAGCTGCCAGGGCAGGAGAAAAAGGCTGTAAGGGTCAATGACAGACCTCAATACAGAGAACTACACTTTGTTCGTGGATGGCCAGACTCTATTTTAAGATGGAAACTGACCTTAAAATAATCTGTGAACTAAACACAGTACCAGTTAAACCCCAACAGAACATTGCGTGGCATTGGGCAAGCTGATCCTAATACTCACTGAGAAGCAGAGTCAGGAATAACTAAGGCAAATTTTAGAAAGAAGAAATAACAGAGGTAGAGAGTTTTTACCTCACTAGATATCAAGTCTTATTAGAAAACGCTATCAAATACAACAACCTAATGTTAGCACAGAAACAGACAAGCAAACTCAGAATAGGTTCTCAGACAAATGTCCACTGTTCACAGGCAGGACGGAGGTCCCCTGCAGATCAGTGGGAGGAAGGAGGGACTCCTCAACAATTGGGCTGGCATAACAAACCATCCATTGTGAAAGGGAGAAAATTAGGTCGCTATCTATCAAAATGCAAAATATACATCACACCTAGATTAGACCTTAAGCACAAGAAGGTCATTCAACTTGAAAAACAAAACATGGCAGAATATCCTTCTGATATCGCAGTAACGAAAATTTGCATTTCTGTGCATGTGTTCACTTTTTATAAAGTTTTATTTACTGCTTACAACATGATATTTTGAAATATATACATTTTGGAAGGGTCAAATGTGATTAACATACATATTACCTCACATAGATTTTTTTTTCATAATGACAACATTTAATCTACCCTCCTAGCATTTTTTTATGGGGGAGTGGGATACCAGGGATTGAACTCAGGGACACTCAACCGCTGAGCCACATCCCCAGCCCTATCTTGTATTTAATTTAGAGACAGGGTCTCACTGAGTTGCTTAGCACCTCGCTTTTGCTGAGGCTGGCTTTGAACCCATGATCCTCCTGCCTCAGCCTCCCGAGTTGCTGAAAGAATATAATATACTGTTATTAACTACAGTCACCGTGTTGTACAGTGCAACTCTTGAACTTACTCCTCCTGTCAATTGAAATTTCGTATCCTTCAACCAACTTCCCCACCACCCCTGGCTCCTGGTAAACAACACTCTACTCCCTACTTCTATCCAATCAACTTTTTTAGATTCCTCCTGTGAGTGAAATCAAATGGGATTCTCTCCCGCTCTGCAGGATTTTTCTCTTTCCTCTGCTGATTGGTTGATTTGCTGTGCAGAAGCTTTTTAGTTTCATGTGGTTCTATTTGTCTATATTTGCGTTTGTTACTTGTGCTTTTAGAGTTAGGAATTTCTTAAATAAAACCCAAGAAGTGCTAACCATGAAAAAAGGCTGATAATAATTTTGGTTACACTAAAATCTGAACTTTTGCCAACAAAACACAGTATGAACAAAGCATGAAGACAAGCCACAGACGAGAACCCAACGTTGCAAACTGAGACGTGGAAGATGTTCTACACATTAAAAAAAATTTTTTTTAGTTGTTGATGGAACTTTCTTTTATGTATTTATATGCGGTGCTGAGAAATCAAACCCAGTGCCTCACAAACCAAGTTCTGTCCTACACATTTATGAGGGAAAGACACCTGGAACAAAGAAATGGGCCAAGAACATGAACAGGCTGTGGGGTCAAAGTCATCCACATGCGCAGATTTGTGAACAGATATTCAAATGCATGAGTACTCGTAGAAACACAAATTAAAACAAAATGTGATTGAAAACCATTGGACTGTTTTTCTTTTTTTAATGATGACTGATAGCACAAATGTCAGTAAGGAAAGGGGAAAACTAGAAATGTTCTAGAGCAGCACTTGCAGGAAGAAGTTTGGAAACAGTTCGCTTTTCTTATAGAGATGAAGTTGCGCCTACCCTATTTGTAGGATCCACCCTAGTAGTGAACTGCAGGTGTTGAAGCAGGCACTGGGGAAGGATACTTACTCTGCAATGTGTTGTCTAGTCACTCAGTGAAATACATCTTTTTTTTTAATTCATTTTTTTATTTTTATACCCATTTGACAGATGAGTCAACCAAGGACCAGAAAAATAAAAGAATTTGTCTTTTTTTTTTTCTTTTACTATTTTGTTTTTTATTTATTTTTATTATTTTGATTCATTGTACCACAAATGGGGTACAACTTTTCATTTCTATGATTGTACACAATGTAGACTAACATCATTTGTGTAATCATACATGTACATAGTGGTAATAATGTCTGTTGAAATACAACTTAGCTGGTGAAATAATAAACTATTTCTAAAAGTTCAAATACAGACAAAACCTCCAAAATATAATGCTGAAAAATATAAGCGCTTATGGATATTAAAAAATTATTTCTAGATAGATACATTCGTAGCAAGAATTAAAATGTCCTTATGAATGAAACAGACCACATTAGAATAGTGGTTGCCTTTAGGGAGGGCAAGAAAAGGTTTACAAGTCTGATATGCTCTGTTTAAAAAAAAAAAAAATGGAAAAGATCTGTTACAGCTAATAATGAGTATTATTTTGTGTTTTATACATGAGATATTTAATAATTAAAAACTTCAAGACACTTTAAAGGAAATAAGGTCAACATAATTATCTTTGTATCAGGATGACTAGGAAAATAATTATGACCTTCCAATCTTAGCACCCAAAAGAAAGTAAGTTTACTGACTAAGCCAAAAATAGGAAATAGCCTCTCACTAACCTAAGAATTCCAGGTGTCTCTATTTCAGGTATCTCACCTCTTTTAAAACTGCTCATTGACAGTCCCAGGTAGAGGAGAAGCGAGCGTCCTGGTGAAGGAAAGGAAACAAACGTGAGAAAGACCCCAAGAACTTGTCAAGGTGAAACATACCTTCTCAGTGTCCCAAACTGCTTCTTTGTAGCCACAATCTAGCTATGTGACAATGGGTCTGCCCCTTGAGCTCTCTGAATGTCAGTCATATCATATGGAAAATAATGTGGGAAAGGTGATAAAAGAATTCACACAAGATGATTCTAAGAATCAAACTATACTAATAGACACAATGGTGGCAATGGAAGACTGTATTTCCCATCCTGCATATTACACTTACAATGTCACATTGACACCCTCCCATGTCTTTGCCCTCTGTGACTATGGTCAGAGTGATGCTGCGTGACACCTAAGACTAAATCACCAAATGGAAATACATCTTCTTGCCTTAGATACTCATACTCGGAATCTGGCCACCATGTTGTAAGGAGAACAAACACCACATGAAGAGGCCATGTGTAAATATCCTGGCCACAGCTCCAGCTAAGATCCCTACTAATAGCCAGTGCTAACTACCATACATGCAAGTGAGCAAAACTGACAAGTATTCTACTCTAGACTTAAAGTCTTTCCAACTCATCTTCATCAGAGCTGTCCCCATCAAGCCCTGCCCAAATTCAGAAATTTTAAAATCACCTTTATGACTTTACCATATCCTGTAGTCACTGAAGTGCCACCTAATATTTCTTCTTAAAATACTTTTGAAAGTTAAATATGTTTTCTAAAACTAATCTTTAGGAAGAAGTTTTACTGCCTATTATATTTTTCTAATTATATTTATTAAATACTATTAACATGGTATTTTAAATTTTAACCAATGCAGAGTTTTTAATTATTTGACTTTAAACTTTCCCTATTTTTAATATTTTAATTTATTAAGCTAAGTATGCAATGATTACAATTCAAAATAATGTTTGACTATAAGCACCTCAAAATCATCATGAATACAACAGTGTGCTAGACTAGATGACCATGAGGTTAAAGACTCGGTCACCTCTTAAATCTATGAACCATGTCCTGATGAAATCATTCCTTCTCTGTTATAATTCTCCCCAGGCAAATATGTTTTACTTTCATAAACTGCTTTTAATCAAGAAGCAGACTTTCTGGGGGTAATACTGCAACCACTGGCAGCAAGGTTGCAAAGGAAGGAGATGGATTTTGGAGGTGATTTTGAGGGAAGAAATGGGTTAAAATTAGTCATCACCTGAACCAGGAGCTGGTTCGGCAACTAGAAAACTTAGACTTCTCTCCTCAGGCATCAAGGTTTCTCAATTGTAGTATGACTGCATTCTTTCAGGGAGAAACAGGTACTGTCTACTGCACGGCAGGACATTTAGCATCCCTGGCATGTACCCACAGGGTAGCAACCACATTCTCTGTCACCCTAGTATCCACCCCAGATGTGCAAAAAAAAAAAAAAAAAAAAAAAAAAAAAAAAAAAAATGTCCCTGGTAGGGAGGAAAAATCATTCCTGACTGAGAATCACCGACTTTAAGCACAGGGAAAGGCGCCTCATTCTGCCCTAAGTCTAGCAGAAATTTGTGGTGGTTGTGGTGGTGATAATGATGATTTTTTGGTCTTTCTTCATTCAGTGACAAATTCAGCCTATTTTCTAAATAGGCCATAGAGTGTTTAACCTGCATCTGTATTTGGAAGGGTTTTTTTTTTTTTTTTCCTTTTATGTTCCTTTTTTTCCCCCCTTATTTCTCTTTAACTACTTAGCCTATGGTTAATAAACACAGCAGCAAGAAAATAACCATTGGATTATAGGCAAATCTTTTCACAACGGCATATAAAATATGCATTTGTATCACATCCACCATCAGTGATTCACTGCAGATTGAAGAAAGCAGAACAAGGCGCACAGGTTCCCTGCAGTCCTTATCTTAATTTACCACACACTGGCTCTGTTGTTTGATGGAACTTTTGAAGGGGAATGGGGTTTCATGGCTACGATTAGTAATATTTTTCAAAGGAGACTGGAATAACCACTTCCAAAGGTATAGGCACCTCCTTGAAATTGTGTATTCAAGGGGAAAATTGGAAATGACATTTAATAAGAGAAGATCATGCCTCCAAAAAAGCCTGGTTCGGAATCAACAGACTCAGGGTGTGGGCCATTCAGAGTCCTGAACACTGTTGTCTCAGGGGACCGAGACAGAGTCCTGAACACTGTTGTCTCAGGGGACCGAGACAGGCCAAGCAGCACCATCTGTTGACCTCAATATCCTATAGCCTGGAAGCCACCACAATACCTATGAGGATGTCCACCATACTAAGAGCCAGAGTTCACTGAGGGCGTGACGTGTGTGTCACACAGCACCGGGCACTTCACTGCATCACGCCCCCAGAGTCTTCGTGACCCCATGGTCCCCTTCTCACAAACTAGGAAACTGAGGCTTAAAGAGCTTAAGGAACGTGTCAGTCAGAAGTCGGGTCACAAGTCTTATAGGTAATAGATCATTGTGAGTCACGGAGGTGACACTACTTACATGTCTATTAACAGCCCTCCCTGTACATTATCAAGACACACACCACACCCAGCTTCCAACCTCAGATCAAATCAGCCACCTTATACATAGCTTTTATATGGGTAAACACTAGGCATTTAAAATAGCATGTATACATATAAATGTTTATGTTTACATCCAAGTATGTATGGATCTGGCCCTCTAAAGGGCCAGGTTATAAATATTTTAGGCTCTTTGGGTCATAAGGTCTCTGTGGCAACAGGTCATGTACAAATCTATCATATTTATTGACCACGCGGGCATGTACATGTATGTAGTGCAAAAGGAGCCACAGATAATAATTCAAAAACAAATGACTACAGCAGTTTCAATAAAACTTTATTTACAACAACAGGCAATGGGCTGTATTCGGTTGGATCATGAGCAGTCATTTGTCTACCTTCATCCTACACCAACATCCTTCCAGGTAGGGCTGCAGATCAGAATCCCCTGGGCAATTTCAGATTGCATTCCAGACCCACTGTATCACATTCTGCTTCTTTTTAACAAGTCCCCTGGGTGATCTGTAGACACACAAACATCTGAGGATCACCATCTGAGACCCTAGACCCAGTTTTCCTGCAGTCCCCCTAAAAGTTGTTATTCCAGCTATCAAAGGCACAACAGCTACCCATGGAAAAAGCAAGACGAGCAATACAAATCAAGAAAGGAAAATTGGCAGCTCGTCCCAACTCACCATCTTTATCAAGATGTCAGAATGTTGACCTGTGATCACAGTTCTCCTGACTGGAAGAGGCCCTTTCGTTTCACTGGTAGAAAATCTCATAAAGGAGAAAAAAACTTTTGTTCCCAGTGGAATCACACTGATCTTTTAATCAACTTGTTGCACACAAACACACACACAGAGGGCATTTTTTTTGAACTGTGGGTACCCAGTTTCAAGTTGGAAAATTCACTTGTGCTCTAACTGCTTTTATGTTATTGAGGGAAAATGAGCACAGGGTCTTCAGAAATAAGAGGGCTGGAACAATAAGTGAATTTGTACAGAATTCGCCAATACACACACTGCCTGCTTCATGAATACATGAATGCAACCTGTTTTATCTTTTCTCGTTTCAGAACTAAAGGTATTCACATAAATCTGGATCTCCTTTTCTTTGGGGAATTAAGGCTGGCACCATCAGTTTCTGCCTTTACCCAGAGCAGCATGGGGGAAGAAAAGGCCAACCCTTCACTGTCTTTTGACAAAGGTTTGAAAAAACTGAACGGGAGTGGAGAGAAATGAATACTCAGGCACATGCTGTAATGGAGCTGACCAGGTCGCCATCCACCTGGGATAACGCCCCTCTCCAGCTGACAGGCACCAGTGATCTGGTTTCAGTCGCCAGCACCCCAAACTTATTAACTGACTCTGATCTTCTCTCTGTCTAATGCCAGGAGCCTCCCCCACCCCACCTTGCATCATAAGACTTTAGTTTATAGACCCCTTTGCTCCAGCTCACTTTTTATACCTTTTCTCTGATCCTACTCCACCAATGACCCAGATGCCTCCAAGGCACAACCTGCCAGTGGTGCCGGCAGTCCCCCTCTGAATGCCGTGCACAGCTGGGATGTCCAGGCCTGGCTGCAAAGCTGACTCAGTACCAGCACCAGGGCCCCCGAGCACTGAAGCATGTCTACATATCAAACAGAAGTTGGCTTCCACAGTATCTTTTTTTTTTTTTTTTCACCCCCACTACTTTGTATCCCAAGGCCACCACGGTTATTTTGAAAGCATATTTAAGAGCTGGGTGATGACATTTAAATAAAGTAATCTCAACGAGGAGTTAGGGATTAATAAAAATAGAGCAGAAGGCCCACAAGGTAGCACAATGGCAGTACCTAGGGTTAAACCAGCACTGAACTCATGACGCATTTTTACTTAAGTGAATTATGTCTTGTGTCCACACTGGCAAGTCAAGTGGGCACTTCAGAGTTGAATTGAACCTGATCTTGGCTCTGTGTAATCATGAGTCAGTTAATTAACCTCAGTAGTACCAGACCATTTGAACTCCAAGGTCCCTCTCAACTCTAAAATTCTACTTCCAAGTCCAAGTCTATATGAACAGGCATATTTCTCTTAGAATTGACTTTTCTGGTGATTTTGTTCTTAAAGTTTTTTTTTTTTTTCAAGCCAAGAACTACTAAACTGGATACAGATCAAGGTATTTGGTGGAATATTTGAATAAAAGGAGCTAAATTATTTTCAGATCTTTTCGCAAAACTCGATTGTTAAAGTTCCCCCAAATTGTAGTCACTCATCTACACAATTTTAATTGATCAGGATTTTCTTAAATAGACACTATAATGTTTACCAAATGTTTCAGGATCATACAGGCTATTTTTCCTAAGATTAAAAACTATTCTGGTAAAAATAAGTGATGATCTTTGAAGAGTGGTCACAGGCAATGATGACATTCCTGAGCAATTGGATTTTTCTAAAATCAAGGTTTTATAACTGTCAGAATCCTTGAGTTACAACAGCAAAATCACGAGTGTTTAGGGAGAATAAAAATATGCAGAATCATTATTCATCACCATAGAGGGCCTTCAGTGTTTTCATTGTGTCACAACTGCATAATAAAATTTCACATTATTAAAAAAAAGGCAATAGAGAAAAATCAATAAGTCAACAAGTATTTTTAGAAAACCTGCATACTTGGGTTGCACTAGATGTGGGGAGAGTATAAACCCTGGGCTCTGCCTTCGAGAAGCTCATGATTTATTCGGGATGAAGAATCAGCTCCCACAAAACAATACAGGAGAGTGGACACACAAACACCACCTGGAATTTTGAGACACTGCCTTCAACTAATTCTGCAAGTAAGGAAATCAAAAACAGGTCTGCTTGCTTTGTAGATTTGGCTAACATCCTTCTCTTCAGCACCACAGAGACTTCTTCCATTGCACAACTTCAAGCAGATGCACTTAAAGAGAGAGGCTTCCTTTTTTTGTTTCTGAAACAGTTTTTAAATGTTGATAAACCTTTATTTTATTCATTTATTTATATGTGGTGCTGAGAATCGAACCAGTTCCTCCCCCATGCTACGCAAACTCTCTACCACTGAACCACAACCCCAATCCCAAGAGAGAGGCTTCTTTTTCCCCCTAAAATCTAAGACTGCAAAAATTAACAAGAATACGACCAGATTAATTTACTCGGTACTAGAAAGTCACTCAACTTATCCAATCACTTCTTTGTAAAATGTCAAATTTGATCTTGATATTAATGATAATATAAAGGAACAAAAGAAAAACAATCTTCTCTCTAGATTTCTGAACTAACTTGTACTTTTGAATGTTCTTGAAATTTAAATCTACTGGAGCATTTAGAGAGAAGACAACTGTATTTAGTCCTTTATTATTTCACAATACCATGTGATTCCTATCTATAACTTGTTTCTATAAACCTCATTTATTTTTAGTGTTCAGTGACACAAAATGCTAAATAATATTTACCTAACGCTGATTTAGTATTTTAGTGAACATTTTCACTTAAACCTCAAAACAGACCTATTTTGGAAGTTGGTGGAAAAGCCAGTAGAAATTAAAACTAATGTCTACCAAGTAGGTACCATAGTCTAAGACTGCAGTATCCAGCAGAGTTGTCACTACACCCATGTGTATATTTAAATTTTATTCTCAATTAATTGAAAGTGAGCAAAATTATAACTTCAGCTTCTCCATCGCATCAACCCCATGTTAAGTGCTCAATAACCACATGGGGCTGGTGGTGATCAAAGTGGACGATGCAGATATAGAACATGTTTTATCATTGCAGAAGTTATACTGGACAGCACTATTGTAACTACCCTAGTAAGTGCTCCAAATGTACTTCATTTCTTTGTCCCAACAGCCTGCCTAGGGAACAGGCAGTTTACTCTTCCATTTTACAGATGGTTAACATCAAGTGCAATGACTTGTGAAGGTGAAGGTGGAGTTGAGGTTCCATTAACTCACCCAATGCTGTATAATAGAATTTTCTCCAAGTATAGGAGAGTTCTCTGCATTGTTCAAGATGGGAGCCAGTAGCTCCATGTGACTACTGACCACGTGGGGAGTACTACAGTTTAGATTTTGAATATTCCCCCCAAGCCCATACCTGCTCAAGGCTGGACCCTAGCCAGCAGCACTATTGGGAAGTAGTGGGACTTTTAAGAGGTAGAGCCTAGTGAAAAGTCTTAAGTCACTGGTTGTGTCCCACTGCAAGAGATTCTGAGACCCCAGTCTCTTCTTCTCTTTCACTTTCCCATCATGAGGTGGATAGCTTCCTCTGACTTGTGTTCCCACCATGATGCACTGTGCCACCACTCAGGTTCAAAGCAACAGGCCAATTGGTCATGGACGGACACCTCCACAACTGTGAGCTGAAATGAATCTTTCCCCTTTAAGTGACAAAAAGCTAACACAAGTTATCACTGAGGAATTCAACTTAAATATCAATTATTAATTAACTTAAATACCAATAGCCAATGGGTCTACCTTGGAGAGCTCAGACCAAGGCCCAAAGTGCAACCTATAACCCCCACTGTGCCCAAAGCCGCAGCCACCTTACCACTGCCACTCGCCATCTCAGAGGATCCTCGTGGTACAGGAACGAGTACGAAAGGATGAACCCCATTCAAACAGAAGCGCGATACCATCTTAGTCAAGCTGAGCCTTCTTTTGGTTTGAGTTCCTAACGCAAGCTATGCTTGTGTGGGAGGGGCGTTAAGTTTATCTTGGAATCTATTTTCAAATTTGCCTCAGTGTTCTGAAATTACCTGTTTGCATGAGAACCAACAGAAGCGTACAATGCAAATGTTTTCCACAGGATGCAATTTTGACTGAGTACCCAGATGCATTAGAGCATGGGTCAGACTGCAGTCCTTCAGCGTGCTCAAGGACCAGGCTTGGGGGACAGTGGGCCAGACAAACAACTCAACAATGGTTCTGGTGAGGAAGGTCTGGTGGACTGACCTCCATTCTGCAGACACATTCTCGCCCTCGCTTGAAATCTTTGCTTCCTTATGTGTTAAGGTATCTAGAACAGCCCATTCTGCTTGCTGTGGATTGTTTTGTTATCACTTTTTATCTGCTTGACTTTTTATGTGGCTCTACTAGAAAATCTTGCCATGGAACATTTAACAAGAGGAGGACGCAAGCTCAAAAATTTCCATTTACACACAGAATTACTGCCCATTTCCACAGACCTGAGAGTGTTTCTCCCTCCATGTTTATGATGGGATTGTGATTTCAACTCTCCCTCCGAACAGATATTCTGTCTCTATTCAGTTAATGCCATTCTGGAAAACCTGTATCAGACTCTAATGATAGCTCCTGCTCTTCAAGGCTGAAATAACAGAGCAGGAGCTGGTGGACCTGAGACACAGAGGCAGGCAGCTCTGGCATGTCAAAGGGAATTGACTCTCGTCTCCCCTGCTTGCTTTTGCTTCTCCCTCAGCAGAATTCATCACAAAGAACAATGTTAGAAGTGAAAATCACAGCCCTCGTTTTTAATTGCAGGCACACTGAGGTTTAAATAACCCAAGGGTTGATTCCAGACCTTTGGGACCTGACCACAGGATATGAAGGGCCCCAGCTTTGAAAAAACAGGTAGGTTTTGCCTGAGAACCCAGGTATCAACTCTTTTCTGGTTAGAACCATTCTAAAGAGGTAGCACAGAGCCTCTTTTACAAAGTTATCCCCATTCTAAATCAAGAACAACCTCTGCAAGCCAAGATTAGAATAGTTAAATACACTGACCTATGTTGTACAGCGGATGTCTAAAGTTGAACAGATCAGGAGGAAAAAATATAAAGGCTGCTTTTCCCATCCTACCAGCCTATTACTTTTCAATAGATGCACACACACACAAAGGGTTTTCTGAATGTAGGAAAACAAGTTTATAATTACATAATTATGCAGACACACCACAATTTTTCTTTTATGTTACCTTTATCTTTAAAAGGCAACAGACAGGGCTGTACTAAAAAGCAATAAAGCATGGGTAATTTAATACCAAATTACATCCATATTGAAAAGTTTACATGCAGTTGAGAGCAGACAGAGGTCAGGTTTTCAACAGGACTGTCTTTAATTGTGGCCATCAGTTTTAGCAATCCCGATCTTCGGATCAAAGACAGATATAATGGGCTTCTTCAACGCTGAATAGTGAAAGCCGACAGCAGGAATGGCGTTATCTGGCACCCAAAGGTCATAAAAAAAAATTACCAGAAAGGGAACATGTCTCATTGTAAAATTATATATCTAAGATAAAATACATTTTTTAAGTATGACCCAGCTTCCAATGAGCTCCTTTAGGTGAAGATCTTTTTTATGGGGGGGGGGGGGAGTCACTTTGTCACAGGTGCATGACTTTCCCAGCTTTTCCTCTAATAAATGTGCAACCTTTGCATAAATCTTTATGAAATGTTTCAGTTGCTTTCAATCCTGGTTTTCTCTGAGCTGCAGAGCAGTCCCTCTTTCCATGCAGTAGGACTATGTGAGCTGAGAGCAGCAATTTTTCTGGTTTTGTTTTTCCTTCTTTTTCTTCTTCTTTCTTCTTCTCTCCCCCACCCCAAATCAAATGAGGAGCAAATTATCAGCAAATCAGATAGAAACAAGTTTCCTGGATCTGCAGATCCATGCTACAAATGAAGCAATTTCATCTCTGCCGGCTCTGGGGTGGGGAGGATGGTGGCATGGGAGGGCGGATTTTAAGTAGCCATGGGGGACCAGAACAGAGATGCAAGCTGGCGAAGCATCTCCACGTTTTCATGCACAGACCACTCAAATCTGCACCAAGAGACTACTTGTGAGAATCCATCTTTTTTCACTTAACAAGATACAAAATATAAAACACATTTGCCTCTTATTAAACCTCTTCTATAAGTGGTTCCAGGTCCACCATTTTTAAAGGGAGGAGAGGGGAACTGAGATCCTCCTGGGAATTGTAGCAGAGTGACTGGAGATGAGGTACAGGCTGTGAGCCTTTATTACTTTAATTTTATTTTTTTTTCTAAAAGCACAGAAGGAATAACATTTTAAATCATTAGCATTTGCTCTAAGTAGTTATTTTTTCCAACTGTAAGAATCTCCACTCCCAGCCCCCTTCCCCATTAGCACTATTCCCAAATCCTGTGCAGAACTGACCAGATGGAATTTTCCTTTACCACTCCAATCTGGAAGGTGCCTTTAAAGAATTTCAGGTAATGTCAGGGGCCTGCAACTATTTGGGAGGCTGAGGCAGGAGGATCACTTAGGTCCAGGACTTGAAGGCCAGCCTGGGCAATATAGTAACACTCCATCTCAAAAACCAAAAAAGAAAAATGAAAAGTCAGGGTCTAAGTCAAAACAACTGGGAAACAAACCGTAATCACATTTTTTTCCTTAAAGCCCTGAGAGAATAAGGTTCCTGTAATTTGGGGACCTAAGACTGAAAGCTAACTGTGCAATCTCAATTTACTGGAGGGGCAGGAACTTCTGTTATGATTCAACACCATCTTCTCTGTTAACGAACAGAGTTCTTGGTGGTTCTCATTGGACTCAAAATGCTTTGTGTCAGTGACAAGGACAGCACTTTTAAGTGGTAAAGTATCCAACTCACATATTTTAAGAAATGGAATCAGCCACCTTAAGACAGTTTATAGTCTCTATCAAGGGATCAGCAAAAGGTGAAGAAATCTTCCAAGCCAGGAAAAGACATTTTAATTCAGTGCCCCTCCCAAGTTTGAAATGGCAAGAGGCCTTATCTGTGCACAGAAGTTTGGGGGGAAGTGTTCAGTATCCCCTTTTCAAAACTATTAGTTTGCATTCCTTTAAGATATAAAATAAATCGAGGAGTTCTCCATTTCTACTTTGTTCTGCCAAAAGAACACCTCACCTACTTGAGGCAAAGATGTTTGCTTAATCCACCAAGTCCATGTACCGCAAGTGGCACATACCCATTTGTGCCACCCAGGAGGAGTGTCCCCACTAACCCCCTTTTCTGTGCTGTATGAAGAACCGACAAACAAGCTAGAATTCTGTTGTAGGATAGAAGCAGGATAGAAGGGATGCTTTCTTGGGGCCATCAATTATCAGATGCAGTCATCGAAAGTGGTATTTTACTCTCTGAAAGATTTAAATACTGTAGCCTGCACTTTGTGCACTCCCCGGACTTCCATGCCAATCACACAGCTTTGTCTCTTCCGCACGACTCTCACTTTGCTTCGATACTGCATGACAGAGGAAGCCGGTGGTGGCTCTCCCCTGGTCTGCTCACTCTCGTCAGCATCCGGGCACCCAGAACTAACCCCATTTACTGCTGCAGTCAGGGGACCTGGAGTGAGGCAGATCTTCCATCTACCTCAAAGAGAATTAAGATGGGTCCAAATCGAAAACCTCAGGCTTGTGCAATGTGCTAAAACAAAGACTGGTCATTATTGAGAGAGCGCAAAGGGAAATCATTTCTAACCACAGAAAGAACAGTGACTATCTGCTGGAAGGAAGTGAAATTCAAGAACAAAGAGCCAAGAAAGGTGTTCTGGGACAAAAGCAGCAGGTGTCGACAAAGTTGAGGATCTGATCAACAGCCTGCTGTGCTCTAGGGTCCCCCAGAGTTGGTTAGGACACTAGGGGTGGCCAAAACCCATCCAGAGAGACCCAGGTCAAATGCTGCCCACAAAAAATTTAAATCATTCATTTCATGTTTTAAATGATGTGATAAATTTTCAACAGAAATTGAGTCTTCAGAAGCTTCGACAGTAATGCAGAACACAGATGTGTTATTTCAATGTCATTACTCCACGGACCCCTCGGTACCTCCCTTTCTTCATATTCAGAACAGAGAGAGATCATGATGAACCACTGAACCGTGATATCAAGGGACAAGATCTGATGAATATGATGAAGACATGGTTTACATACAAAATACAACAAAGTAACAAATCAGAAGCAATTGAGCTTGGCAAGCCCAAGGTAAGGTAGAGAATCATTTCAGTGACCTCAGAACAGAGCCTCTGGTTCCCTGTGCCATGGGGAGCCCTGCCAGGTTAATTGTGGCCTTCACTATAAGTTTCCATGCTGGGATGAGAATTAGGTCTGCCTAATAACTATTGTAATTAATAATACATAGTCTGGACATCAAATGCTTGACACATATTAACTCATTTAATTCTCAGAAAAATTCTATCAGGTCGGGACTTGTCATTATGTTCATCTTAGAAACACCAAAAAACTCCTACCACCCAAAATACCATATGGCAATTTATAAACCTGAACTGACACAAACAAAATCACCCTACTTGGGATTTTTGAGCAAAGAAAAAACTCATCTAAATGCATTTCAAAATTCTTCAGCTGCTTGTGGGTCCTCCTGCTTCCCACAAGCAACCCACCACCAAACCCTCTGAATGGTACCTATAAAGCAAGGTTTATTGACTTCATTAGAAGACTGAAAATTAATAATATAAGCATTTAATTCAAGAAGAAAGGGTAGGGGGAGTCCAAAGGAACGGAGGGCAAGAATGCAGATTATGGCAGGAATTAGGTTATACAAAACAAAAGAGATCATCAACAACAAAGGTGGTTCTCTGACTGTCCTGTGGGTCAGCCAGGTAGCGCAGCTACAGTGGCCCAGTTTGGCTGATAGTTGAGGTCACCTGGAGAACTGGCTGAGGCCAAGGGCCTCACTCACGTGTCTGGGGACTGTCAGCTTGGGGTCTCTCTCCCTCTAACCCAGGCTTCTTCATGGCATAGTTGCAGGGTCGAAAGAGCAGCAGAGAGGGAGAAGCTTAACCATCCAAGCACTTTCCTAGCCCCTGCTTCTGTCCCATTTCCTATTGTACTAGTGGTCCAATAAGCCACACAGTGAAATGCAGAGCCCAGGAGGGGCATGGCTACAGGGAGGCAGGGATGTTTCCCTCTATGACGCCAAGCAGACATACCCTGACTCTAGCCCACCCGCAGCTTTTCAGATGGCTCTGTGACAGGCTGGAACTGCTGCGAAGTCTAGTTATGCTACAGTTAGTCATGGTGGGTACTCTACAGTGGACAGTATGACAGGGGGACAAAAAAGAATCTTTTATTTACTATGCTACCAAGTCTTTAAGGGAATGATGAGCAACGTAGCTCAAAAATGGAAAAATGTCAAGACTCATGCAGCAAGACTTAACGTGAGCTTGATATTCATAATTGAGCAAAGTTCCTCCTCTGGAATTCTTCAACAGGAGATGCAATTGTTTGTCCTGGATGGTTAATTAGCCTACTTCAACCTTGAAGGGGAGACAAAATACTTTCTCTTTGACCTTCAACCTCATACCTAAAGGAACCCTAACCTTTTCTAGTAGAAATAGTTAAGATTGCTCAGTCACTCATGTTGAGTGCGATATCAAAGGAAGTTTTTTTTTTCCACCCTGCATATTTACTAGACTTCCTAAACCCCATTCTAATTGGATACTTATTTGCATGTTGCTGGAAAGTACGCACAGCTAACATTAAAACTTTCATATTCACTCTAAGAGGAGACTGCTGAGGGTACTGCTTCCTCTTGCAAATACCAGGGTTTGAAACAAAGAACAAGTAAGTGCTCAGGGCTATTGGGTTTGTCCATGATCATGTCCAGTGAAGTCACTTTGGAAGATGTGTGTGAGGATTTCATCCGGAGAATTCCTCCATTCAATCTAATTCATCAATCTCTGCTATTAAGAATGTTTATCAACCATGTAAGAATCATATTGTTGGCTTTTTGTTTTGTTTTGTTTCTGTGGTTTTTGTTTGTTTTGCTGTTGCTGTCAAATATTCTATAAGTGACTTTTAGATAGAGCAACTGTGACATCATGTGACTAGCCAATAACAGCACATGCCTCTGTCTCTGGGCAGTCCCATCAAAATAGAATTCAGGCTCAATTTTCTCAAAGTTGAAGACTAAACAGATCTTCGCGTCACCATCAACGATTTTCTCAACCAGGAAAGAGGGATAACGAGATGTTAGGAATTTTTCTCTAAAATTATTTTAATGGTCAAAAAAAAGTCTGCTGCCTCTAAGAAAAACCTAATTTGGAACATACATTTTCCTGGCACATTTTACATCAGAAAGCTTTGAATTTAAATATGAAAAGCCAGGATTTGCTTTCTAGACAGAATGCAATTCTGAAATGTCATGCAAATTTCTTTTTGGAAGAACAAATGCAAACATTTTGAGAAGAGCTCTAAATATGCACAGGGCTTTGGGGAAACCATGTGTAAAATACTATTTTGCCTGAGGCAATCTATCTCCCACATTTGTTGAGGAAGAAAATAACAGCCAATATTCTGTATGACTGTTGACGGAATGAATGGGTTTTGTCTGCATGGGTCCTGGGCAGTGCATGTGACAATACTTTGTCAGGTTTTTCTGGGAGTTCTGAGAAATCAGAGGATCCACAAACCATGGAATAGACCATGTGTGTTTTTAATATGTACCCTCAAGCATCTGGTGCAGAAGAAGGCATCCTGTGGACACTCCAACACCTACTGACTAACCACCATGTTTACCAACACATCCTCCCAGCAACCTCCTCCTGCTACTTTCCATATGATGAAATGAAGGGACTGTTTCTTTTCTCTCTTTCCCTGGGTATGCATACTCCATAACAACCCGACATAAACAAAACAAGTACTCAATTCATTGGTATTGCTTCCTCCCTTTATTGAAGCCACCTTTTCCTCAGTCTTTGGCATAAGCATATACAGCAAAGGTCTTGGACATTTGCCACAGACTTCCTAAGAAACACATCTTTGCTATGATAGAAATGCTGTCCCATCTGGCAGGCACTAGCCACAGTGGCTACTGAGCACCTAAAATGAAGCTAGGGTGATGGAGAAAAAGATTGGGAGATTTTATTTAATTTTAATTAATTTAAGTTTAAACAACCACCCACATCAGGCTGTTAAGGCTGATTAAGACTTTCTAAAAGTGAACACTGAAAGAGTTGGAACTGAGCTGCTTCTCTGGTTTTCTCCCTATAACCTTGGACTGGTCAGTTAGCACCTGTGACCTCAGTCTTACAGCTATAAAATGGCACTCATAATATGTATTTCCGTGGTGGTTGTGATGTGTGAATGAGAAATTTTGTTAAGTGGGCCAGTACACAGCGACTCATCAATGACAAGTAGTGCCCTTTTTTGTTGTCGTCATTTTCTTGGAATCTACAAAATGGGAGTCAAAAAAATATATTTTTCAGGGTAATTGTAGTAATCAAATGAAATAACGAATATAAAATATTTAAACCATCAAGCACTAAACAGGAATAATTATTAACTTCCTTAGCTAAAAAAAATGTAATGCATATTTTATTTCTTCAGTCATGATTATCTTACTAGAATTTTGGCATCACCTCTAAACTTAGACACAGTAGTTCCCTCCAGAACTTCTAGTGCATCAGCTCTGCCAAAGCATCCATGGACCCTGCTGCTTCCCGTTCTCCTTGGCATTCCTTTGGACAACCTCACGTTCAGCTCTTTCTCTGCGGGTTCAAACATCTCCACAATGTTAGAACTTTTTTCTGTCATAAATAAATGCCATCTCACAGGAATTCTTTAACTGCTGAAGATGAAAGCATCAAGATTTCCTGGAATTCAAGCAAGAAAATTGAGGGAAACGACTCAAAAAGAATGATCATCACATTCGCACGATACCTTTTCCTTGCTAATCTTTTCCACCTGCTAATGTGTTTCCTCTATCCTTTTCCAAACCCCTCCTCTCTCCCCTCCTCCCCCCCTCACACACACACACACACACACACACACACACACACACACACACCTTCAAAGGCATACCTCTTAGAAATCTGTAATAATGATAATTTTGCAAACAACTAAGAAAATATGGAAAGACAATTACAAATGGGTCTGCCGACACGTAAAGAAAAGTTTCCTTCTGGATGTGGAAAATGGAAACAGGAAACAGAACCAGAATTTTAAACCAACAGATCAGCAGGGAATTTGCTCTGGACCTAGTAGAGAATACAAATTCCAAAGGTCTCATTCAGCTTGTGGACAGGTAGCCACTGATGAACCAGGAAGCCCACCAAGGCAAAGCCAACTATAGAACAGAAAATATAAAACAAATGTAAGCAAAGGGTAAGCCCTGGTAAATGTGATTCTAAAACATGTGAGTTTATGAGCCTTCACAGATGTCATGCTAGAATTTTTTCCCAATTAAAAGAAGATTATTTATAATACAGCACTTCTCCATGTTCTCTCAGAGAATTCACTCTACATAAAATAGTAGAAGAACTCTTCATTCGTTGCCTGGAAATGGTAAAAGGAAGAATCATTTAAAGTGGGCTGTACCCTTTATACTCATTAGGATGGCTGTTAGCAAAGAACAGATAATACCAAGTGTTAGTGAGGATGTGAACAGACTGGAACCCAGGTGCTTTGCTAGAGAGGTATGAATGGGCACAGCCACCATGGAAAACAGTTCTTCCAAAAGTTAACATGGAAATATCATGTGATGCAGTATCTCTATCTCTAGTAATATCCCCAAAGTATCTGAAAGTAGGGACTTATTCAGACACTTGTATGTTTATGTTCACAGCAACATGATTTGTGATAGTCAAAAAGTGGAAACAACCCAAATATCCAACAAATAAACCAAAAGTAATACAGCATATAGCAGAACACAGTTAGCCATAAATAAGGAACGAAACTCTGGTACATATGCTACAACATGAATAAATCTTTTTTAAAGAATGTGCTAACTGAAATATCCAAACACGCAAGGAATACCACTGTTTGATTCCCTTAAATGAGATACCTTGAATAGGCACATTTGTAGAGATAGAAAATATAACAGCAATCACCAGAGTGCAGGACTAGGGGTAAATGTCAAGTTATACTTAAGGACATAGAGTTTCTAGTGAGGATGGTAGAAATTTGAATACCAAAAATGGATACTGGTAATAGTTATATAACCCTATGAATGCCCTTACTGCCAAATAATTGTGCATAAAAATGGTTAAAATACTGTTTTATGTTATGCATATTTTCCCTCAATTAAGAAAAGAAACTTTTCAGCAAAGGAAACAAAAAATAAGGTGAAGAGGGAGTCTACAGAATGGGAGAAAATCTTTACCACATTCCCTCAGAATAATTTCCAGGATACATAAAGAACTCAAAAAATTTCACACACACACACACACACACACACACACACACACAAAACATTCAATAAACAGGCTAAGGAAATAAACAGACACTTCACAGAAGAAATACAATCAATCAACAAATATATGAAAAAATGTTCATCATCTCTAGGAACTACAGGAACACAAATCAAAACTACACTGAGATTTCACCTCACTCCAGTCAGAATGGCAACTATCAGGAATACAAGCAACAAAATTGTTGGTGAGGATGGGGGGAAAAGGTACACTCATACCATACATTGCTGGAGGGAATGCACACTGGCACAACCATTATGAAAAGCAGAAAACTTGGAATGGAACCACCATTTGATTCCAGTCATCCTATTACTCAGGTAATACAAAAAGGACTTAAAATCAGCATGTTATAGTGATGCAGCCACATCAATGTTTATAGCAGCCCAATTCACAATAGCTAAACTATGGAACCAACCTAGGTGTCCCTCAACAGATGAACAGATGAAGAAAATGTATTGTAGTACAAAATGGAGTATTACTCAGCGTTAAAGAAGAATGAAATCATGACATTTTCTGATAAATGAATGGAATTGGAGAATATCACGCTAAGTGAAATAAGCCAATGCCAAAAAACCAAAGGCTGAATGTTTTCTCTGATATGAGGATGCTAATTCACAATAAGGGGGTACAGGTGTGGGTATGGAAGAGTAGAGATACTGTGAATCAGACAAAAGGGAGTGAAGGGAGGGGAGGGCGTCTGGTGGTAGCACAAATCAGATATTATTACCCTGTGTATATGTGTAACTACGTGATGGGTGTGATGCTACATCATGTACAATCAGAATGAGAAGTTAAACTCCATGCACTCTGAAACATCATACATGAATTCTGTCATCTAAAACTAATTGGAACAAATTAAAAAATCAACACTGAAAAAGGGGAGAAAGCAGGCAGGAGGAGACAAAGGGTTTGGAGAGCTCAGGATGGAGAAAAAAAGAAAATATGGACAAAGGAATTAAAAAGTGAGAGACAACAGATGCCAGTCAGCAATATGGCCGGGCTTCAGGATAGAAACAACCATTGAGGATCCTTGGGTGACAAAGGAATGGTTGTCAAGAGTGAGCGTTGGAATCTCATCCCAAATGTTCCCCTCTGTACACATCATCACCCTCCTCGGCCCTCCAACCTTCACTGAAAACCTGTCACACAGGCAGCCGTGCCTCTCTGGTGACGTGGAATGAGAGAAGAGGGACAACACTCAACAGTAAACAAGATGGGACAGAAACTGACCTGGGGTCCTAAGGACCTTGGGGAATTCATGCTGAATCTAAGACCTCAAAATCCCCAGACAACTTAAAATAACCTAGCACTTAAAACTGACACAAATGAAGATGTAAGGACAATTGTAGGTCTGAGAAGACAGAAGTTCAGAAAGAGGAGCCCGGTGTTTGGGAGCTTAAGACAGTGAGGAGAAAACAAATGCATCCGTAAGATCACCGAGAAGCATCGAGCAAGGAGAGGAACAGACGCGAGGCACTAGAAAGTGAGGGACTTCACTGGTGATCGTGTGGCGTGGATTACACACGATTCTTCTCAAGGCAAGAACTATATAGTAGACCAAACAGGCCAATGGGAGGCTCTAGCTCACGTGGAAAAAAATAAAATAAAGTTAACCTTCCGGCAGGAAGATGCCAGGCACCAAATCCCTGTGCCAAGATATGGGCCTGCTAAGAACCAAGGAGGCTGGCAGTTCCATGACACAAGGAAATTATCCCAGCATCCAGAAGTTTAGTAGAAAGAACTAGGGAAAGAAATCCCAAAGGAGAACTCTCGGGGTCACAGGCAGCTCTGGGGATTGAGAAAATCGTGGGCACGCCTAGTCTCACCAACTCACGAGGAATCAGAGCCAGGCACGGGGCAGACGGGAAAGCAAACTGCCTCCATCTTTCCCCAGACTTCATACGGAGACATCAACCAGGCGAAGAGTCTCACCAGCACAGAGACTTAAACACAACCTCTGACCAAATACTGAACAATTCCTGCTGTAACCCACAGGCAACACCCGAGCGTTGAGGCTAACATGTTTTTAAAGGGGTGAGGGGACATGAACTGAGCAGGGTCATCGGAGGATGCCAACTCCATAGAAACAGACTCTGCAGAAGTATTCCAGCCAAATCACCCAGCAAGCAAGTGATGGAACAATCAACAACAAAAACCCCCAACTGGAGGGGTCAGTATCTGAAGTTGCTTTGTTAGCTGATCTTCTCCTCAAGAACATTATGAAACATGCAAAAAAACAGGAAGTTATGGTCCATAAATAGGGGATAAATTTAATAAAAATGGCTTCCAAGGGATCCAGATGGGAACTCTGCAGACAGACTTCAAAACAGTAACTACGAATATGTTTTTAAAAACTACAGGAAATCAGTCTTAAAGAATTAGAAGGAGGTAAGATGATAATGACCAATAAAATGGAGAATATCTTTAAGAGAGAGAAACCATCACA
The DNA here is from genome assembly GCF_902686445.1 of Sciurus carolinensis. Classification (NCBI taxonomy): domain Eukaryota; kingdom Metazoa; phylum Chordata; class Mammalia; order Rodentia; family Sciuridae; genus Sciurus; species Sciurus carolinensis. The sequence goes on from NC_062228.1 coordinate 15,109,415, forward strand.
AAGAACAAAATGGAATAAAACTTAAATAAAAAATAATTTTTAAAAAATTTTTAAAAGAACCCAATGGAAACTCGGGAATTAAAGCAGAATAAAAAAATGAAATACAATGGTTCAATTCCAGAACTGGCAAAGGAATCTGCCAACCTGAAGGGAGACTAATAGAGATTATGCAATTGTGAAAAGAAGAAATTAATAAAAATGAAAGGAATCTCAGATAAATGGAGGAAATCCAAGAGTGTGATAACACACACAATTGATACCAGAAGGAGAGGTGAAAGAAAAGAGGACAGAAAAATTTTCAAATGAATTATGGCTAAAACCTTGCCCAATGAGATGAAAAACCAATTCAAACACAATGATGCTCAGTCCGCTTCAGGACAGACTTAGAGGGTCACACACAGTCACACTGAAAGACCAAAATCCAAAGTCAAGGAAAATCCTGAAAGCAGCAAAGAAAAACCACTCCTCGTATCCAAGGAAATCAAACTATGATTAAGATCCATGTCTCATTAGCAACACTGGAGGCCAGAGGTAGTAGGGTGATGGATTCAAGGAGCGAACAACAAAACACCATCAGGCAGGAATCTTAAGTCCTGCAAAACTGTACTTCAAAAATAAAGGTGAAATTGGTTATTCTTGGATCAACAAAAACCATGATTATTAAAGTGAAGATGCTCTAAAGTCTCAGATCAAGTTACACCAGACAGTAACTCAATTTCATGCATAAAACCAACAGTGTGGGGCTGGGGATATAGCTCAGTTGGTAGAGTGCTTGCCTTGCATGCACAAGGCCCTGGGTTCAATCCCTAGCACCAAATAATAATAATAATAAAAAGTAGTGCCAGTAAAGGTACCTATGTAGTGAACTGCAAAAGACTATACTGTCTTTTCCTTCTCTTAACTGATTTAAAATGCAGTTTTATAAAACATTTATACATATATATACATACATATACATAAAAGAAAGGGTAATGGGAGGTGAATGTGATCACAGCATACTGACTGCATATGCAAGCATTCTGCAATGAAGCCAATTATTCTACATTTAAAATGCATACTAAAATTGATTATATATATTTGGGGGGGCCATAACATAAAAACATAACATATTCAGTAATAATAGAATGAACTTACATTGAAGTAAGGAAATGGCATCAAATGGTAATTCAAATCCAACATACAATTTTATACACACACACACACACAATCCAATTCTTTCAAGGAGATAGAGTTAACCCATTAAGTCTTTAGTTTTTAATTATGCAAATATTTCAACAAAATTGACACAAGAATCTTAAATACATAAATAATCTAGAGCTTATATATCCTTTATATTTTTTCATATATATAAAGTATTCTTTTCAGATGCTTTAATCATTCATATATTACTTTTCTCAAAATAGAATTCTAAATATTTATTGCAAAAGATACCATAAGTGGTATATTGCTTGCTCAATTTAAGTTTTTATACATGTCCCACATGTGGGATGATAGGATTTAATGGGCTGAAGTAATAATTGTAACAATGTATTATTTACAGATATAACATGCATATAATAAAAACACAAAGAGAATATACCAAAGTCACAGTAAGATTTTAGATTTCATTGAATCAAAGTCAATATAAATGTGAAGTTGATTTTGATAACTTAAGATGTATACTTTTAAACCCTAGAGTAATATTTGAGTGATAAAATAACTCAAATGAGTATAATTCCTAAGTGTCTGATGAGATTAAAATGATAAACTAGAACAAATCTATTTAGCACAAAAGAACACATTAAGCAAAAACAGAAAACACACATGAATCATATAGAAAGATGACAGATATAATTCCAATCATATTAATGAGAACATTAAGTGTGATTGGACTAAAAATCCAATCAAAAGGCTGAGATTTTCAGATTTAATACCAAAAAAATCAATTAAATATTGCCCACAGGAGGCACCCTTTAAACTAAAAGATAGATTGAAATTAAATAATGGGAAAAGATATATCATGCAAATAAAAAAAGATCTGGATTAACTGTGCTGATATTAGATCAAATTGACTTTAAACAAGTTAGTGAAGGTAGAGATCTTTCATAATGAGAAAAAGATCAAACATCAAAAAGTAGAATTATAAGCATATACCTAACAGATCCCCAAAATACATAAATACTTCAGTTTTACAGAATTGAAAAGAATGGTAAATAATTCAACATAATAGTGGAAGTCTTCAATAACCTAATTTCAATTATAGACAAAATCAAGGAAAGAGATTTGAAAAACTCTATATAAACTATGTAGATGTAACAACATCCATACATCACTCCACCCAACAGTAGCGGAATTCATGTTCTTCCCAAGTACATACGTAACATTCTCCAAGATACATACCATATGCTAGGCCATAAAATGAGCCTTATACTATTTATAAGATTAAAATTATACAAAGTATGTTCTCTGACCAGAATGGAATTAACGGGGAAATCAATGACAGAAGGAAACTTGGGAAATTAAAAATATGTGGAAATTAAACAGCATGTTTCCAAACAACCAATGAGGCAAAGAAATCATAAGGAAACTTAAAAACTATTTTGAAATCAATGAGAACAAAAACACAACACACCAAAACTTAGGAGATACAGTTAAAATGGTACTCAGAAGGTAATTTACAGTTTAAACACTTTTATTTTAAAAGCAGAGAGATTCCAAATTGATAACCTAATCTTTCACTTTAATAGAAAACAACAAGTGGACTAAACTAAAACCCAATAAATACTAAGGGAAGAACACACAAAGATTATACGGGAAATAAGTAATTTTAAAAATTGAGAAAAATCAACAAAACCAAAAGTCATTTATTTGGAAAGATTGACAAAACTGATAACACGGTAGTGAGGAGGACACAAATTAGTAGTATCAGAACAAAAGAATCACTGCTTCCCATCTTATGTGATGGGCTGACAGATCTGACTCCATGAGAATGTTACAGGCCAGACTTTAAGGAAAATGACTAAACAGACTCCATTTTGCTCTGAGAGTTCATGTTATATAGGAAATAAGCTTCTGCCATGGCAACACCCCACCTCTGTACCCATCAACAATTGCTTAGCTTCTCCCTTGCAAACACCCCGCCTCTGTACCCATCATCAGTTATTTAACATGACATGTTTAGCAATACAAAATGGCGATTCTTATGTAATGAAAAATTGCTCCCTTTTGATTCCTATTGCTCCTAAACAATGTACCATGTAAACGTGATTGTGTGGATGTTAGTAACCATTCTTTAGTTTGTACCTAGGTAAGGGTCGTTTTGACCCATTTACCCCTCTGTTGATGATCTCAAGATGTTAGCTTATAATTTTGAATCATAGCAACAAACACTTATGATTGATGTGATTTTTGGTATAAGAACCCCTACAACCCTGTGGTTGGGCCTGTTCTCCCAATAGCCATTTTGGGGGGCACTGTGTAAGACAGCCAGCCGGCCAGCTTAATAAAGACTCTAAAATTTGGGCTTCTCAGTTGTGATCAGTCTGGTGATAAGTTGAGCCCCATAACACTTACAGAAATTATGTGTGTGTGTGTGTGTGTGTGTGTGTGTGTGTGTGTATTTATTATTTATTTATTTATTTAAGGGAAACACTATGAATAGATGTATGCCAACAAATTAGACAGTTTAAATAAAATGGACAAAGTTATAGAGAGATGCAAATTACCCAAACTGACAGAAATTTTTAATAGACCAATAAAAAAGTTAAAAAAAAAAAAAAGAGCAAATTAGTAACTTAAACTTTCCTACTACAGAAAATTCAAGGCCCATATGGTTTCACTAGTGAAAATTCTAGCACTCAAGAAATAATTGTAACTAATCCTTTGTAACCTTTTACCTAAAAAATAGAAGGAACCTATCTCCACTAACTCTGTAAGGCCAGTATTAACCTGAAACCAAAACTAAAGGTTAAACAATATCCCTTATGAATATGAACACAAAAATCCTCAACAGAACAGCTGCAAACCATACCTAGCAACATACACAAAGGAATATCCAAATGGGATTAATCCCAGGAACACAAGGTGGTTTAACATTTAAAAATCAATTAACAAAATACACCACATTATTAGAAAAATAGAAGAAAAATATGATCTCAATATACACAGAAAAACCATTGGCAAAATTCAACACCAGCTCATGACAAGAACACTCAGCTAACTAGAGGAAGAGGGAGCATATTCAACCTGATAAAGGATATCCACAAGAAACCTATATGTAACATCATACTTAATGTTAAATGACTACTTTCCCCCTAAGATCAGGAACAAGACAAGGATGCCTGTTCTATTCTCAGCACTTCTACTCAACATTATAGTGGAAGTTCTAACCAGGACAATTAGGCAGAGAGAGAAGAGATTGGTGGGGGTGGGGGTGGAGGGAGGGAGGGAGGAAGGAACAGCATGTGACTTGGAAAGGAAGAAGCAAAACTATGTTTACAGATGACATGATCTCTCTTATCTACAGAAAATTCTAAGAAATTCACTAAAAATATTAGTATTAATAGATGAGTTCAGCAAGATTACAGAATACAACAGCACTGTAAGAAAATCAGTTGTATTTTAAGATAAATTAACATCACAAAAATGAAATTAATGTCCATTCTCAACAGTATTAAAAAGACTAAAACAGGAAAATTTTAACAAAGTAACTGAATTTCATAGACTGAAAAATACAAAATGTTACCAAAAGAAAGAAAATCTACTTGAAACATAGTCCATGTTCATGGATTGGACAATATTGTTAAAGGGGCAATAGTTGCTGAATTAATCTGCAGATTCAACGAAATCTCTAGTCAAAATCTCACCTTTTTGCAGAAATTGACAAATTGATTCTAAAATTCATATGGACAAGCAGAGGACCCAAAATAGCCCAAATAATCTTTTAAAAAGTTGGAGAACTTCTACTTCCTGATTTCAAAACTTACTACAAGTCCATAGTAATCAAGACATGGTGGTACTTATATAAAGATAGACATATACACCAAGGGAATAAAGCTGAAAATATATAAATAAACTAATATTTACTGTCAATATTTTTCACTAGAGTGTCAAAAGAACTCAATGTAGAAAAAATAGTGCTTTTAACAAATGGTTCTGTGACAAATGGATAGCCATGCAAGAAAAATAATTCACAATGGATCATAGGCCTACATTTAAGAGTTTAAACTATAAAACTCTTATAAGAGAACTTAAGAGTAAATCTTCATGATCTTTTTTCTTGGATACAATACCAAAATTATAAGTAACAAAGGAAAATAGATCAACAGAACTTAATCAAAATTTAAAAACTTTCGGCTATAAATGAGGCCATAAAGACAATGAAAAGACAACCCATAAAATATGAAAAAAAAATGGTTACAACTCAATAATAAAAAGACAACCCAATTAAAAACTGGGCAAAGGCAAGATATGGAATCAACCAAGTGTCCACTGATGGATGAGTGGATAAAGAATTGATACACACACACACACACACACACACACACACACACACAATTATTCAGCCATAAAAAGAATGAAATTCTGTCATTTGTGGCAACATGGTTGGAAGTGGAAAACATTCTGATAAGTGGAATAAGCCAAGCACAGAAAGACAAATATTGCATTCTTTCACTCATACGCAGAAGCTAAAAAAGTTGACATCATACTGGTCACCAGAAGCTAGGAAAGGTAGGGGACGGGAGACAGAAGGAGACTGGCTATCAGGTACCCAAATATAGATAGATAACTGAAATAATTCTCATGTTCTATAGCATCATAGCATGACTGTACTCCACAAAACTAATTTCATGTTTTATAAAGAACTAGAAGAGAGGAGTTTGAAGCTTCCCAACACAAATATATGATACATGTTTAAGGACAGAGGAATGCTAATTACCCTGAGTTGATGATTGTACATTGCATACATTCACTGAACTATCATATTGTATCCCATAAATACGTATCATTATATGTGCCAATTTTTTAAAATGTGAGGAGATGGGCCAAAGTATCTGAATAGACATTTCTCTAATGAAGACATACAAATGGCCAATAAACACATTAAAGAATGCTTAGCATTATTAGTCTCTTAGGAAAATGCAAATCAAAATCTCAATTAGAGACCATTTCACACCCACCAGGGTGTTTTTAATTAAAAGACAAGAATAAACGTTGTCAAGAATATGAAAAATTGGGACCCTCATACTTTTCTAGAGGTTACACAAAATGTCATCATCAAGAAATAAACCTTGTAGCTCCCCAAACCATGACAGGCATGGAATTACCAAATGACCCCTCAATTTCACCCCTAGGTGCAGATTCCTAAGAAGAAAATACTCCCTCTGATTCTCCTAACCTTTGCCTCATAGCTCACAACTTCACTGTCATGAGATAGTTACTTCATTTCTCAGCTAAACCATGGTGAAAATACAACAGAGTTCAAAACATGCATACAAATTAGGGGTGTGACTTTTTTAAGCAGAGAACCAAGAGTTTTACCAGAAATGTCTGCTTGCTCATTGCGGGGATGTCCACCCTGGGATAAAGATGACTGTGAGAGTTTGTGGATTCAGATGGAGGTGACCATCCAACATTGTCTACCACTGTAACTTGGTAATTTATTAAGAATTTTATTTAGCACGACCTTGACTACCACTTCCCTGGACCTCAACTATATATGTGTAGTTGGGCTTTGATGGTAAGGATTTAGAAATCATCTCATCAAAGATTCTCCACATCTGTATGAGCCAAGCCTCATTCAGATTCCACTTGAACCACTTTCTGGATCACCATTTCTCAGGTAGCCCATACTGGCCATACACACACAGCTACCATTATTCAGAGTTACTCTTGGTCCAAACCACATCTGCTTTGGTGGGGATTCCTCTGTTTAAAGCATTAGTACCTAGAGGGTCACAGTAACTAAGATAACAGTCTCATTTAAATCTTAGAATGATTCTGTAAATTAATTTTTTAAGATGTTATTTATCTCATCTACTCAGTTGGGAATCTGACACTGAGCTAATTTAGGGATTTTAATCTAGAATATCTAATAAGCAATGTTAATTCTAGAAGATTTCTGTTGCAAGAGGCAGGTTTTCATGTATTTACAAGAGGGATTCTTAAGCTAGGGTTCATGAACAATCCATGGATCAGGTTCAGATGGTCCACTAAGTTCTTAAAATTATATTCAATGTTACATATAAGAGCACAATTTTCTTGTTTTTGCTTTTTATTTTTTATTTTTTTCAGTAAAGAGGTTCCTGATCAATTCTAAAGGAATCTGTGACTCCCCAAGTACTTAGAATCAATGATTTAAACAAGATTAATAAGCACTACTTTTCCCCGGGTTTCCCCTCCCCAGATGAAACATCTCCAGTTTCTACAGGCTTGCCTCTTGACTTCCCCTACTTTATAACTGCATGTGTTCTTCCCCATATTGTCAGGGTGCTGAGAAATGGACTTGCCATCTCAGCTCTGTTAGGAAAGCAACACACAAAGTCAAGCCAGCCTGTGAAATGGTGACCCTCTCTAGGGTCACCTAGACAAGGGTGTTGGGACAGGAAGGAATGTCAATCACCTGAAGAATTCAGAGGGGCCTTTTATATTACCATTAAAATTTTTAACTGCCCCCAGCCTGATTTCTTTTGAGCAGAGTCACACAGGCCTTACACATTTCATGGATATTTTCGCTAGTTGTAAAGTCTTTATTTTTTTTTTTCCCCAATGTCTCATTCTGGTCCCCCCACTCCTTTTATTCTTTCAGTTCAGTGGGACACAACCTGGTTCCTATCACCCAGAGATCAATTAACCTATCCAAATATCCTGACATGCCTTCTTAGGAAGTTCCCAGGAGCTCTGAAGCCACTTCGACTTTGACTTTAATATACATTTTGAAATACCTTTTGCAGGACGGCTGGCAATAAGGAACTAATAAGAAAGCACTTCTAAAATTACTGGTAAATCTGAAGCATCCCACCTGGTGCACAGCCTCTGAGAGTCTTTAATTCATCAATTAAGTGATCAAAGGTCTTGTTCAAGTTGTGATTATTTGTCTTTTCTTCTCTTTGCACCATCATATTAAAATTGATAGCATTCCAAAAATCAAACATGTTCCAAAGCTAAAATAAAACCAGACCAAAGGACACCCTCACATTCATCAGTTTCTAAAGGCGAGCCCGTGCTTCTCAGAGGAGACAAACGCTGGGATCAACCATTCCACAATGATCATGTCAAACATTGAAGAAGCAACGTGAAGCATCCAGGCATGTTAAAGGGACTACTATGCATTTGAGTTGTAGCCAGGTCCCCTTCAGACCCAGGATATGGGTCCGAGGGATATTCAGAGATGCCTGGTGACTCGCCAAAACCAAACCCAAGAGCAAATAATTTCAGTAATTCCGAAAGGAGGTCTTTGAAAGGCTGCTGGTGACCTTTGTCCTGTACCTAGGATTAGCCTTCTTTATGCTATTAGAACCAAAACAATGTCAGGGTCCAAAAACCAGAAGAAAGTACTTCTTAAGTTACAGTAATTCTTAGTTTTTGTTCCCCAGGAGGCAGTTATTATGACTGCATTTTGTCTGGCTATCCTTGATTATCTTACATAGGGCTGAGTAAACTCTGTACGTAAAAGGTCAGGCTATAAATATTTTAGGCTTTGGGGGCCGGTCACTCACTCTTTGGACAACATGTAAATGAATGTGCATGGCTGTGTTTCCATAAAACTTTATTCATAAACACAGGAGTTTGTCCAAATGAGGCCTGCGTTCAATCATCTGCTGAGCCCTGAGCCCTACTCCACATCACAGTTATAACCAGAACCCACACTTGGAAATCTTGCCCTACATCACTAAGTTTGGGAGTTTGCAGGCCCATTCCTCTTAGGTTGGGTAGTTTGTAGGTGCATCCTTGCTGAGCACTGGTATCTCAGAACAGAAAAACTGAGTCAGCCTACTGGTGTAGACGGGGAACCATAAACCACAAGTGCAACTTCATATGGTTTCCTCTTCAAAAAGTTCATTTTAGTCTCCAAATCCGATTTTGAGAAAAGGTTCATTGTTTCTTTTTAGAGAACGTTAGATTTCAGATTGCATCCCCGTTATTTATTACCTGAGTTTGGGTTTTAACAAATATGATTTTGTTATTCTCTGTCATCAATGGAGGAAGCACATGTGGTTTTGATTGATAAAATTGTGATAAAATTCACTGTATCCTTTAAAAAGTGATTGAAAAGTTTTCAGACTACAGCAGAGAAGGGGAGGGGGTGGAGCCAGAGGATTGAATTTCAATAAAAGACATGCCAGATTTTTCTTCCTGCTCTTATTATTCAACATTCTCTGGCTACTCAGTATCTAATTAGATACTGGAGCAATCCAGAAATGTGTTTCTCTTTAAACTTTTGGCACAGTCCCTCCTATGATGGTTAATGTTGGGCACAGTGAGGCTCCCCTCCAGGAGCCAGTACTGCGTGACATCATGTGCCTGGTCACAAACAAGGGAACATAAATACATGCACACGCTCTGAGACATTTGAAATACTTTCAGTCCCTCTGGTTTTACCTCTTTTACTTCAAATCCACATTCATTTTCTTGCTTGAAAATCTTTTTTGTCTTACAACTTCTTTCCAGAAGTTCATTCCTTGCTACCCATCGTCTTCTCTGCTATCCAGGAAAATCACAACTCCATCTTTTTAACAAATCTTAGGGGCTTCATACTAGTTCTACCTGCATTGTTGAGCTTTGTCAAAATGTCTGTCTTGATGAACTCAAGACCAAACAAAACAGTATATTCATTGCGAATAACAGGGCAAGCCCCCATGGAACCCATTTGCCCTGATATGGAGGCAGTCAACTGGGCTAGGGAAAATCAAGAATGGGTGTCAGAGCTGTCTACCATGTGCCTGTTTCCCTCATGGACTGATACTCATAACTGAGAACCATCATCTTATCTTCAGTTCTTTCCAATGCAGAACTAGAGAAGGAACTAAGGTAACTCATCAGTTACCAGGGAAATGCAGAGGACACCATAAAAGCACACAGACATGAAGGGGAATAAATACCCTGAAACTCTCTTCCCTACGTCTGTTTCCCTTCTCCTGGGCTTCATTCCAAAGAGGCTGCAGTGATTCCAAATTTGACTTCCATGTTTTCCTCCAAAATATGAAAAGCTATGGCTAAGCAGGTTTTATAAATGGTTTCCTTCACAATGAGTAATGTATACATGTGCCATCTAATTGTGTTCAAATGAATTTGCCAATAATCAGGATTCCTAGGCCAGGCAATTTCTGATTTAAGATATCCTTTGCAGAGTGCTCTTATCAGACAATCTTCAACTACTGGCATTAGGAAATGAGCACTTTATTTCAAAACACGCTGCCTGGCAATAGACACAATTTATTTAGTAATATTGCCCCGTGGCTACAAATATTGCACTATTGACAAAAAATGCTTGACCTAAATATAACAGAGTCTAAATTTAATTTTTAATGAAGTCTTATAAAATATTCCTTTGAGGGTTAAAGATGACAATAAATTGCAGAATCTTTGGTGGGTCAACACTTAAATGCTATTATCATGGCACATCATGGGATTGCAAAGTATCTGCATTCTGATTTTAGACATCTTTGTTAACCAAAACCAGCAGGTAAGCCAGTTTGCCCAGTTCATTTACCCAGTTTATGGAAAAGTCGCAGATCAGAAAAATGATTATCATCTGTAGGATTCCCACAACAAGTCACACCAAACTAATCAACAGTTCTCCATTCCTTATTTGCTTTTCAGGGGTTCCTTCAAAAAATTGTTATCTCTTAATTTCTGTCTTATTTTGTGTTATTCTACACCATGGCAAAGGCAGAAATGTGAGTTTCAGGCATCTCAGAAAAACAATCTCAAAACAGCAATAAAGTGAATTCAACCCAAAGAACAATGATATATTTGGAGAAGGTATGAATGATTTTGATTACTTCTTACTCAGTATGAATGATTTTGATTACTTCTTACTCAGTATGAATGATTTTGATCACTTCTTACTCAAAACACTATCTCCAAGTCAAGTATTTAGCCAGGGCCTGGATTAAAATGATAATAATAATAACCCAGTCAATAAATGGGCAAAGGAACTGAACAGGCACTTCACAGAAGAAATATGAATGAACAACAAATACATGAAAAAATGTTCAACATCTCTAAGCAATCAGAGAAATGTGAATCAAAACTACACGGAGATTTCACCTCACTCCAGTGAGAATCTCAATTATCAAGAAGAATACAACTAACAATAAATGTTGGCAAGGATGTGGGGAAAAAGGTTCACTCATTTATACATTGCTGATGGAACTGAAAATTGGTGCTACTACTTTGGAAAGTAGTATGGAGTTTCCCCAGAAAACTTGGAATGGAATCATCATTCCAAGTTAAATAAAAATAAATATATGAAACCCAGTTATCCCACTCCTCAGCATATACCCAAAGGACTTAAAATCAGCATACTATAGTGACATGGCCACATCAATGTTTACAGCAGCTCAATTCACAATAGCTGAACTATGGAACCAACCTAAGTAGTGTGCTTCAACAGATGAATGGATAAAGAAAATGTGGTACTTAGTAATATTATGGAATATTACTCAGTCATAAAGAATGAAATTATGGCATTTGCTGGTCAATGACTGGAACTGGAGACTATCATGCTAAGTGAAATAAGCCAATCCCAAAAAACCAAAGGCCAAATGTATTCACTGGTATGTGGATGCTAACACAGAATGGGGTGGGTGGGGGCTGGAGGGGAGGCAAGAATAGAAGTTCACTGGATTAGACAAAGGGGAATGAAGGGAAGGGAAAGGGGATGGGAATAGGAAGGACAACAGAATGATTTGGACATAACTTTTCTATGTTTATGTATGAATACATGACTAGTGTAACTCCATATCATGTACAATCACAAGAACAGCAAGTTATACTTCATGTACGTATAAATCAAAATACATTCTATTGTCATGTATAACTAAAAACAAAATTTAGAAAAACAATTAAAAAATTATCTGAACTTACCTATCTCTGTACAAAGGAACAGGAATATCCATATCCCATTTTTATAGGGTTCAAAGAGATTCATGTAATAGTTTTAAATATAAATTATTGGCCTATTGAAAAGAAATTCATTATGTGACAATTAATTCACATGGAGGCAGCTTCCTTCAGTTCACTATTCTGTCATGTCAGTGAAACTACTGATCTGTTTATTTTTAATTTGTCTTTATATGGAAACATCTCAATGGCTTTTCATTATTTTCATTTTCTTTCCTCAAATCTTTTCTGTTCCTATAATTTGTTTATTCAATTGCAACAAGCAAAACAACATGGGATTGCTATACCAGGAGCATATACATGATGGTTTTAAAATAGATCATTTTTGTACTGAAACAATTCCACATACAAGTGTGTGTGTGCAAAAACTCAAGTTCTTTCCTGCCACTGCTGTGAGCTGTAGCGATATGACTGCTATTTCCCATGACTGGCTCCAAGGGGTAAACTGTCAAGAGAATATGTTAATGTTGTGCTATTATTTTGGGCAGCTTTGATGATTAGAAAAAAATTAGTAATAAACGCTTTTGAGAGAGAATGGTCACCAGTTAGAGAAGTAAAGTTCACCTACATAACTTCAAAACAGACTGTCAGAGAAACAAGACACAATTCATGTTTCAAAAGGTAGAAAATGGCCAAAATTTACTAATGCTCTGAAAGGAAGGAAAGTAATATGGATAAATCTACTGCTACTGATAATAAATGTAAGTAAGCACCCAAGGACAGAAATTTCTGTATTAGTTTTAAAAAATGCAAAAATAAATTTACCTAAGAACTTACAAAGTTACACAGAAAATTAATAAGTAAAGGGATGGCCAAAAAATTCAACAGACCAACGAACAAAAACAGGGATAGTTTTGATATTAGTATCAGTAAAGGCAAAAGTTAAGGTAAAAATCATTAGAAGAAGGAATTGTGTTGAAGAAAGTTATAATATATAATAAAATTATGTCTTTTTTTTTTAATGATACTGGGATTTTATTTTGAGACAGAGTCTCCCTAAGTTGCCCAGGGTGGTCTAGAACTTGTAATGAAGCCTCCTGCCTCAGACTCCTAAGGATTGGGATTACATGCATGTACCATCATGCCAAGCTTAAAAATCATTAATATTTATATGTGTAATGATGCTGTCCTGAAATATTTTTATAAGAATATAACAAAAACACCAGAAACACTAGAGTACATACTTGACTTTAAATAGACAAAATGTAATACATAAAATTACCCCCACACAAAGCCAACATTTTCTAATCCGTGGAATATTAATATTACTTTGCCATTCAAAAGAAATACTGACCAGGGACTGGGGTTTGAGTTCAATGGTAGAGCACTTGCTTAGCATGCTTCATGCCCTGGATTCAACCCCAGCAGAAAAGCAGCAAAAAAAAAAAAGGCAGTAGGGAGGGGGATCCAAGATGGTGGACTAGAGGGAGGCTACGTTCCTTGTCGCTCCATAACTCCGGTTTCAAGCAGAGGATATCTGTTTCTTGGTGAGGCAGTTTTTGCTGCTTATCGATTCCCTGGTGTTTACCCCATTTGTCTGCTGTGATGACCTGCAGTCTGCCAGCATATCGACGCCTTTTTTGAGTGCAGATTGCTCACTGTCAGGCGCCTATCATCAACCATTTGCCTGCCTCTGGCCAGTCCATCGCCTGCCTTACACCTTTCCACCACCCAACGCACGAGGTCCACCTCCCGATCGTCCGACAACAGTCAGCAAACTGATCGCCGACCGCCAGTGGAGCACCAGCTGCCTGCTCTTATCTGGAAGTTCTCTGTCACAGTACCGGCAGGTTTGATTACACATGGCTGCCGCCATTTTGAGACAACAGCCAGGCCCGTAGGACCCCTGGCCGAACTGACTGAGCCCCGTCTCCAGGATCCCTCAGCCTGACCGATCACTCCCTGCCTCTGGGGCCCTCACATCGACTGACTGCTCCCTGCTGCCAGGACCCCCAGACCAACTGACTGCGCCCTATCACCGGGACCCCAGAACGACTGATTGCACCCGGCCTCCAGGATCCCACAACCACACCAAACACACCGGGCCTCCAGGACCCCTGCCTGGCCAACCGCATCCCGCCTCCAGGACTCCAGCCGACCATATCCGCATCCTGAGCTGCAGCTCCCCATTTGCCAACACATTTCAAAGCCAGAGCGACCATCTTGGATAATCCTGGAAGCCGTAGCTCCCATCTTTAGGTGGGGCAAAACCCATCCTGAGACGCCTGCTGGAGACTTGAAGCTCATTGTCAGGTACCTCTCATGCATCAGGCTACTGAAGACTGGGAGATTTCATTAGCATATGACTGTTATACTGTAGATTTTCTTTTTTCTCCTTATTGAAAAAATTTCAGTTTTTATTTCTTTACTTTTCTTGCTCTCTTTTCCTTTTGTTTACCTGCTCTCTCAGTCTCTTTCTCCCTTTTTGCATGCTAACATCCAATTTCTTTTGATTACACTCTCACCCTTTCTATTATCTAGAACTTCTGTATATTCTTTTCTTATCCCATTAACAGCCACATTCTACATCCCTCTGCATCCTCTTTGTCCTCCATTAGAAACTGCAGACTTTATTGCAAATCTGTTTGTTTTATTGAAGATAATATTTCAACTGATTGTGTTTATTATGACAATTTTGTTATTGTCTTCATAGGGGCTATTTGGTCTAGGATTGCATAGTGTCAGAATTGGGCACTGCTAATATTGATCTCCCCTTAAAGAAAGGGTTTTGGAAACCTATAGGGCCACTATAAGCCTATAGGGGGGAATCTGCAATACCCCAGATCTGCACTGCTAGAGGGGAAGATACATGAACAACATGAAAAAACAAGGGAAGAAAATGATCCAAATAAATCTAGATTCTATATTAATAGAATCCAATAACAGTATGTTAGAAGAAATGTCAGAAAAGGACTTCAGATTATACATGATTAAGATGATTTGTGAAGCAAAGGATGAGATAAAAGAGCAAATGCAGGCAATCAATGATAATACCAATAAGCTGGAAGATCACCTGCAGGAAGCAAAAGATCATTTCAACAAAGAGATAGAGATTCTCAAAAAAAAAAAAAAAAAAAAAAAAAAAAAAAAAACGGAAATCCCTGAAATGAAGGAAACAATAAACCAAATAAAAAACTCAATGGAAAGCATCACCAAAAGACTAGACCACTTGGAAGACAGACCCTCAGACAATGAAGACAAAATATTTAATCTTGAAAATAAAGTTGCCCGAACACAAAAGATAGTAAGAAATCATGAACAGAATCTCCAAGAACTATGGGACATCACGAAAAGACCAAATTTAAGAATTATTGGGATTGAGGAAGGCACAGAGATATAAACCAAAGGAATGAGCAACATATTCAATGAAATAATATTAGAAAATTTCCCAAGCCTGAAGCAGGAAATGGAAAATCAATTACAAGAGGCTTACAGAACACCAAATGCACAAAATCACAACAGATCCACACCAAGGCACATTATAATGAAAATGCCTAACATTCAAAATAAAGATAGGATTTTGAAGGCCGCAAGAGAAAAGCATCAGATCACATATAGAGGGAGACCAATAGGGATAGCAGCCGACTTCTCAACCCAGACTCTAAAAGCTAGAAGGGCTGGGACAACATATTTCAAGCTCTGAAAGAACATGTTTGTCAACCAAGAATCCTATACCCAGCAAAACTTACCTTCAATTTGAAGATGAAATAAAATCCTTCCATGATAAACAAAAGTTAAAAGAATTTACAGATAGAAAGCCTGCGCTATAGAATGTTCTCAACAAAATATTCCATGAGGAGGAAATGAAAAACAACAATGAAGGTCAGCAAAGGGAGGAACTACCTTAGAGAAAAACCACTCAAAGGAGAAACCAAGCCAACTTAAAAATCAAAAATAAGCCCAAATGACTGGGAATATATGAATCATATCTCAATAATAACCCTGAATGTTGATGGCCTAAACTCATCAATCAAAAGACATACACTGACAGAATGGATTAAAAACAAAGACCCAACAATATGCTGTCTGCAAGAGACTCATCTCATAGAAAAAGAAATCCAAAGACTAAAGGTGAAAGGATGGGAAAAAACCTACCACACACATGGACTCAGTTAAAAAGCGGGGGTTTCCATCCTTATATCAGATAAAGTGGACTTCAAGCCAAAGTTAGTCAGAAGGGTTAAAGGACAATTCATACTGCTAAAGGGAACCATAAATCAGGAAGACATAACGATAGTAAATATTTATGCCCCAAACAATGGTACATCCCTGTATATCAAACAAATTCTTCTCAATTTCAGGAATCACATAGACCACACACAATAATTCTGGGTGACTTTAATGCACCGCTGTCACCACTAGATAGATCTTCCAAACAAAAACCAAACAAAGAAACCATAGAACTCCATAACACAATCAATAACCTAGACTTAATAGACATATATATAATATTCCATCCATCAACAAGCAGATTCACTTTCTTCTCAGCAGCACATGGAACCTTCTCAAAAATAGGCCGTATGTTATGCCACAAAGCAGCCCTTAGGAAATGCAAAAAAATAGAGATACTGCCTTGTGTTCTATCAGATCATAATGAACTAAGAATAGAAATCAATGACAAAATAAAAAACAGAAATTACTCCAACACCTGGAGACTAAATAATATGCTATTGAATGAAACATGGATAACAAAAAACATCAGGGAGGAGATAAAAAAATTCTTAGAGGTCAATGAGAACAATGATATAACATATCAAAATCTCTGGGACACTATGAAAGTGGTACTAAGAAGAAAATTCATTGCATGGAGCGCATTCCAGAAAAGAATGAAAAGTCAACAACTAAATGACCTAACATTACAGCTCAAAGCCCTAGAAAAAGAAGAACAGAATAACAGCAAAAGTAGTAGAAGACAGGAAATAATTAAAATCAGAGCTGAAATCAATGAAATTGAAACAAAAGAAACAATTCAAAAAATTGACAAAACAAAAAGTTGGTTCTTTGAGAAAGTTAACAAAATAGAGAAACCCTTAGCCACACTAACAAAGAGAAGGAGAGAGAAGACTCAAATTACTAAAATTCATGATGAAAAAGGAAATATCACGACAGACACCACTGAGATACATAACATAATTAGAAGCTACTTTGAAAATCTGTATTCCAACAAAATACAATCTACTGAAGACATTGACAAATTTCTAGAGACATATGCTCCTCCCAAACTGAACCAGGAGGACATACACAATTTAAACAGATCAATATCAAGCAATGAAATAGAAGAAGCCATTAAAAACCTACCATCTAAGAAAAGCCCAGGACCGGACAGATTCTCAGCCCAGTTCTACAAGACCTTCAAAGAAGATCTCATTCCAATACTTCTCAAAGTATTCCAGGAAATTGAAAGAGGATAC
Organism: Sciurus carolinensis; assembly: GCF_902686445.1. Taxonomy (NCBI): domain Eukaryota; kingdom Metazoa; phylum Chordata; class Mammalia; order Rodentia; family Sciuridae; genus Sciurus; species Sciurus carolinensis. The sequence continues at coordinate 15,126,931 of NC_062228.1, forward strand.
ACTACCAAACTCATTCTATGAAGCTAATATCACCCTCATACCCAAACCAGGAAAAAACACATCAAGGAAAGAAAATTTTAGACCAATATTCTTGATGAACATAGATGCAAAGATCCTTAACAAAATATTGGCAAACCGTATCCAAAAGCATATTAAGAAAATCGTTCACCACGATCAAGTGGGTTTCATCCCTGGAATACAAGGATGGTTTAACATCCATAAATCAATAAACATAATCCATCATGTCAATAGACTTAAGGATAAGAATCATATGATTATTTCAATTGATGCAGAAAAAGCGTTCGACAAAATACAACACCCCTTCATGCTCAAATCACTAGAAAAAATAGTGATAGTAGGAACATACCTGAACATTGTAAAGGCTATTTATGCTAAGCCCATGGCCAACATCATTCTTAATGGAGAAAAACTGAAACCATTCCCTTTAAAAATGGGAACAAGACAGGGATGTCCTCTTTCACCACTTCTATTCAACATTGTCCTCGAAACTCTAGCCAGAGCAATTAGGCAGACTAAAGAAATTAAAGGGATACGAATAGGAAAAGAGGAACTTAAATTGTCACTATTTGCAGATGACATGATTCTATATTTAGAGGATCCAAAAACCTCCTCCAGAAAACTTCTAGACCTCATCAATGAATTCAGCAAAATAGCAGGCTATAAAATCAACACGCATAAATCTAAAGCATTTTTATACGCAAATGACAAAACAGCTGAAAGGGAAATGAGGAAAACAACTCCATTTGCAATAGCCTCAAAAAAAAAATAAAATACTTGGGCATCAATCTAACCAAAGAGGTAAAAGATCTCTACAATGAAAACTACAAAACATTGAAGAAAGAAACTGAGGAAGACCTTAGAAGATGGAAAGATCTCCCATGTTCTTGGATAGGCAGAAGTAATATTGTCAAAATGGCCATACTACCAAAAGTGCTATACAGATTCAATGCAATTCCAATTAAAATCCCAATGATCTACCTTACAGAAATAGAGCAACCAATCAGGAAATTCATCTGGAAGAATAAAAAACCCAGAATACCTAAAGCAATCCTTAGCAGGAAGAGTGAAACAGGGGGTATCGCAATACCAGAACTTCAACTATACTACAAAGCAATAGTAACAAAAACGGCATGGTATTGGCACCAAAATAGACAGGTAGATCAATGGTACAGAATAGAGGACACAGACACAAACCCAAATAAATACAATTTTCTCATACTAGACAAAGGGGCCAAAAATATGCAATGGAGAAAAGATAGCCTCTTCAACAAATGGTGCTGGGAAAACTGGAAATCCACATGCAACAGAATGAAACTAAACCCCTATCTCTCACCCTGCACAAAAATCAACTCACAATGGATCAAGGACCTTGAAATCAGACCAGAGACCCTGCATCTTACAGAAGAAAAAGTAGGTCCAAATCTTCACCTTGTTGGCTTAGGATCAGACTTCCTTAACAGGACTCCCATAGCACAAGAAATAAAAGCAAGAATCAATAACTGGGATAGATTCAAACTAAATAGCTTTCTCTCAGCAAAGGAAACTATCAGTAATGTGAAGAGAGAGCCTACAGAGTGGGAGAATATCCTTGCCACTCATACTTCAGATAGAGTACTAATCTCCAGAATCTATAAAGAACTCAAAAAACTCTACACCAAGAATACAAATAACCCAGTCAACAAATGGGTTGAGGATATGAACAGATGCTTCACAGAAGAAGATCTACAAGCAATCAACAAACATATGGAAAAATGTTCAACATCTCTAGTAATAAGAGAAATGCAAATCAAAACCACCCTAAGATTCCATCTCACCCCAATTAGAATGGCGATCATCAAGAATACAAGCAACAATAGGTGTTGGTGAGGATGTGGGGGAAAAGGTACACTCATACATTGCTGGTGGGGCTGCAAATTAGTGCAGCCACTCTGGAAAGCAGTGTGGAGATTCCTTAGAAAACTTGGAATGGAACCACCATTTGACCCAGCTATCCCACTCCTCGGCCTATACCCAAAGGACTTAAAATCAGCATACTACAGAGATACAGCCATATCAATGTTCATAGCTGCTCAATTCACAATAGCCAGACTGTGGAATCAACCTAGATGTCCTTCAATTGATGAATGGATAAAGGAACTGTGGTATATATATAAAATGGAATATTACTCAGCTATAAAGAATAATAAAATTATGGCATTTTCAAGCAAATGGATGAAATTGGAGAATATCATGCTAAGTGAGATAAGCCAATCTCAAAAATCCAAAAGGTGAATGATCTCACTGATAAGCGGATGATGACACATAATGGGGGGTGGGAAGGGGGCAAGAATGGAGGAAGGAGGGACTGTATAGAGGGAAAAGAGGGTTGGGAGGGGTGGGGTGGAAGGAAAAAATAACAGAATGAATCAAACATCATTACCCTATGTAAATGTATGATTACACAAATGGTATGCCTTGACTCCATGTACAAACAGAAACAACATGTATCCCATTTGTTTACAATAAAAATAAATTAAAATTTAAAAAAGGCAGTGAGGAAAAGGAAGAAGTTCTGACTAAACTCCTAACAGTAAAAATTATATAAAAAACATTCTCCATTTTCTGGCTATTCTGCAATAAATCCTTCAGGAAAAACAACAACAAAAAAGCTTTGAACTTGAACATTTTTAGAGCTTCCCAGTTCATCAAAATTCTCTCATGGTATTTAGGAAATAGCAATGATAATACCACTAACAGCAGTGCTGGTAAGATGTGCCTAAAGCTATGCTCAGAGGCAAATTCGTAGTCTTTACTGTTAGCTTATTGCACATTAAGGAATCAAAATACATCATCTAATACTTGAATCAAAACAGCATGTATTATGTGAACATGTGTATACATATTTATTGCACATGGTACACTCTTTAAAAAGACCATCTAGCAGAACCTTTGTATTCACAGATGTAACACTTGGTGATTGACTTCCTTCTACTATTTGTGGATAGGACAAGGAGGATCTACCGTAAAGCTGTACTGATGTGCATGGAGAACACTCTAATTAGACAAATTCAATGAAAAGAAATACTATAGCCAGTGTGAACCTGTACTAGCTATAAATACTGAACCTAGATCAGAGAGTCCCAAACACTGGTCTATTCAGGTAGTATCAAAGTACTGGATACATATGTTTTGAGAGTAAAATTTCTGAGTCTCATCCTAGAACTTCCAATTCAGAATATCCATATGTAGGAAATAGGGGTTTACATTTTCAACAAACCTTTTCTGATGAGTTTTAGGTATAGTCATTTCGGGAACTACTAGATATTTACATATTAAGATCTGTAACAGGCAATAAAAAATTGCCTAAAGCAAATGCAGGAAACAATAGAAAATGTTACACTTGTGATTCTGATGAGTCTAAGAGGCTATTTCATCATTTAGAAATATGAAGAATGAGAAAAATGAACAAGAGAAGGAGAGGGAGAGCCACCATATGAGAACAAAAATGAATTCTTTGAAATGAAAAAAAAATGAGGTGTTTAATGAAGGCAGCAAAGAACAAAATAGAAAATACAGAAAATAACCAAGTGAATCAGAATGTCTGGAAGAATTCCCCATGTGTTGAGCGGGAAGATCCAAGATGATGAACTAGAGGGAGGCTGCATTCCTTGTGGCTCTGTGACTCATGATTCAAGCAGCAGAAATACTGTTCCTCTGCAGAGCAGCCCTTGCTGTCCACCTATCCCTGCTGTTTGCCCGTTTGTCCACAGTGATCACCTGCCACTTCCCAGCACATCGCCCACCTTCTACGTACAGACTGATGGCCGACCACTGCCAACCATCCACCATTTGCCCACTGGCCTGCCTTTTGCCTGCTGCCCAACATCCAACTGTGGATTGCCCACCATTAGTTCAGACTGCCCACAGAACGCCCGTTGCCTGCTGCTGCCTGGAAGTCCATAGTCTGGGTACCTGCAAGATGGGTTACACATGGCTGCCACCATCGTGGGACACTGGCCAAGGCCTAGGAGTCCAGGTTTACCACTGCCATCGCTGCCACCTCAGGACATGGCCACCTCAGTCTGGAACACTGGCCAGGGCCTGAAGATATATTGTCAGGGGTCCTGCAGGTCTGGTTGCACAGGAGGTCTTCCTGCTACCCGTGCTAGCGACTGCCATCTGGCTGCCTCTTTGCAGGGTCGCTCCTTTGTGTGAGCGCATCCCTGGTGGTCTCTCTCTGCAAGTTTGAAGGGCATTGAGATCTTGGGATCACAGCAAGGCACAGCCTGGGGAATCTGAAGCCCAGGTCCATCAGATTGCAGCTGGGTCTGCGTGGGCCAGTCTGGGCCCAGCAAGCCTGTGGAAAACCGGAGACTAGGGGCAGTTCCCTGGGGGGAGCCCAGGTTGGAGAAACTGGAGAAAACTGGGCTCTCCCCAGCTCAGCGAGTCCTGCAGCGCACAGGGATAGTAGGGGCCAGCGACGACAGGTTGGGAAGACTGGAAGAGAGTGTGAGGACTTCTTGCTATTGGCTCACTCACCCAACCAGTCCAGCACCCACCAGACTGGAGCTACTATCTAACTTCAGACAATCCCCACCTATCAATGAAGGGAAACTGAGAAAATTTTTGAAAGCCAACAAAAGCAATCTTTCAATTTTCAATAGAGACTTTTTTTTTTTTTTTTGCACTCTAACATCTCTACCATATTTGAATCCAAATAGTTTTCATGCATCAGTTTATTGAGGAATGGGATGTCTGATTAGTATATTACAGTTATTTTTACTTTTTTAAAACTGTATATATTTTTCTCTCTCACTTGTCTGTCTCCCTGGATTCTCTTTATCATGTCTCTCATGCTAACAGTCAATCTCTGTTAATTCCTCCTTTGCGCTTACTGTAAATTTTTACCTCTACCTTCTCTCTTCTCCATCATAAACATCACATCTTACAATACTTCTGTTCCCTCGTTGTCCATCATTTGAAACGGTAAACCCTTTTAGCAAACTTACTGTTTATACTATAGACAATAACTGAACACTTCATTTCTTTTTTTTGCAACAAAACTGTAGACACCTTAATAGGAGCCATTTGGCTTAAGCTGGTATATTATTGCACTGGGTGCTGTTAATATTGGTCTCCCCCTTAAAGGTGAGGTGCTGGAAACCTTCAGGGACACTAAAAGACTACAGGGTAGAAAATGAATTGCCTCAGCTCCATACCACTAGATGGGAAGAGACACAAACAACATGAAAAAATAAGGGAACAAAGTGCCTCAAACAAACCAAAATGTTCCAATAATGGAATCCATAGACAACACAATAGAAGAAATGTCAGAGGAGTTTAGAAAATACATAGTTAGCTTGATCTCCAAAGTAAAGGATGGTATTGGAGAGAAAATACAAGAAGTGAAAGATCACGTCAATGGAGTAGAGACTACAAAAAACAATCAAGCAGAAATCCTCTGAATGAAGAAAATAAACCAAATTAAAAATTCAGTGGAAAATATCATCAACAGACTAGACCACTTGGAAGACAGAAACTCAGACAATGAAGACAAAATACATACTCTTAAAAATAAAGTCAACCACATAGAGAAGATGGTAAGAAATCACAAAAAGAACTTCCAAAAAATAGGGGTAACATGAAAAGTCCAAATTTAAGATTTATCGGAATCGACGAAGGCATGGAGATTCAAACCAAAGGAACGCACAGTCTTTTCATAATATCAGAAAACTTCCCAAATCTAAAGAATGAAATGGAAAATCAGCTACAAGAGGCTTACAGGATCCCCAAATGTCCAAAATTACAGCAGACCCACACCAAGTCACAATATAATGAGAATTATTAACATACAGAATAAGGATAGAATTTTAAAGACTGAGAGAGAAAAAAAAATAGAAGACACAGAAACAAACCCACATAAATATGGATATCTCATGCTAGACAAAGGTGCCCAAAACATACATTGGAGAAAATGTTCAACAAATTGTGCTGGGAAAACTGGAAATCCACAGATAATTTAAAAAATTGATCCCTATCTCTCATCCTGCACAAAAATCAACTCAAGTAGACCAAAGACTTAGGCACTAGAACAGAGACCTGTGCCTAATAGAAGAAAAAGTAGCCCAAATCTTCATCATGTTGACTTAGGACCTGACTTCCTTAACAAGACTCCTAAAGTGCAAGAAGTAAAATCAAGAATCAATAAATGCGATGGGTTCAAACTGAAAAGCTTCTTCTCAGTCAAGGAAATAATCAAGAAGGTGAAGAGAGAGCCTACAGAAGGGGAGAAAATCTTTACCACATGCACATCAGATATAGCACTAATCTCCCGGATATATGAAGAAGTCAAAACACTTGATACCAAAAATAAATAAATAAATAAATAATCCAGTCAATAATGGGCTAAGGAACTGAACAGACACTTCACAGAAGAAATACAATTGATCAACAAATATACGAAAAAATGTTCACCATCTCTAGCAATTATAGAAATGCAAACCAAGACTACTCTAAGATTTCATCTCACTCCAGTAAGAATGGCAATTAACAAGAACATAACCAATAATAAGTGTTAGTGAGGATGTGAAGAAAAAGGAACCCTCATACACTGCTGGTGGGAATGCAAATTGGTGCAACTAGTATGGAAAACTGTAAAGAGATTCCTGAGAAAACTTGGAATGGAACCACCATTTGACCCAGTCATCCCACTCCTCAGTTTGTACACAAAGGACTTAAAATCAGCATACTACAGTGATGCAGCCACATCAATGTTTATAGCAGCTCAATTCACAATAGCTAAGCTATGGAACCAACCTAGGTAGTATGCTTCAACAGATTAATGGGTAAAGAAAATGTGGTACTTACACACAATGGAATATTACTCAGCCTTAAAGAAGAATGAAATGATGGTGCTTGCAGGTAAATGGGTGGAGCTGGAGACTATCATGCTAAGCAAAATAAGACGAACCCAAAAAACCAAAGACCAGATGTTTTCTCTGATAAGCAGATGCTGATCCATAATGGGGGGTGGGAGGTAGGGACGAATGAAGGAACTTTGTAATGTACCGAGAGGAATAAGGGGAGGGGGTGTGGGGTTGGGAAAGATGGTGGAATGAGACAGACATTATGATCCTATATACATGTATGATTACTTTACCAGTGTGATTCTGCACCATGTACAGCCAGAGGAAAGAGAAGTTGTGCTCCATTTGTGTACAATGTGTCAAAATGCATTCTATTGTCATGTATAACTAATTAGAATAAATTTTTAAAATAAAAAAATAAAAACAGAAATTAAAGAGTTTATTCTCTAGTCAATAGAAGAATGTGATCTTTGTAATCTCTCTGTCGGAGGAGACTAAATTACATTTCCCAGAATTCCATTTTCTTGCATATACCTACATATAATTTATACACCACTGTTCCAAGTAATTACCCACAAATCCTCTGCCACTTTATAAGATTAATTCCATAACTATGCACATTTTTTAGGTGGGGAAACTGAGGCACCTAAGGAATTACATGGTTTGCTTGAGTCCATACAGCTAGTGTTATAGCTGGGTTTGAAGTTATTCGCACTGATTCAAGGCCCACCCTTTTAATTACTAGGAACCTCAGGGAGCAATAAAAACTGAAAAACTATTTATTGTCTCATAATTGTTGCTAATGTGCTTCTGAAAATGTATGCTTTAAGCAAGCCTACTGTTCTTATGTTTTCTAATCAGTTAATTTTTACTGCTCCAGTACAATACACTAGGTCTTTTTAAATATACTGTTTTTCCTGCATCATAAGATGCACACTCCTAAATCGAGACTAAAAAAATAAAAATGAAAGTAAAAATCCCATGATTCCTGCCTCTGCTAACACTTTGTCATACATCATTCCAGATTGCTGGAAGTCAGGCAGAGGAAAGTATTTGGAAAGAATCACACGAAGGTTTCAGTTGAATGATTGGTATGTAGCTGCTCATATAATCATTACTTGTACCTTTTATATAGACCATCCCTTTGTCTGAATCAAGTAATTTGAAAATAAACTGCCTTTCACTACAAAGAGCACACTTATTAACGAAGTCACCAACCTCATGGAACTCTAAGGGTAATCAGGAAAGTACATCTTACTCCTTTGTAGTTCCCAGGTTGCTCTCAGAATCCATATTATGTAAGTGCTTGAACAAGAAGTTAACTATGTTTGTGCTCGGACAGGCCAATGGCAGCTCCAGAACCTTTTGCACTCTCCAGAACGTCAAGGTAACCTTCTTTTCCAGGACATTTTAATAATAGTAATATTCGATACAGTCACATGATATCTGATAAAAGCACAGTCACTGTGGCCTCAAACACTGCATGCTCCATAATTCTGCCTGTTTTAAATGAAAACCCTGAGAAGACAGGCACAGGTCTCAGAACTTCATTTATTAGTTCATACGATCTCAACAGTGAGAAACTTCATTCTCCTTTTACAGATAAGCTTGGGGACAAACCCCCACCACCACCAAAAAAATGACCCCAAATCACACCCTGGAACCATGGTGGAGAAGACACTCCTGTGTCACTACTGAGCACAAGCAGGTGACAGGGGCTGTTCTCACTAACGCACCTCCACTGCGTCCCAGGAAAGGTCTTTCTCCAGCCACTGCCTTTCCCAAGGAGGCGACCTTGAGTGTGTGCATGCCCATGACTCTGGGGTCTCCCTGGAGTCTGGATGATGTGCTTGCACACCAGCTTCAAGAGGAGCTTCATGATGTGCTTGCACACCAGCTTCAAGAGGTGAGTGAGAGAAAAGCAAGCAACTGGCATTCGTCAGCTTTTTCAGCCAAAGTGGGGACACCTGCATCAAGAGTCACAACTGAGGAAGAACGCAAGACACAAGATGTGGGGACAGACCCTGGGCGGCCAAGGAGGGTGCAAAATGCTCACTGGGAGTCCACACCTTGATCCATATTAATGAGCTCTTCCTCACACATTCTCCCTGCAACCAAAAAAAAAAAAAAAAAAAACTTGAATACCACCCTCCTTATCTATTCTGAAACCTTCCTTCCTTCCTCCCATGGTAGAAGCCCAAAGGACTTCCAGTTCATGCACCCAGGTACAATTCCAAGGCTTCTTAGTACTGTCCTGTTTCCAGAGTCAATGACTACACACAATATGGTCGTGCTAATAATCACTAACACGTATACAGCAGGAAAAGGGCGAAGAGGGAGAGAAGAACAGTTGTTAAAATATAGGAACATTGATGGACATGTCACCTAAGAAGATGTGGGCAGAGGCAGGTGATCCTTCCCCTCTGCCTCCTCTCCTTCCAGGTTCTCCTCAATTTCAGTCTGCTACTCAGCAGACCAGGTCTCTTTTATGCAATGTGATGACCTAGACCTTCATTTCTGAGAGATCCCAGATACTGATAGTCATTAAGTTTTATCACTAGAATCGAACAGGAAGGGGTCCCGCCACCTCCCCTGGGTTCCATACCCCTTCTTGTTGCTGTTATCGACAAGAACAATCTTCCAGGCTGGCCTTGAACATCCTCTTGCGCATCTTTGTCACATGACTGAAGAAGTCCAAAACGTTTAGGTGAACTGGCTCACCCTTTAATTCACTGCAGTAACTACAGTTCCTCTGATGGAATCAAGTTTCCTTTGGGTACTAAGCCTCTGAAGGAACAGAATATGAGATCGTAAATAATCCAGACATGACTGACTGAAGGGCACTCACCATTGCAACCATTTGAAGTATCTACATGGGGTTTCTTGAACTTAATTGCTCCTGAAACTGCTCTTGATGCTCATTTCTCCAGTCTTCCAGTGACTTCCTAAGGGCCTGATTACCTACCTGCATTGAAGTCCTTTCTGCTCAAAATTCCTAAGGTGATTTTTGTTTCCTGCACAAAACTCTGAGCAATATAGAAAGTAGAACTCTTGCATTTCAGATATTTTTTCTGCAGCTTCAGGACACTGTATGAATCTCAGGTGCTACTTTCGTTACCTTACTTCTTTTGACATGCAGGGAGCTCACGTTCAGAAACTATGTGATATGGGACACCATTAAGGGAAATGAAGCCTCCAGTGACTTTAAGGATGGATGGGGCTAGCTAAAGCATGACAGGTAAGGAAATCAAACTGGAATTCAGATTACGTTTACTCCATGTTCTGAGAGAGTAATCCCTGGTGGATATGGTATCAAACTGGGAACTTCAGCCAGCATGTTGGGCATTGAGCTGTTACAATTGACGATGGCAGTTAAACTGAAGTATGCAATTTAAGGCTAGGATACCCGAGTGTATTTGTAACTCTGTAAGAGTCCACTTCAGGCTGGTGATCATTTATCACACAGAACTAATGGTAATTAAGCATCCATCTTTCCTCCTTCATCATTTGCTCTTGGGAGCCTCCTTATGAGACAATGAGTTGAGAAAAATCTACTGGATCTAGATCCCATATATACCACCTCCACCTGAAAATGTATTGCAAATTAACATACCTCAATACATGTCTACATGAATCATGTAACATCCTTCAGAGACAGCTCAGGTTGAATAGTTACCTGTATGCCAAGGTTACATTTCATCTCTGTAAGTGCCATAGCCGTTTCTCAGTGGACAAATTACTTGACAGAATATGGCTTTAATTCTAAACCCTGGACCTTCTGCAAATCGGTGCAACCACTATGGAAAGCAGTATGGAGATTCCTCAGAAAACTTGGAATGGAACTACCATTTGACCCAGCTATCCCACTTCTCACTTTATACCAAAAGGACTTAAAAGTCAGCATATTACACTGATGTAGCCACATCAATGTTTATAGCACTTCAACTCACAATAGGTAAACTTTGGAACTTTCGACTGATGAGCCAATTTAAAAAATGTGGGGTATATATATATACCCCCCAAACACACATATACATACACACACAATGAAATATTTTCAGCCTTAAAGAAAAATGAAATTATGGCATTTGCAGGTAAATAAATGGAGATGGAAGACTATCATGCTAAGCAAAATAAGCCAATCCCAAAAAAAACGAAAGCCAAATATTTTATCTGATATATGGATGCTAATTCACAGTGGGGGTGGTTAGGGAAGAACAGTTATTTTAGATTAAGCAGAGGGGAATCAAGGGAGAGGAGGGGATACAGGAGTAGGAAGGATAGAAGAATGAATCGGACATTATTACCCCATGCACATACATAACTATACGACTGATGATAATCTACATCATGTATAGCCAAAAGAATGAGAGATTATACTGCATTATATGTATCATATATCATTATATTTGATGTATCAAAGAGCATTCTTCTGTCAGGTACACCTAATTAAAACAAATTAAAATTTTTAAAAACAAAAGTGCTAAGTGCTGCTTTTCCTTCCTGATGGTACAAAGATTCAAACTGCAGTAGGCATCCTAAAATGTTCCAAACAAATGGCCCCTCCAGACTTTCCACTGAGCAATTAGACACTGGTGTTTTCTTAGATACCTCTCCCATTCTCTGGCCTATAAGCACCTTGCCAAATCTAGAGTGTCTGCTGCTTCATGTTTTCCAGATCGTTCCACAACAGTTATTAATGTCACAGAGCAGCTTGCTCTCTGGGATAATGCAGTGTTCCACTGATTGAAGCATAGCTGAAGATCAGAGGGTCTACATAACTCTGAAGCAAAGTGGTCAAAGTATATTGCTAGCCATGTCAAGTGTAAGCAAAATTTTATTGATTTTTTTCTATGTTTATTGAGATTTCTAAGATCAATACTTCAGGTTATGTTCCTTTACTTCAGTCAAGATTCCATGTCTGAACCACTTAATTGAAGTTAAATCACCATCTTCTTAAGATAGGCTACCAGCATTCTCCCTCCTCATCCTCAAGAGTTACATGAGGAAGCTGTAGACATCAAGGCCTCTACCTCTGTCAAGTGGGTGTTTTAAAATATACTTTTATACCTTTGTTTTTTTGTTTATTTATTTATTTATGAGGTGCTGAGAGTCAACCAGCGCCTCACACAGGCTAGGCAAGTGCTCTACCACCAAGCCTCAGGCCCAGCCCTGTCAAGTGGTTTATTTCTCCGCTTCCCACAGGGATTTGGTATTGTTCTTTATTTCCTCTCCTGGAAGTGAGAGGAATTCCACCAGTTTCCACTCAGTATTTTCTAAAAGGTCAGAAGCCATTATGGGGTTCTGCTAGTACTGGTCATCAGTATTCCAACAATTCCATTATTAATCACAAAAACAAGGAAGACTGCATTTCAAGTCCCTCTGGGCCTACACTGAGACAGATTTGGGGCACGTCATCATCATCTAAATTCTCTAAAACCCATATACTGACCTAAGTACTATGATGTGTTCCAGGTCCCTAGAACATGATGTTAGCTGAGAGCTAATGTCTAACATTTTCTGAGAACTCTAGGTATTTTTCTTTCCCCCAAGTTTCCAGTTACTCTGATAAATGGCTCAGACCCCTTTGAAAAAGTCAAGAGATTTTAAAGATGCTAATTGAGATGTTATTATAGATTTCTCCCTCTGAAAGTTGTTTTTAAAAATATGAAACTATAAACTTCACAGACTACGGAATTTGTGAAGTCTTAACTATTGTGGGGATTCAAGTCAGGCCTTGGATCAGCAGGTATACAATTTTTCTCAGTTACTCATATTAAGAAGAAATTGATTGGGCTGCCCATCTATGTTAATCCTAGGTACCACCAAATATTAAAACTGGTTGAACCATTATCACATGAGTTCTGATGCCTAGTGGAATATCCACACTCACCTTGTCTCTACTGGTTTTGAGCTGCTACTTGGCCTCTGCCCTGTTACCATGTTCCCTCACTGATACCACAGCAACTTACCATCTTCCAATACCATTCTTGGCTTATAGAGAAGGGTTGCTTCTGCATTTTTCTAAGACCTGGAATACTCTTATTAAGTATGTCTACATATCTAAAGTCATTATTCTCTGAAACCTCTTAAAGGACAGATAGAGTCCGGCAGACATGATAAATCCATTTCAACATTTATAACTCGTGTGGCATTGAACCCTCTCACTTGAGCCACCATATTCAATTTAGAATTTGTCCTAAGTGAATGCATATCTGCAAATCCAACCAAATATAAAATTATACTCCTTGTCCTTTTACCTTCAGAATCCACTCATACATGTATTATTGGACTTTTGCCACAAAAAAAAAAAAAAAAATTAGCAAAAGTTTGCAGTTTTGACTTTGTCATTGGTATTCCAGGGCATGCTGGGATCTATTTTTAGATTACAGGTCTGGGGATGGTACATGATGTTGAAAATGGACTTCAGAAGCACTGGATTCCCTCTGCAGGAAGTCACTGTCATTTTCAAGTCAGGCAGTATCAGAAAACTGCTTTATCCAACTCATGGGATTGCCATCTCATTGTACTCTGAATCATCTGATCCTTCCCCCACATCTCTACCCAGTTCTGAGGTTTCACTCTTTCTCAATCATTATTCTTATATGCCTGGCAGTGATTTGGCAATTCAGAACCTTGGGGGTCAAACTTCAGGTTTACTTTGAATTTCTTCAGCTCCGTGGCTGCAAAACAGGATATTCTTTTTGGTGCTGTAATAGAAAGACCCTAAGCCAGGAATTAAGCATGTTGATCTTATCATTCTTTTTCTTTCAACTGTTCAGTAACCCTAGAAGCAACCAGTCTCGACCCCATGTTTTTATCAATTACTTTCCCAAGTCTTATATAACAAAAACCTATGTTGACTTTTTTGAATAAAAAGAGGACATAATTACTCCCTGCATATATGATTACACAACCTGTGTAACTCTATATCATATACAATAAAAATGAGAAGTTATAGTCCATTTATGTATGATGTGTCAAAATGCATTCTGCTGGCATACAACTAATTAGAACAAATTTTTTAAAAGGATGCTTTTTAAAGAATATTGCCTAATACAATGAATTGTTGTAGAAGCTGAAGACACAGGCTCAGAGTTACATGACTAGCTACTTTTGTCATAAAGTGGGTGGGGGTTTCCATGAAAACAAAGGTAAGTTCTATTGTTCCCCTGTAGTAGCCATTTTACTGTGTGTATCTTATTGTATGTGTTGTATGCCTTAAATATACAGTTACTTTTAGAACACTTTCAAAGTTCCCTTTGATTCTCCTGTTCATTTCACTGTTCATGCTCCACCTTAGAGGGACATCCTTGCATGCAAACCTGTAAAACGTCCCTCGATAAAACTCTTAAGTACTAGAATATAAATTTTAAAAATCAACACTCAATGCTGGTAGGATGTGGGGAAATAACTTTCTCCTATCAGGTAGAAGCACCAGTGTTCTAGACAGGAACAAAGCACATCCAGTTCAAAAACTTGTCATTTCTTCTTTTGTGCCTATGTGTGGTTTCCAAGACTTTTAGAGTTAAATATTTTTGTGTCCTCTGAGAAAATATTGTGTTATTGTCCCCAAACTCAAATAACTTCACCAAGTCATCAGGCAAAACGAAGCTCACATCCTACCTTTACCTTTGGAGAAAATCAAATACTATTTTTTTTCTTTTTGTCTCTGTATTTGTCTATTTGTTCAGCAAGTATTGCTGAACACCTGTCCAACTACATTCTAGCAGCAGCAAGTAGTTGTGAAGTTGAGATTTATATTATTTTGTCACTTGCATTTTTTAATTGTAGGAGAAACCAGGATGTAAAGATGGTTATCTTCAAGTTCTCAGGTTGAACTTGAGATGGCATCTCAAGTCCTAAGTGCTCTTAAATATACTCCATTTGTTCTGCTAAAAATTAAAGTGACAAAAGCTACCGGACTTTTATATGGCCTACCTCTCCCAAGTATTAGGAGTCGAAGCCCCAAAGACCTGCATACTTCTAAAGCTCCAAATTCATTGTCAACAATGCAAATCCTCCTCAAGGGATATCTAGTAACAGATCTATAGTTCATAAGCTATTGTTCTCAGGTAACACAAAAGGTCAGTTGCAACGTCAACACTGTATTTTAACGGAGGCTGAATTTACCCCTGTTACAGCCCTCCAGGTATTGGGTTTACTGGTGTCTAGCACCGACAGAAGAGCAACACTTCAAAGAACCATGTAAGGCAGGTCCAGAGTATTCCTGCTTGGTTGGAGGCTTCAGTAATTTTTGTCAAAATGTTCAGTTTTTTTTTTTTTTTAATATGTTTTTTGGTATTTGAAATGCTTTTTGGACAATCCAAAATTCAGCAATCATTTCAAAGAGGCTTCCTGGCATGTGTTCTAGATTGGTCTGCACATTAATGAGGCAAATCAAGAGATTTATTCCTCGCACAGGTCAAAATCATCGTTGCCTTCGTCTTGCCTTTTGGAGGAAAAGAACTTTCTCGTTCTACGTGATTTATTCTTTTCATGGGCCTGGGTTCACCACAGAGCTATTGTTTCAGAGGAGGGAAAATGTATTCCTTTTACAGGTTTATTCCTTCGACTGGAATTTGTTTAAGTAGGTTCCACTGCACAAACACAAAAAGCCCTAATACATGCAGACTGAGTCGGCCTCATGCCATCAGATGTCACCGCTGACGGGTGATGGCACTTATATAGATTTACACAACAAAAACTACATTAAAAATGTTAAGGTGGTGAGACAAAGGCACAAAGGCCTAGAAACTCACAGCTCAGGATTTAAACATACTATATCTAAGAGGAACGGAGTGCATTAGGGTAATGGGACGGTGACAGCGTCCCTATTATACCTACAGTACGAGACACTTAATCCCTTACTGAATTTCCTGGTGGCGCTGGCTTTGTCTCATTTTTTAAGGGACTTATGTTTTTTAATGACATTATTGTTGTGTAAATGTTCTTGTTTTATCAAGTAATTTCAGGCTGATTATCATCTGTTGATGCAATTAGTATAATTATACCTAATTACAGAGTAGAAACAACATATGTAATTAGTTTATTAGCGGTATAACTGTGATTTGTAATGATTTTAAAATCCTTATGAAACTTTGTTAACAAATAGTCCATGAATGTGAAAGCCAAATATTTAGATGCCAGCTCTTACATTATATATATGCTTTTTTTATATGCTCAGTAATAATTAGATTTACTGCCTGTCAAATTTAGTGCTAAAAATCATAGTGCCAAATTAGATGGAATTCAAATATAAAAACCATGCTTAGGAAAATTAGAAACACTCTCTGGTGTTTTAAGGTTTGGTTTTGTAAATCTCTCTTCAATTAAGATTTCTTACCTATGAAGCGTCACCCTCAGGTGAATTTTGACAAAGTTATAAACCAAGTAAAGAGATTTATATATAACACCATGACATATAATACCCACTTGTGTTATATGGCATTCCTAGCTAATAATAGTACACTTTACCCTTCTGTTTGATTTCTCGATTCAATTTTGAACCTAAAATAAATGAAAAGATACACCAAAAACACTTTGACTGTAAAAACAACAAAACAAAGGAAGAGATGACAAAATAAAAACATGATATATGCTTCCAGAATCTGCCAAGAGCATCATGAAGGAGAGTGGAATAGAATTGCTGAAAGAAAACAAACTAAAGTCAAACATAAGAAATGCATGTTAATGTAGGCGAACCCATTAATTTCCTTATTAACTTTGTTTCTCTGTAATTGGTTGATCACTTGAGAAAATATTACTTAACCATTCCTTCCATCCCCAAAATACTGAAACTAAAGAAATGCAAAATAAATAAGCCTGACACAGAGATTTACTGCTCTTGAATTATGTGGTACACTCTCCCATGTGGATAAAAACCATCAAATATCCTCAATTATTGCTTACTGCTGAGGTGAGGATTAGAAGGTCTAATTTACACCATTGGAAATTTAAGCAATAATATCAGAAAAGCAACACTTGAAACATTAGCAGCACATTACTCTAAAAATGCTATACTCGTCTCCTTTTGGACATATACTAACTCTATGAACTGTGAATTCCATCTTTATCAGAAGGCAAAAGAATTTTCAGCATTTGGTCTATAGACAAGGCTATCAAAAAGGACTCTTGGCCTCCATTATGATGGAAGCAAAGAATCAACTCATGGTTTTGGTTAGCTATGATAACCATTCTTTTAGAATCACCCTAAGCATGTTGGACACATACTTTCATTTATTTAGTGGAACAAAATTTTCCTTCAACATTCAAAGTACATGATTTTAAAAAAAATAAAATACTTGGGAATCAATCTCACAAAAGAGGTGAAAGACCTCTACAATGAGAACTACAGAACACTAAAGAAAGAAATTAAAGAACACCTTAGAAGATGGAAAGATCTCCCATGTTCCTGGATAGGCAGAATTAATATTGTCAAAATGGCCATACTACCAAAAGTGCTATACAGATTCAATGCAATTCCAATTAAAATCCCAATGATGTACCTTGCAGAAATAGAGCAAGCAATTATGAAATTCATCTGGAAGAATAAGAAACCCAGAATTGCTAAAGCAATCCTTCGCAGGAAAAATGAAGCAGGGGGTATTGCAATACCTGAACTTCAACTTTACTACAAAGCAATAGTAACAAAAACGGCATGGTATTGGTACCAAAATAGACAGGTAGATCAATGGTACAGAATAGAAGACACGGACACAAACCCAAACAAATATAATTTCCTCATACTAGACAAAGGGGCCAAAAATATGCAATGGAGAAAAGATAGCCTCTTCAACAAATGGTGCTGGGAGAATTGGAAATCCATATGCAACAAAATGAAAATAAACCCATATCTCTCACCGTGCACAAAACTAAACTCAAAATGGATTAAGGACCTCGGAATCAGACCAGAGACCCTGCATCTTATAGAAGAAAATGTAGGTCCAGATCTTCAACATGTCGGCTTAGGACCAGACTTTCTCAACAGGACTCCCATAGCACAAGAAATAAAAGTAAGAATCAACAACTGGGATAGATTCAAACTAAAAAGCTTTCTCTCAGCAAAGGAAACTATCAGCAATGTGAAGAAAGAGCCTACAGAGTGGGAGAAAATCTTTGCCAATCATACTTCAGATAGAGCACTAATCTCCAGAATCTATAAAGAACTCAAAAAACTCAACACCAAGACTACAAATAATCCAATCGACAAATGGTCTAAGGAAATGAACAGACACTTCACAGAAGAAGACCTACAAACAATCAACAAACATATGGAAAAATGTTCAACATCTCTAGTAATAAAAGAAATGCAAATCAAAACCACCCTAAGATTCCATCTCACCCCAATCAGAATGGCGATTATCAAGAACACAAGCAACAACAGGTGTTGGCGAGGATGTGGGGAAAAAGGTACACTCATACATTGCTGGTGGGGTTGCAAATTAGTGCAACCACTCTGGAAGGCAGTATGGAGATTCCTTAAAAAACTTGGAATGGAACTACCATTTGAACCAGCTATCCCACTCCTTGGCCTATACCCAAAGGACTTAAAATCAGCATACTACAGAGATACAGCCACATCAATGTTCATTGCTGCTCAATTCACCATAGCCAGATTGTGGAACCAACCTAGATGCCCTTCAGTTGATGAATGGATAAAGAAACTGTGGCATATATATACAATGGAATATTACTCAGCCATAAAGAATGATAAAATTATGGCATTTGCAGGCAAATGGACGAAATTGGAGAATATCATGCTAAGTGAGATAAGCCAATCTCAAAAAACCAAAGGAAGAATGATCTCGCTGATAAGTGGATGATGATACATAATGGGGTGTGGGAGGGGTTAGTTTTAGGGTTAGAGTGAGGGTTAGGGAGGGGGGCAAGAATGGGGGAAGGAAGGACTGTATAGAGGGAAAAGAGGGATGGGAGGGGTGGGGGGAAGGGGAAAAAAATAACAGAATGAATCAACCAACATCACCCTATGTAAACGTATGATTACACAAATGGTATGCCTTTACTCTATGTACAAACAGTGAAAGAACATGTATCCCATTTGTTCACAATAAAAAAAAAAAAAAAAAAACAAAGTACATGATTTTTTCTTAAGACCAGCAGGAATTCTCATTACTCTAAGAAGGAAGGAAAATATTTTCATTTGTTTCTTGATTTGTCTATTTTTAAAAATTTGATCTACACGGGAGCACACACCTGTAACCCCAGTGACTCAGGAGGCTGAGGCAGAAGGATCTCAAATTCAAAGCCAGCCTCAGCAAAAGCAAGGCACTAACCAACTTGGGGAGACTCTGTCTCTAAATAAAATACAAAATAGGGCTGAGGATGTAGTTTAGTGGTGGAGTTCCCCTAAGTTCAATCCCCGGTAGAAGTCCACTTTAAAAAAATTTGCTCTCGAGAATTCAGTTGATGACAAACATGAAAATTTTAGCATCCCCATAAATAATGCCCACTTGGGTACACCTTTTCTGGGGATGTGGTCCATACCTTGTCATTCTTCCATTCCCCCATGACACCATGAACACCTTCCACAGAGGAGTTACCAGTATATAGTTATTAAATGAACAAATTGAGTGAATGAATAAACAGATGAATCAAAAAAACAACTGGTTTTTTCACAGAATAAACCAACTGAAAATCAGTTGCCTTCCTCTTATTTCCTCGTTTCTCTTTTTAGTAAGACTTATTAAGTTGTTATCTAAAAAGTCCATACTCAGACTCTCATCAACTTGCACCTAGTATGTCCTACGTGAAATAGAATTCTAATGTGTCTAATATAAAACAGACATCAAGAAGTGTTAATCCACATGGACTCAGAAAAAGATACCGATGCCTTCAAAGAGTCTTATAGCAGTAAAATAAAAAGGCCCCTTCAGATTAAGGTACAAAAACAGCGACTCCCCTCCCCACCATGAGTATCATCTGTTCAGAGCAAGTAATAGGCATTCAGTAATTATTCATTATCCCCCATCCCCTTTTGGCTTCACAAAAGGTGGCAGAGTCCACATTTTGAGAAGTTAAGTGGAAAGATTCACATGTTCTACAGCAGACTCCAGAGCAGGCTCTTGGGGTGCTCCCTGGCTCAAGCTCTCCCCCCAGGGACTGGGCAGAGACACCATGAAGAATCTCGGTCTGCCATTAGCAGGAGGTGGAAACTTCAGATAAAGCTTAGCAACAAGGGGGAAATATGACTAGACCCCAAATATACTTCTTTGGGTTCTTTCCTGCTGAATCCATGAATGTTTAAAAAATGTATTCAACCATCAACTTGCAGTTAGCATTAATCTATAGGGTGATAATTACCAAACAAAAATGGATTTATTTTCCATCTGGACTTTAAAATCTGAGGACAAAGTCAGCAGAATAAGGATGGGATGTGCAAGTCCCACCTTCTTCTCCCCACCTAGAAAGGGTCTTTCTCACAGCACGCCCCAGCCTGATGTCTCACATGTTCCCCTTCCACCCATGGCCTAGACATGAACCCTACTGTGCAGATAAGGAAAGCAGCAAATGTACGCTTTCCAGACAAAAGTAACACAGTCAAAAGTCTGCTGACTTAGCTCAGCTGTGCCCAACTTCTGGGGAAGCTGAATGACCCTACCTTAAAATTTGCAAAAGGCCTAACCCGATAGGAGGGAGCTCACAGATAATACTGACAGCCAAATGTCCCCAAAAGAGCATTCACAATTTCCAGCAGACAACTGCAACTCCTTGTGTCTGGCCAGAGAGTGATAAAAAATTCTTGCATAATATCCTAAAAGGAGATGAAGTATAAAGAGCTCATAATCACTGGATCACATAAGGTCTTTTTATGCACATCAGAGAAGGAATGCGTTGCTCATCTTTGCTGTTGGAATTGGATCCAAAAGTGTGAAAATTTTAACAATTTCTACATCGTGTGTGAGTTTCTGGTTCTGAAAGTACCATACCTTCATCTTATCCTATGATTATTTCCTGAAGAAGTCCATCGCCCTGAACACAACAGCAAGGTATCAAATGTTGAAAAGTGCCTTTCCATATTTTCTCCCATAAACCGAGTTTAGAAATTAGAGATTAAAAATGGAAACATTCCCTGACGGTCTCCTGATGTGGCATTTACACGTTCTTCCTTGCCTTGGGAGTGTGCTCACCAGACTGGCATCCATTCTAAGCACAGTGTAAAGCCTAGAAAGGCGTTTTATTCTTTCCAGGTGTGCTTGACTGGGTTATTTATGGTCTGACTTCCTTTCATAGTGTGAGAAACCTTAGCCTTCTGCCAGCTGCAAAGGATTGTTAAGAAGAAGCATTTTTAAGCTAAAAAATATAGAGCAACACTTCTTTTTCTCTCCCCACCCCACCCCCACCACACTTCATGCACCTTCTTGCATTGGTTAGTCCGTGACATGTCTAAATAGGCATTTAACTGTACTCGCCATCAAAGAAGGTGCCCCATGCAGGCAACAGTATATTAACTTAATGAATTCCAGAAAGGATAAAAACGAGGGTACCAAGCTGTTAACTCTGGTCGAGTTATCCTTCCTGAGAGCACTCATCATGTCCAGTGGAAAAACACACACACACACGTACACTTTACTCCTGTTCTTTGTTTCTAGAGAAGCTGGGGAGGGAGGAGAGTCTTCTCAAAAAAGTTCAGCTGAAAGGCTCATCCTGATTTGCAAAGAAGCTATGTGATGTGTACAATCACCTTGAAATCTTCTCTCATTCTTAACATCAGAGGGTCCCCAGCAGAACTGGGTTTTCCGGCTCTATAAGTAGTTCCAATTAAAGGCCACTATTTGCCCTTTGATGGCCACATTAAATCCAAGTAGATATTAGATGATAAACATAATTTTGTAAGTTTCATACCATAAGAGAAAATGAAATTCAGTCATCCCTCAATATTCACTGGAGATAGCTCCAAAACGGCTCCTTAACCATAATCTGCCCATGTTCAAGTCCCTCATATGATGGCAGAGTATTTGCATGTAATCTGTGTGCACCGTCACATATACTCATTACTTATTTGTTCAGGTGCCAGAGATTGAACCTAGGGCCTTGCACATGCTAAGCACATGCTAAGCACATGCTCTACCACTGAGCTGTGCTCCCAGCCCTAGCCCATACACTTCAAATCATCTGTAGATTATTTATGATACCTAATGGAATGCAAATGTTATGTAAACAGTTGTTATACTACACTGTTTAGGAATCATGACAAGAAAAAGTTTGTACATGCTCAATACAGATGCAACTTTTCTAATATGTTCAATCTGCAGTGGGTTGCATCCATGGATGCAAACCCCACAGATACAGAGGGCTGACTGTATATTCTAATTTAAATGATTTTTCACATACATATAGAACTGGATAAATAATTTGGCCTGAGTTAACTTGTTCCACTCTCACAAAAAAAAAAAAAAAAAAAAAAAAAAAACCCACAACCTTAGTATGGTCAATTTTCTACGTATTTCTAAAATGTGTAGCATTAAAAATAATTTTTTGACCCAGTCCTTCATAACAGTTAAGACTTTAAAGAAGAAAAAAGCATGTCAATGACAGAAAAGATGAGGCATAATTGACTATCAGCCATAGAAAGGTTGACAGGACTTGAAATTTTTAAATAATAACATTATTGAATCCAAATGACTCGGATCCCAGGAAAATTTGAGGGCTTAACAGAGTAGCCCTGATTCCTGGGAAAGAAAATTCACTTTTATTGAGTAGGCGTGGTTTAAGGGAAAAAAAAAAAAAAAACTACCATATAATTTAAAGATCCATGGGAATCTTTGGCATTTCAAAACTTGAGTGGAGCCTTTGGAAAAAGCTCATCCCAGCTCCTTTCAATCTTGGAGGAAGCTGGCACTCTGCGCCGATGGAGTTGTTAAACAGCCTGGCCAGGCCAAAATTCATCATAGCACTGCCCCAGGGAGGCTGCGAGCGGCCTGACCCCAGTGGCTCCGAGAGGGACTGGAACAAAAGGCTAGCATCCATTTCAAAAAGAACCCCAGGAAGCATCTGCGGGAGGATGAAGAGTGTTGAGGTGGAAGGCGGAAGACAGTGGGGGTGAGGAAAGCACTAGCTCAGGAAGGCAGGCAGAGGCGTGGAGGCGCAGGGGCTGAGCGAGGCAGGTTGGCTGGCAGAAGCCGCGCACACGATTGCGAGGCAATGGTCAATTTCCAGACGGTAATCGCGGGATCACTGCTAAGCGGTCCAGATGAGAGATGGTGGGAAAGGCATCTGCACACAGAGAAAAGACAGAGAGGAAAAGGGAACCGGGAGGGAGGAGGAAAAGGACAGTGAGGAAAGGGAGAGAGAAAAGGAAGGAAGGAAAAAGACATGAAAGTAGAGAGAGGAGACGTTTCCAGAAAGTAAGGTTTATCCAAACGAATTGCCAGGACTGTTTACAGACTGTTTACAGACTGTCAAGTCTATCCAGGCCCGCTAATGACATGCTATTCCTTTTGTGTGCATGCTGTCAAGAAATGTTACCAATTGTTAATAACATTAAAATCTTTATCACTTAATTTATTTTATTCATCCCATTCGGGTTTAACATTACTAACATGGGACTATAAATAGCAATAATAATGCCATTGAGGTTGGTATCAATGATGCTGAAGGGTATTATGTAAAACGCAGCCTAAGAGCAGCAAGATGACAGGTTCTTACGGACCTTTACATTAAGGAAAAGCCTCCCACAGATCCACAGAACTGTGATCTTAATATGATATCACATCCCCTCGTCCCTGATGTCCCTCTAGAATTACTTGTCATTCTCCTACATTTAAAAAACAAGTCTCAATATTCAAGGAGCATGGTAAGAAAGAGTTAATGTATATTTAAATAACGCTCAATCTTTAACCCTTTCCTTCTGTTTTTCTTCCCAAGAGGAAACAATGCTCACACTTCAAACTTTATCAAATACATTTAAAAAAAAAAATTTGAGTGTTAAATTGGAGTTATTGTTTTACATCATTCTAAAAATTATTCACTCCAGTAAAATGGCGAGTCACTTAAGTTCACATAATTAAGGGCTTGAACTGTCTTTTGTGGGCTGGAATCCTTCCAGTGCATCTTCAATCCCTAGCAGGACAAACTGGGGACAGGCTTTTCAATACAATCGCCACCCCAGAAAGGTCATTCTGCTTCATTCTGTCAGGTTTGTGGAATTTCTCTGGATTTTCGACGTTTGTGTTCATACATGAGATTCTGGAACGGAAAGCCCTCTGCTCAGCTCCATGGACTCTCATAGATCACATCACACAAGGTGCATAATTTCCCTTTAATTGTGGGGAGTACGGACTATTATAATAGGGTAAGAGGATTTGATTGTGGGAATTTGCCAAGCAGGGAGATTGAAAATAATTATCTTGACAACGAAAAATCTCAACTGGGGTCGAGTTTTGTTAAACTACAAAGTTTGGGGGCTGGGGTTGTGGCTCAGTGATAGAGCGCTCACTCAGCATGTGTGAGGCACTGGGTTCAATTCTCAGCACCGCACATAAATACATAAAAATAAAGGTCCATCAACAAATAAAAGTTTAAAAAAAAAAATACAAAGCTTATAGATATTAAACTTGGGAAAATGAGAGACTTTCAGCTAATAAAGGATCATCTATAATAATGCATATAGGTCATGGAAGGAAAATGCTCAAGAGATATTCAGAAGGGTCCAAAGAAGTTTATCGGAATATGTAAACATCCACTAGCTCAGGATACCAGAGAGTTCTGTTTGGGTTTTGGGTTTCTGCAGTGCTGAACCCAGGGCCTCCTGCATGTGCAGTATCACTTAGCTACAGCTATATCCCCAACCCAATCACGTGTTTTCAATGCCACACAAACTGTCCCAGGAACTCAAATATCTTATAGTTTGTCTCAGCACTGAATTTTAGAACTTATATTAAATCCAGTTGAGATTTTAGGGAGATGGAGAAAACTATCTGGCCATTTGAAGATGTTTCAAGTAACTTTTTTTTTTTTTTAGATTTAACACTGCTATCTTCCAACACTTCTAGTATTTATCCAGAAACAACTCTGTATTTAAGATTTTGTCCTAAACAATATAACTCCATAGAGAAAATAGTTACTTACTCTAGGCTTATTGTTACTTAACTGCAGGTTCAATCAGCAAAAATTTTTGAGTGTGGTCATCCCTCTGTATTTGAGGAGGATGGTTCCAGCCGCCCCACCCCCCACATACGTACACACCAGGACAGCAAAATCCAAAGATACTCAAGTCCCTTATATCAAACAATGTGTGACTTGCATATAATCTATACAATCCTCCCATACACTTTAAGTTATCTCTGGATTACTTGTGATACCAAATACAATATAAATGCTAAGTATAGAGTTGTTAGACTATACTGTTTACAAAATAACAGAAAAGTAACAGTCAGTAACAGGTTCAGAACTGACATTTTTTTCCCTAATATTTTTAATCCAAGGTTGGTTGACTGTGTGCATTTAGAACCCCTGGATACAGAGTAACTGCACATATAGAAATAATTAACAAATATCAGTAGGTGACTTGTACTTTGCCAAACGCTTCATCATATTGAATATGATGTATTTTTTAACTTCACCAGATTCTTAATCAATTTTTGCCCAGAAAATTCTACATAAGGCAGTTAAGGCTCAGTGTAAGAATGTCCATTTCCCTTAACATCATGTAAGCCAAGAGACCAAACTAGAATGTGAATCAGGCCCCAGCTCCAAACCTTCAGATCTTATGGAATGGTGCAAAGTCTAAACCAGGGTTCTATCCCTTCATGACTGACTAACCAGGTTAGTGAGAATAAATACGGTGAAAACTGCATAATATGAGATGTAAATCACACTTTAAGGCACAATAGATGTCAAAGCACTTTGCATCCACTTTGAAACCAAACACCAGCACTCCACTGGAAACAAGAGACTTCTCAGTAAATCTGTTTTACTTAAAGGAAAAGGTTCAATAAGCCTGTGAATGCCAACAAGTGTTCTTTGGCTAATGCAGGGAGGTGGTCTTGGCAATCTGCTAGCCTGGGAGATTTTTGCTAATTGTTTTTCCAGGAAGAAACTTAAGTCTCTTTCAAGCACGATCAGGACTGAAGTTGCCATGGAAAGGCCCGACTATGCCCCTCTTTATAGTGGTCGCACAGCTACTGTAGAGACGACAGAGAGGAATGTTTCAAACAGTTGCCAACCACACCCGAACCCCAGGCAGCTGCCTCACTTTATGAACTACTGTTCAGGACAAGGAGTGCGGATGGTGCCTTGCAAACCATCACTTCTCAAGACAATGCAAAACCAGTCCTGCCAACAGATGGGGCGGAAACGCACACGGGACACGGGAAGTCACATGTGGGTCTGCTCTGGCCATCTAAGAATATAAATGATGGGGATTTGCACAGTATACTCTCACTTCCATGTCATTCTTCAACACCCTGGCTAGTCAAAGGCTCCTATGCAGGGACCAAGACATACGCATCCCACCCTGAGGTTCCAGAAGGAAGCCATTAGTTATGTCCCATCCTTCTCTGTGTGTCCCAAGTGCTGTGGCCAGGACACACAGGACTGAAGAAAGCAAAGACTTCCCAGGGACTCCAGCAACACCTCTCAAATCACCAATGCTACCAGCGTCCTCCCTCCAAGGTGCCTCCTGGAAGGAAAAGTTTGTGTAGGGGGCAACCTCTTGCAGGACTGCCAGGACTCAATAAGAAATCCTCGGGGACTTCGGGCAAGCTCCCAGGGAAAGCTGTTTCAAAGTCCAGAGTTCCCAGTCACCCTCAGGGAGAAATTTCCAGATGCCTAAGGGATGTGTGCATTGGGTCAGGTGATTTCATATCGTTGCCCTCTTATTTTCAAGGAATCAGGAAAAGAGATCAGGCTAGAAAATACCTTTGTGCTCATTTTTCACTGCTGCAGTTTCAGAGGTTACCAAAGTCTGTGAGGGCACAGAAAATCATATAGAATTTTTTTTCAATGTTTTCTACTGCAGACATGTGGAAGGCTAGTCCCTCCAGGCCCGCCTGAGTGGCCCATCCTGAGAAACCTCCTTTTGTTACATCTGCTGGGCCTTCCTGGAAAGAACTGAATTAGATAGAGGACGGGGGAAGGGAAGGAGGCGGGAGGGGTGGGGGAGGGAAGGAGAGCTGGTGCAGGAATATATTTTCTATGTCTGGATGAGGGAACAGGATTCTAGGTAATTGCCTGGTTTTCTCATTGTTCTCGGCTGCCATGCCGAGATTCATAGAGGGGCTGAAAGGATCTTTTTTTTTCCTTTCCCCTCTAATTCTTCACTCCCCACACACACCCTCCAAATCACCCCTCCCCCCCTTAATCCTTTTGCCTCCCCTCTCTCGTGGTGCTTATTCCATCCTAAGGGGGGGAAAGTAATTTGTCTGTTTTATTTATGATGCAATGAAGGTATACTGCTCTCGTCAGGATAGGCTGACACTGGTCAAACCATCTGACAGCGGAGAAGAACTGCCTTCATACTCCAATGAGTGTATGTTTTAACTGTTTGTCCGCCACTGGATGCCACGAGGTTTTATCAAGAGCCACAGCAACTCTTACTTATTTTTTAACCTATTTTGTAACATCCCAATTAAAACCAGAATTGGAAGGGTTCTCATGCAAACTTGTCTTATATTTGTACCCTGAAATACCCAGACGCTGTAAGTCATGGGGCAAAATTCCTAACTGTCTGCATAGTCTGGTGGCAGACAGACCTCTGAGGATAGCCTTAGAATGTCACTCAATTCAAGAGCCTAGAACAATCACGCTGCAAAGTCCCAAATTAAGAGACCCTGTTTAGTTATCTGATCTCATAAAGTGGGCATAGATGAAACAAATTTCTTGCTGTCCCTCCTTGGAATTAAAAATGAACGGGCAGGGCAAAGAGCTCAAGTAGCCCTTTTATGCAAAGGTTGGAAAAAACAGGTGTCTCACTAAAAAGCCCTCCAGCATGGAAAGATATTTATCCTAGGAAGGACCAAATTGGTAGGTGGGCTAGTCCATCTCCTGAGTTTTAATCAGGTGTTGTCTGCACTATTTGCAAATTGGAACTTTTAAGAAAGCATTTGACAGTTGCTAACTAGATGGTCAAGGAGACCATGTCATTGTATTTATCCCATTTTGATCTCTTCTGCATGATGGTCACTGGGTCCCTCGATCTACCTGCCAAACACACACGGGCTTAGGTATACTCTGAAGTGTATTCTCCTGTTTCTTTCAACAACACACCCCCGATTCCAGAGGGCCTGCCTTGCATCCACTCTCTCTCTCTATCCCCTGTTGCTTTGCCACCAGCAATTTAATTCTCCTTTTCAGACATAAAAGGACACGCTGGGTTTTAACAATTATACTTTTGATTTCCTCATAAAAAACAATGCTCAGAATTAGGCCCCAGACAATCAGTTCTTGTCCTGCAAAGGCCTGTGGGGCAAGATTTCCAAAAGAACCAATGGGATTTCTGCTGACTGAAAATATTTTTATTTTAATAAAGTACCAAAGAAAAATACCAAAAAGAGAAGAAGAAAAACCACACTCACAACAGGTTCAGAAATGTAATGTAATGCACACAGCATGAAATAGAAACAAAGACCAGCAGACAGGGAGAGTGATGAATGGCCCCGACCACATCGTATTTATTTATATTTTCAGAATCTGCATTTGCCTTTCATCTGCAAATGCAAGGAATGGAAGAAAGTGAGCAGTCATACCAAGAAATTTCTTAGGTGTAATAAGAGCAAACACAAATATTATAAACTCAAGCAGAATTAAGAGTTTAGCAGCAACAAAGATACACAGAATGACTAGAAAATCAGAATTTCCTGTGTGTATTCTTTTGCACTCGGCTATGGAAGGTGCCAGGAAACCCCAGGACAATGCCCACTGCTGACAGAGGGGTGACCACAGTGCTGAATGCTTCTGCTTTTCCAATCAAATGTGGAAGTTCGTTAAATTAAGTTTTCCTAAGATTAGGGAAAAGGGGGCATTTAGTGTTCATTTTCATAATTTAAAGTAATAGTTCAAACTTTAAGATAATGCTTTAAAAAAAATCAAGGTGTTAAGATCACTTAATAAGTACGTGCATGTAATAAGCTGGAACGTGATGTAGAATTTTCAAGTCATGTAAGTGTCACCTACCCCTTTGGACACAGTCTTTCCAAAGTGTCAGGAAGAACAAGGCAAATCCTATGTGGATTTTGTAATGTATATGATGTACTAGATAATCAGATCATACAAGTTAACATTTAGGCAATGGTAGTAATTTAACAAAAAAAAGTTGATTAGGTAGACTTCATTGGCCATGGGAGAAAATAGAGAACTTTTTCATAGAAAAGGCTGGTATGTATTTTATATGTGTATACACAAACACACATCCATCCACTTACTCAGAGTGCGTATGCACCATTTCCGTGAGTTTTATCTGTATTTATGACCCAAAATGCACATGAATTTCACAGGTTCAAAGTCTTCTTTTTAATGAAAAATAACCAGCCTATCCAATTTTATACCTCTTTAAATATCAAATAAGCCTGATAATACTTTGTACATTTGTTACTGTATTTAATTTTTGCTATTCAAGGAGTTTTAAGTAGTGTTCATGTAGAACAAAAGTACATTATATAAATACCTTTTAAGATCTGATTGGGGGCCAAATGCAGTACCCAACTGTTAATGATAGTACAGGGAAAAATATCCCCCAAGGACAAGGTAGTTTGATGTTTGCCAACACTGTATACTACTTCTATAGTTCTAGAAAAGAAAAATTGTATGTTGGGCTGGGAAACTGTGATAGAACAGTGTCAATATAATATAGGATATTTGATCCTAACAACTTGCTGAAACAAAATCCTTTCCAAATAGTTGATCCTAACAACCATGATTGCATGTGCAATATCAATATCATACACTGGGCCATTTGATTAAAATAAACTTGCTGCTATGAAAAGTCACAGCAGCAAACTAAACACCTGGACCATCATGTATGCAGTTCTTAATCTCGCTGTATTTTAAATTCTGAAAGGCTTATAATCTGAATTTTCAAAATAGTTTCAGAGCAGGCTAACAGGAGAGATCACAACAGTGTGTGTAACCTGATTAAATTTCCCGTAGGCAACTGACGAGTCCCTTACAGTCATTGTTCTGCCATTTTGCGTCTCTTGCTCCACCTGGCTCCACCGCAGCCGTCATAAATCGCAGACTACAAAGCTGCATGATTTGAGAACCGGCTCCAAAAATCTAAGTTTCAAAAAAATCAAGCCACTTCAGTTCCTCCTCTTCCTTGAGACAATAAATATTGTGCTCACATCATCCTGCTACATAATAAGTGCATATTAATAAAAAGATCGAGTGAGAAGGAAATAAATTGCACTTTGCAAAATCATCTTAACACCAAAAAAAAAAAAATCACATTTTCAAACTGCTTTAGAAAAGGAACTGAGAAAATGCTTGCAAGGAAACAGGCAGGCAGCCTGCAGAAGAAAAATTCTCAAAGGTCTTTCTAAACTTGCATTGGCGATGTAAGAATCGGTATGAGCTGCAGATTCCTCTAATATTCCCAAGACATAAGTTTCTGAGCATTTCCCTCTACATTAGTGACTGTGCATGTAAGGAATTTTTTTACTCATTTCTTTTTCATATTTTTTAATAAACAAAAACCATGTAGTTTTTTTTCCTGGGGTTTATGAATTTCTGCACCAGGAAGATGGTTGATTTTGCCCACTGAAGCACATTTATTGAAGTGATCATTTGCAGTTCCATCAATTTTTTTCCCCCACACACCCTTTAACATCAGCCTTCACAATATCTCGTAAGTACTTTCCCCATGGTCAGCAGAAAGTGGAACGTCTCCTTTAAAGTCCAGGAAAACCGGGTTGCACTGTTTGGGAATTCTGTTGTCACATTTATCTGCGCATCAGTTACGCGCAGCTCAGCAGCCCTTCTTGGATGGCTCCGCTTCTCCCCTGGACCACTTTGCCTCTATTTAATCCATTCCTCTCCCAGACAGAGACGTACATCAAATGGGAGAGAAATATGACCGAAAGAAATACCTATTTTCTTGCACTTTTCAGATTAAATATCTCCAGCCTCTGATAGAAACCTCTTCAAACTGAAATTAATTTCTGTATTTAAAAAAATGTATCAGGTGGTGTGGTTGACTTTGGCTGCGTTGGTGATGCAATTTGTGGGCCCTCAAAATCTTAATATAAATACACTTTAATCTACAGTCCAATGTTTCCCTTATTCTGATTACCATTTGCCCCTCCATTTGGGACCTTATTTGTTATCTCTCTTGCTCAATGCTTCTTCAGAAATGCCTTCAATCTTTAAAAACTGGTCAGCAAGGCAATACATAAAAGGGTGACGGGAAACACACACCCAAGCTGTACACAATCTATAATTTTCTAATGCAGAAGAGTTTTTTTTCCTCCCACATAACCTCATCCAAAAGAAAAAGAATTATTTACATTCACAGCTTAAAAAATAATTATACATACTTGTTCTCTATGCTTAAATGCTGCCAGGAACTGGATTTATTTTGTGGAAGCAGACTGCCCTCTGCAGGAGAGACCCACTGCTTAACAGCAGTCTTTCAGGCATTCTCAAAACAACAACAAAAACAGTATAGCTGGGTTGCTAAAAATATCAACAAATCGTTTTTGAAATGCGTTCGCTTGTAAGCAATTAAACTGCATCTATTCACACTAAGATACGCCTTTTCACATTCTATTTTTTTAATGTTAGCATATCCCATAATATTTTTAATAATACAAAAATGGGGGAAAGGTGATATATATGTACATGTGTTTTTTTAATAGCATACACATTTTTATATAAACACATACTTTTTTTTTTTTTGTCACAATCTATACAGGGATATTAAACCCAACATGCAATGTTCCAGTTCAGGATAGGCTCACAAAAAAAGGTAAAATGGTAGTCATTCAAATGCCCTGTGAACCCTATTACAAATAAGACTTTTGAATTTTTCACATCTCTCCATTTCTGCTCTGGGCCTGGGTGGGGTGCTCAAGTTGAGAAACCTTTAAATGCCTACCTGGTTCTTTTTTCCGCTTCAACAGTTTGGAAAGTGAGAAGAGCTGATGTTGACATCACCTCACTAACATACTCCTCAAGAGAAATGTTGATGATTAAGTCCTAACTACCTAAAATTTTAATGTTGCAGCAGTAATGATTTCAAAACTGGCAAGTTAGTTTCTTTCAAGCCTTTAATCTTCTTTTGGGTCTGCCTTCCTTCTTCCAAATACCCTAAAACCTTGTCCAGCCATTGGAGGAGGAGGGACATCTGGTCTGGGCTTTGTTTTGTTTTTTTCTAGGAGTTTTGTTTTGTTTTTTATGATTGTCATAGGTTCTGTAAATAGAAAGTTTGTGAGATGATGTCACAACTTAGGGGCATTTTCCAATTCCTAATCAAGTCTTCTGGGGTAATTCTTTAGACACTTCTGACTTCTGCCTTCATTGTTTTGCCTTCTTTGCGCCTCTGAGCTTCTGGCAACCCCACAAGAGTCGACTTCCTTTCTCCAGTCTCTAAATGCGACCAGCAGGGGGGCTGATGAAGTGCTCATTTTTTACATCAGTCTTATAAATTGCTTTCCCCATTAATTGTATCCATGGAAACAATACATTTGGCTGGTAAGGGACTCCTGAATAAAATTTAATGGGATTTTCAAAAAATTTGCAGGCTGGGAGGAGAGGCTATGGCCGGCCATGCTAGCAGTCTAAGTTTCAGCCCAGTGCAGGGTTCCTTTCTTGTCTTCAAAAACTGTACTGAACTGAATCCAAATGAAACTTAAGACCAAAAATGTTCTTTCAACTCTCTGACAATGAATTTTAAAGGAAAGGGCAAACAGAAATTACCCAGCATTTCTGAAAGAAATTTCTCACACTTCCTTGGAATCAAGAATCAGAACTGGACACACTGGCAATCTTAGTACCCAGACCTTAGTGACAGAAGCAGGGTTTGTTCAGGAGAGCTCATCAGATCTTTTAAGCAGGGCTCAGGCACCTGCAAGATTCTTTAACTGAGCCTTCCACCTCCACTCTGCTCTGTCCTAAGTGGACACTCCACAGAGTCACACACATCCCCCGACTCCAGCTTATTTTATTCTCACTTCTCCCTCGGTGCTTATGATCCTTGGGGCAGTTTTGGCTTTAATTTTTTTTTTCTCTTTCCTTAGCAGGCAAAGTGTCTGTATTATAGGATCTTAAACCAGGCCTGCATAGACCCATATTTAATTTGGAAAATGTGTGGGTAAATACCGCTTGTTATGGGATTAGTTAACAGCTGCAAGTCTACCACTGTGAAAAGCCGATTTGTTTAAAAAAAAAAGTGCCATTTCTTTACATTAAAAAAATATATATCCATTCAAACCCTTTGGATGTTTCTCTTAGAATTAGATTGATATGATCTAGATGAAGAAAGATAAGATTTCAAATCAAATAATAATGCATGAATCTCAAATTATCTTTGATTTTTTTTCCAAGCCCCAAATCATTTCTGCTTCTGGGTAAATAGTTTAAATTCTTTAAACATAAAAATTCCATTCCAATATGTCCTTTTTTACAATTATCCTTTCCCTGAAACAAAATAATGTTTCTATTGTATCAAGACTTTTTATGTGTCATCCTCAAGAAATGTTCTTAATGCAAAATCAAGAGCAGAAATTGAGACTATATTTCTCCATCTAGAACCCAAGGTCAGCCTGAGAGAAAAGACACGGGTGATCATGAGTTTAGTTTTGCAGTGCTGGAGATTCAACCTAGAACTTCACACATCATATGTACATTATATACCACTGATGGGTCCCCAGTCCTAAGTGCTGGTTATTGAGTGTATCCCTGCCCAAATTCTTTAAGGAGAGGTCAGGCACACTGTGACTCAGAACATGTAAATTCAGCAAGAACCAGGGATACAAACAACTGTGGGTGGTATCTGGTGCATACCTGTAATCCCAGTGACTCAGGCTGAGGCAGGAAGACCACAAGTTGGAGGCCAGCCTCAGCAATTTAGCACGGCCCTAAGCAACTTAGTGAGACCCTGTCTCAAGTTTAAAAAAAAAAAGTTGCGGGGGGGGGGGACGCATCTGGAGATGTAACACCCCTGGGATCAATCCCCAGAACCCAACCAAAAATGAAACTGTAGAAGGTGGAATTCCCAAGTTACTAAGACTCACAATATAGAATCTGAGAGTCATCTCTCTTAAATAACATGGTGCCCTGGTTCTCTTATCCAGCCTATTCAATAAATCTAACTGAACTTTTGCTTTTACTGTCACTGAAGTTCCAAAATTCTTAATTGAAAGTTTATTTTCTAAGGCATGAACAATTATTCATCTGCAACTAAACAGTACCAATATCACAGGTAATCAATATCACAGGTCCTGTGATTGCAGTACCAATATCACAGGTACATTTATAAATGTATCTAAGCAAACATATAAGAGCCTTGAAAAACCTTTAACTTTAATCCAGTGGTCCCTTTGAGAAATTTATCCTAAAGCAACCTTTACATAATTGATACATTATATGCAAAAATATCACAGTATTATATAATGTATAGTTTACAAAAGCAGGTTAGAAACTATACACCTAACAATTCACAGTGGATTAAATAAAACAGTATTTTCATAAGATGGAATTATGAAATTCAAGGAAATTAAAATAAGATATAGACATCTTTTTAATGCCACAGAAATGCTCACAATGTGTTCATGAAAAAAAGTAGGATTTTGATGTCCTTTATTTCACTACTGTGGTTGGCCTTCTGTATGTATCTACACGTTCCACTATTGCAGTCAGCTAACTATGGACTGAAAACATTTAGCCATTAAAAAATGTGTCAGTCCTGAACACGGACCTTTCTTGTCATTATTCCTTAAACAATAGAGTGTGACAACTATTTACATAGCATTTTGTTGTATCAGGTATTGTAAGTCACCTAAGGATGATTTGAAGTATATGGGAGGATGTATGTAGGTGGTAACCATGCCATTTTATATAAGGAACTCAAGCATCTGGATATCTGGAGATGGTACCCAGGAACCAAGCCCCTACAGATTCCAAGGGAAAACCATACGCTCAGGGAACAAAATCTGGAAGGACACTTCACAGTGATTATTTTCTTTGTACTTTCTCCATTTCTACAATGAACATTCATTAATTTTAAGCATTGAGAAAACAATAAAATTTACCATAAATGGATATTCATATATACTGTGGAAGATCTAAATTGCAATCCTTAATTTGGTTTTTTACAGACTGTACTGATCGGAATGGGCAAAGAGATGTTTTCTAGAATCCAATACAATTTGGTTGGTAAATGCATTGGGACACAGTGCAATGTGGAAGTGGAAAATGGCCTGGGGAAGCTCTCAGTCAGTCTAAGGATGTACAAATAAGACAGGGATAAATAAATAAATAAGACACAATCCTTCAGTTCAGGGAAGAATCCAAGGTTATCAAAACAATGACTATGTCACATGAGACGTCTTATAACAATGATTTTAAAAAGAAGAGGTCTTCAAATTCAAGTTGCACTGGCCGGGGGTATTTCAAGAATTGTAAAACCTCTGTCCTTTTTATTTCTTCATTTAAATAGTGCTTATTTATTAAAAAAAAAATGGATCCTTTAAGGTATGGACACTCAGGACTACTACATACCAATCTTAACATATTGGAAACTTTCAATACACTAAGGTGGACAACCAGGTTAACTTGACTGTTCTGGGGACTCGCCATTCTTATTTAAGGTTAAGAATCTAGAGACTGTGAAGCAAGCTTCTCAAGCACAAGTTTGTGACTACTTATGAATCAGAATTCTCTCAACAGAAGCATCTGAAAGAGATTCCCTAAACTAAATAATCACTTGCTGCATCTCACCTCGAATTGCAAATGCCTGCCATAATCTCCAATTTTACCCTTGATTTTATGGAATCTACTTCATCTAGTTATGTTATGCCTTTTTTCTTTTTTCTTTTTTTTTTTTTTGGACAGGTGAGGTATGTGTTGATCATTTGGAACTCATTGGGAAATAACAAAAGGAATTTCAGTGATTAACAAAGTTTGAAAGTGAGTGACCCAGTAAAGTCGAGACCCAGTGCACCACAGAGGAAAACGTGCAGCACAAACAAGGCCATGATCAGAAGCTACCCTGTCTTGGCAAAGTGGCACTTCTGGGTTTTTATTTGACCCAAAATAATTTTTACTGGGTAATTTTCCCTCTCGTTTTCATGGCAAAGGAACTGAACAGGAAATACATGGATCCATATTGTGCAGTATCAGTCATTCTCTAGCTGTAGGTTATTTGAAAGTCAGTTTCCCTCTCTCCCTCTTAACATCTTCTCCCCTGTGTGGGCATCAGGTGGAAGGGGAGGGGAACACTATGATTGACTTGTCCTACAGGAGAGATATTGGCTGAGGTTCTTCTGAAGCACATGAATGCCCATTAAATTTTTCCTTGGGAAAATGAAGTTTGGAATGACTGCCAGGGAGCCACCGTGGTCAGGTACCTGGGGAACAACTTTGCTGGTATTATTCTGACTCCATGACTTGGAGTGAGGCCTGTGAAGTGGCAATTTTCCCACGTAAGTAAATACTTACTGAGATAATCACACTTGCAAAATTGTTAACTGAGGCAATAGTACTTCCTACCACTGTGTGTTTATTGCTTAAACTTCTTTTCCTGTCACTTTATGAGTCGTACATTAAGTAGAAATGGACACTTGGCCAACTGGACTGAGTATATCCTTATTCAAGATCTCAAGGCACTTTCCTATTATCTTTAGTGTGCACGTACTTTTGTATCTATCCTTTTATGAGAGTACCCTATAGTTCTGTTCCTCTTTCTTGAGAGTTTACCTACAGTCTTCTGAAAAAGAGCTCTTACCTTATTCATCTCTCATCTCCCACCCACTAGTTAAAACACTCAATATGACTCAATTATGACTGAACTCAATGGAAAATTGAAGTTTATCGTAGTGTAACGTTCTAATTCACTGCACTTTTAACCTTCTCTGACCATTTTATCCTATTCTCTCTTGGTGTTCAGATACATACATTCCCACTACTATTGTTTCTTAAGTCTACAAGTTATTAAGATCTCATATTGTTATATAGTAATTCTTCCACCTCCAAGAAGATAGCTCTAACATAGATGCTTACCTGGTAGATAAAGATGTTCACAGACGTGTTATTTATAATAGGAAAAAAATGGAAACAAATTAATATGTGACCATAGGGACTGCCTAGATGGATAATATATTTGTTCTATGGACAATAACTACTAAAACACCATGGTTTCAAATATCATTTAATAGAGTAAAACTCAAGATAAACAGATAAAAAAAGCTATAATACATAGAGCATATTCCAATTTTACAAAAATAAAATGACATGATAAAAATCTGGGCAGTCTTAACACCCGAAAAACAGGTTGAGCTGAGGTATAAAGTCTCTCTTCCCACATCAAATCCATCTAAAATCTTTGACAAAATTTAAAGAGAAGTTTTCAAGTTCATATCAGACTCAAAATTAAGAAAAATTCATTTTTAGGGGCTATAAAAATAAGTCACTTCCCAAGGAGAAAAGATACAGGAAGATTTCAGCAATGATATAGAAATTCAAGATGGCAAGCCTGGTTTGGCTCCTTCAAGACCTGGGCTTCCTCTGTGAAGCAAGACAAGGAAGCACTAGAACACCTCTTCTCAACCTAGGGATGCGATTTGTTTCAAAGTAGAGGTAAGAAAGAGATTTCAAGATGGTGGAACAGAGCACAGAGCAGGTCACTTTCCTGGCTGCTCTGTGGTGTGAAACCATGAAAGCAGACAGGCAGCTTCTCCCCAAGGTGGGTAAATGAAAAAATGTGGGGGGACTCTACTGGAATTTAATACTGGACACTCAAAGCAGATCAGGGACTCAGGAAGTTGGATATAATAAGGAAATCTCTGTGTGGCAGCTGGAGACACCAGCCAGATCAGTCCCTCCATGATCACAGTGGATAGATAAGGGAGTTAAAGGAACCTGCATATTTAGGAGGACTGAGGCATGTCTGGGTATGGAGAGTTTAGAGATCAAAGACACTGCTGAGGCAGGAGGTATCCAAATTCAAAAGCAGCCTCAGCAAAAGTGAGGTGCTCAGCAATTCAGTGAGACACTGTCCCTAAGTAAGATGCAAACTGGGGCTGGGGATGTGGCTCAGTGGTTGAGTATCCCTGAGTTCAAATCCCAGTAACCCCCCCCCCCCCACCAAAAAAAAGACACTACCCAACTAAACTGATGGACAAGCTGCACAATAGCCTTGTATGGGAAGGAAACCACATCTCTCCTGACAGCATATGGAGGACAGAGGAAAGAACCATTTTGGAGCTGTCATGAGGGGACCAGCAGCCAAGGGAGCAAATCCCTGGAAAACCTGAGTCTGACCTGAAATACAAGTCTGGCAAACACACACTGCATGACATAGAATCTGCCTAAATGACCAGGAGAAAATCAAATGTGGAGAGAAGTTTACACAGGGGACAACTGGTTGTGGAAACCCACACGGCTCTCCCCATCTCTCTCCAATGTGGCTGCTTGCAGGACCAGCAGGGAGAAACAGACCTGGCCAGAAATTCAAAAGGGCAGAGGCAGGAAAGATTGAGTTTAGAGACTGAACCCAAGACCAGGAAACTTGGAGTCCACAGGGGGTATAGTAGACAAAGAATTGGCTCCTCTACCACACAAGTGGAACCCAGGGAAGATCCCTGGGGTACAGTCCTCCAACAAGAACCCTCAATTTCTGGGTCCTGGAGATGCACCCACATAAAAGCCTAAACCCTGCCTCAGGGAGTTCCACCTCTGGAATTACTCTCTCACCTGAGCAACCCCACCCTGAGGGTAGAGCAAGCATCATACTCCAGACAATCCCACTTTACTGCTGAGGAAGCAAACTGAGAATCTTTTGAACTCCAACGGAAATGATTCTTTAATTTTTCATTAAGATCTTTTTCTTTTCTCTGATTGTGACCTTAATGGTTCATGAACATTTATACATATTCATATTTGGTTTTTTGTTTTCTTCTCTTTTCTCATTTCTAGCATTTTTGAAATCAGTTATTTTTCATGGATCAGTTTTTTTGAGGGCTAAGAAGTTTGATTAGTATATTTCAGTTTTGTTTTGCATGCTTTTATTTTTTAAAAACTTGTTAATTTAATTTTTCTATCTCCCTTATCTGTTTCCCTTGACTCTTTTCTTCTATTAACAGCCCATCTCTATAGTTCTTTCACTCTTCCTTTAATTTTTCACTTCTATCCTCTCCCCTCCTCCCTCATAATCATCATATCCTACATCACTTCTGTTCTCTCCCTGACCACCATTTGAAATTATAAACCCTTTCACAACTTTTTTTTTCATTATAGGCTGTAAATGATCATAACATTTCTGTTAATTGTGACAACATTGTAGGCATCATAGCAGAAACTATTTGATTTAATGTTTTATACTATTTGCATTTGTTGTTATTATTTGTCTCTCCCTAAATGGTGAGGTACTGGAAACCTTCAGGGACACTAAGTCTACAGGGTAGAAACTCTACTGCCTCACATACTGTTAGATGGGTAGACACACTAACAACATGAAAAAGCAAGGGAACAAAGTGCCCCAAACAAACCAAGATACTTCAGTAACAGAATCCATTGCCATTACAGTGGAAGAAGTGTCAGAGAAGGAGTTTAGAATGTACATAGATAAACTAATCTGCAAGGTGAAGTACAGTGTAAGGAGTGATAGAGAAAGTACATCAAGTGAAAGATCACTTCAATAAGAAGATAGCAATTCTGAAAAAAAATTCAAGCAGAAATCCTCAAAATGAAGAAATGCATACACCAAATTAAAAATTCAATGGAGCTGGGCATGGTGGTACATGCCTGTAATCCCAGCAGCTTGGGAGGCTGAGACAGGAGGATCCTGAGTTCAAAGCCAGTCTCAACAATTTGGCAAGGCCCTAAGTAACTTAATAAGACTCCGTCTCTAAATCAAATACAAAAAAGGACTGGGGATGTGGTCAGTGGTTAAGTGCCACTGGATTCACTCCCCAGTAACAAAAAATATATATACATATATAATATACACATTTTATACACACACACAGACACACACACACATATCTTCAATGGAAAGCATCACCAAAAAACTAGACCACTTGGAAGACAGAGTTTCAGGCAATGAAGACAAAATATATCATCTTTAGAAGAAAGTTGACCATGGAGAAAAGATGTTAAAAGACCATAAACAGAACTTCCAAGAAATATGGGATAACCTGAGAAGACCAAATTTAAAGATTTATTGGGATAGATGAAGGCTTGGAGATATAAACCAAAGTAATGTACAATATTTTCAATTAAATAATATCAGAAAATTTCCCAAACCCAAAAAATAAAATGGAAAAATCAGATATGAGAGGTTTACAAAATCCCAAATACACAAAAATTACAACAGACCCACACCCAGGCACATTATTTATTTTATTGTGGTGCTGGGGACTGAACCCATGGCCCTGTGCTTGTGAGGCAAACACTCTACCAACTGAGCTATACCCCCAGCCCAAGGCACATTATTATGAAAGTATCTAACATAAAATAAGGATACAATATTAAAAGCTGCCACAGAAAAATAAGAAGTAACTTTTAGAGGGAAACCAATCTGGATCTCAGCTGATTTCTCAACCCAGACCCTCAAAGCTAGCAAGTCTTGGAATAATATATACTGAGTTCTGAAAAAAAAAAAAAAAACAGATACCTGCCAAAAATATTATACCCAGCAAAATTAAGCTTCAGAATGGATAACAAAATAAAAACCGTCCATGAGGGGCTAGGGCAGTAACTCAGTTGTACAGTTCTTGCCTAGCACATGTGGGACACTGGGTTTGATTCTCAGCACTACATAAAAATAAATAAAATAAAAGGTATTATATTTTATCTACAACTAAATTTTTAAAAAAACTTCCATGTACACAAAAATTAAAAGAATTCACAACTAGAAAACCTGCTCTATAAAAATACTCAAAATGTTTCATAAAGAAATAAAAAAAAAAAGTTAAAATCAGCAAGGGGAACAACTACAGCACAAGAATAGTCAATCAAAGAACAAACTAATTCAAATGAAAATTGAGAAATAAATCAAAATGACAGGGAATAAAAAGTATTTCTCAATAACAACATTGAATATAAATGGCCTAAACTCATCAATCAAGACTTAACCTGACAGACTGGATTTAAAAACAAGACCCAACAATATGTCTCCAAGACACTCACCTCATAGGCAAAGGCAACCACAGACTGAAGGTAAAAGGATGGGAAAAATCCCCATGACATGGATCTCGTAAATAAGCAGGGGTTTCTATTCTATGAGATAAAGTAAACTGCAAGCCAAAGTTAAACACACCAATAGACTTAAAGATAAAAATCACATGATTATCTTAATAGATGCAGAAAAATCATTGACAAAATTCAGCATCCATTCATGGTGAAACCACTAGAAAAACCAGGGATAGTAAGGGCATACCTCAACATTATAAAAGTTTTCTATGCTAAATCCAAGACCAACATCATTCTAAATGGAGAAAAATTGAAAACATTCACTCTAAAAACTTGAACAAGACAAGGATGCCCTCTTTTACCACTTCTATTCAACAAAGTCCTGGAAACTCTAGCCAGAGAATTAGAAAAAAGAAATTAAAGGGATATGAATAGGAAATGAAGAACTCAAACTATCCCTGTTTGTAAACAATATGATTCTATATTTAGAAGACTCAAAGAAAATCCACTAGAAAACTTCTAGAACTCACAGATTAATTCAAAGTAGCAGGATATAAAATTAACACCCATAAACCAATGACCAATCAACCAAAAGAGAAATTAGGAAAACTATCCCATTTGCAATAGCCTCAAAAAATTAAATTATGTGGGAATCACTCTCACACACACACAAAAAAAAGATGAAAGACCTCTACAATGAAAACTATAGAACTCTAAAGAAAGAAATTGAACAACATGTTAGAAGATGGAAAGATCTCCCATAATCTTGGATAGGCAGGATATTATCAAAATGGCCATACTACCAAAAGTACTATACAAATTTAATGCAATTCCTATTAAGATTCCAATGACATTTTTCACTGAAATAGAAAAAGCAGCCATGAAGTTCATTTGGAAAAATGAGAGACCCAGAATAGCCAAAGTAATCCTTATCAAGAAGAGTGAAGCAGAAGGCATCACAATACCAGAACTTAAATTACACTACACAGGCACAGTAACAAGAACTGCATGGTATTAGCACCTAAATAGACATGTGGACCAATGGTACAGAATAGAAGACAGAGACAAAACCACATAAATGCTGTCATCTCATATTAGACCAAGGTGCCATAAACACATATTGGAGAAAATATAGCCTCTTCAACAAATGTGCTGGGAAAACTGCAAATTCATAGATAACAAAATGAAATTAGACCCCTATCTCTCACCTTGCACAAAAATCAACTCAAAGTGAATGAAGGACCTAGGCATTAGACTAGAGTCTGCGCCTACCAGAAGAAAAAGTAGGCCCAAATCTCCATCATTTTGGCTTAGGAATCAAATTCCTCAAAAAGACTTCTAAAGTGCAAGAAAATCAAGAATCAATAAATGGAATGGTATCAAACTAAAAAGTTGCTTCACAGCAAATAAAATAATTAATAACATAGAACATCTACAGAATGGAGAAAATCTTTGCCACCTGTACCTCAGATAGAGCATTAATTTCCAGGACATATGAAGAACTCAGAAACAACACCACAGAAACTAACCAATCAAAAAATGGGCAAAGGAACTGAACA
Organism: Sciurus carolinensis; assembly: GCF_902686445.1. Lineage (NCBI taxonomy): Eukaryota > Metazoa > Chordata > Mammalia > Rodentia > Sciuridae > Sciurus > Sciurus carolinensis. The sequence goes on from NC_062228.1 coordinate 15,169,661, forward strand.
GACACTTCACAGATGAATAACATGATCATTCAACATCACTAGCAATTAGGGAAATGCAAACATTTGTCAAACTATGCTGAGATTTCATCTCATACCAGTCAGAATGGCAATTATTAAGAAAACGAGCAACAAGAAATGTTGGTGAGGATATGGGGCAAAAGGTTCACTCATAGATTGCTGGTGAGACTGCAAATGGGTGCAACCATTCTGGAAATTCATGGAGATTTCTCAGAAAACTTAGAATGGAACCACCATCTGATCCAGTTATCCCACTCCTTGGCATACACCCAAAGGACTTAAAATCAGCACACTATAGTGATGTGGCCACATCAATGTTTAAAGCAGCTCAATTCACAATAGGTAAACTATGGAACCAACCTACGTGCCCTTCAAGAGATGAATGGATAAAGAAAATGTGGTACATATACATGATGGAATATTACTCACCATGAAGAACGAAATCATGGCACTTGCTGATAAATGGATGGAGCTAGAGACTATCATGCTATGTGAAATAAGTCAATCCCAAAAAACCAAAGGTCAAATATTCTCTCTGATGTGCAGATGTTGATTCACAATAGACTGGGGGGAGGGAGGAGGGGAGCTTCACCAGTTTGCAAAGGGGAGAGTTGGGGGAAGGGACAGAGAATGGAAATGAGAAAGACAGTAGAACAAATCAGACGTAACTTTCCTACGTTCCATATATGAATATGTGACCAGTGTAACTATCAGGCACAATTACAAAAGTAAGAATTATACTCCATGTATGTATGATATGACAAAATGCATTCTACTGTTATATGTAACTAAAAAGAATTTTAAAAATGTTTAAACATAACAAAATTTCTAAGAAGGTATAGGCATGAAGAAATCAGCTGTGACAGTAACAAACTATGCTGCAGGTCATGCAAGTACAGTGCCCAAATCTTTGACCCATAAATAAACTCCCAATCTAAACTTCAAATCTAGAAACACACACACACACACACACACACACACACACACACACACACAAGTGGCCCCAAGGTAGGGAAATTATATATCCATGGTAAAGCAAAAAACTTCCCCTTAAGGATGCTTCAACTCCTCCTAACCTGTAACCTATAAATATGTAATTTCTACTCACAAGCCTGAAAGGAAAACATGGCAAAGAATGCAAAGAAATCTAACGCCATATGAGTTTATAAATGCAACAAAGTATTATGCCCAATTAACTCTGGCTAATAATTCAGCAACATGAATAATAAAGTAACATGAAAAGAACCTTGAAATAACTATTTAAAATCACCAAAAAGATGTTTTCAAAGATAATACATTTGACACGGTAATAACAGAGTATTAGGAGAAATGTAAAATTTGAAAAATAATTCTTGTATTAAAACACTATCACTGAAAAATAAAACAATAATACATTAAGGAGCAAAGAGGAAGACAAATAAAAGATCCATCTGAGGAAAAAACCTAGAACATATCACAGAAAGTTAGAAATATGGAAAATATGAAAGAAAAATTTAGATGAAGAAAATGGAAAGCATGAACATATAATAACAGTTATCTGAGAGACTACAGAGAATAAATGGGTAAGTAAACAGAAATTGTTCAGAAATGAAGATATGAGTCCTCAGCTTGAAAAAGCAGATCGACCCCCACACTAAATTAGAGAAAACCACGATGAAAACACGGTAGTGAGACTACAGAACAGTAAGAACAAAGAAACTGTAAACTACAACAGAAAAGATAAACCATCTTTAAAGGAACAACAATCAAACCAGTCAGAGTCTGATCATCAGCAACCACAGGTACACAGAAACAACAGTAACCTCAGACTACCAAGGAAAAAGAACGTGTCCTACAATTCCATACCCAGCTAAACAATCATTTTAGAGTTCTAACAACAAGAAAGTCATTCAAAAATGTAAATCCTAAGAACTTGCTAAGCACATACACCTCTGAAAGAACTACTAAAGAAGGTGACTAACTAGAAGGGAAATAAATCCAACTGGAATGAACAGAAGATAAGAAGAAATAGTAAGCGAAGAATTGATGTAACTGTTCATAAATCAAAATCAGTAAGCGCTAATTTGGGGGTTTTTCAAACTATGATGGAACTCATTGCAATAATATGAAACAGGACATTTAAATTCCAAGATTCTTATTTTATTACACAGAATAGAATTTTCATGCACATTATACTTTGTTGGGAAGACAAAGTTAAGTGTATATTATATGTTTTACAGTAAATATAGAAAGAATTGACACAGCATACAAACTTTATTTTCAGCAGAATTCAGAAAATATGCAGGGAGATAAAGAAAAACAAAGGCAGGAGAAAAGGAAGACAAAGGAAAATATATAGTAGGTAACAAAGATACTAAATATTTTTGTGTCCATTACCATAATAAAGGCAAATGATTTAAATTGGGTTTTTAAAAGACAGACTCTCAAATTGAATCAAAATTAAAATACAATTACATGTTGTTCATTAGAGAGACAGACATCATGGAGTGGCACGGAAACGTTGAAAACGAAGTCCTAAGGAAAGATGTGCCACACAAATACCAATGAGAAAGCGGAGACGTTAATAGATGAATGATTTGTAACTAAAGGGGCATGGTGATTAACTCTATGGGGAGTGATAATGGTTTTCATGATGTTCTATAAATTCCTCGAAGAACTAGGAATGGAACCACCATTTGACCCAGCTATCCCACGCCTCAGTGTAGATCCAAAGGAGTCAAAAATCAGCATACTACGGTGATGCCACCACATCAATGTTTATAGCAGCTCAATTCACAATAGCTAAGCTATGGAACCAACCTAGATGCCCATCAACAGATGAATGGAGAAATAATGTTATACACACACACACAAAATATTACTCAGCCATAAAGAATGGTTTTATGACAATCTCCAGTAAATGGATGGATCTGGAGACTATCAAGCTAAGTGAAGTAATCGAGTCCCCAAAAAATCAAAGGTCAAATGTTTCCTCTGACATGTGGGTGCTAACCCACAATAAGGGGTCAGGGACGAGTAGAAGTTCAGTGCATTAGACAAAGCAGAATGAAGGGAAGGGAGGGAGGACAGGAAAAGAATGGAATGAATCTAATATAACTTTCATATGTATGTATATGAATACACCACAGTAAATCTTATTACCGTGTATAAGCACAAGACTGGGATCCTAATTAGAGTAAGATATTACATGATTATATATAAAAATAGATTTTACTGTCATGTGTAAGTAAAAAGAACTAATAAATCTTTATAAAACTTTTTGTACCTAAAAGAATTTCAAATCAAAATACACTGTTTTTATAATTAGAAAAATGCATTTTTTTAATTATGCACTTTGTAGTATAACTTAGAATAACCAGTGTTGCATATTATTTCAATCACTATCCTACACACCTGTATCGAATCATTTAATTATCAATAACATCTTAACTAAAGAAATACCATGTTTGTTTTATTTTATAGTTGAGCAAACTAAGGCACAGAGATTTTTAAGCTGTTTAAATAAATCATGTAAGGTAAAAGAGTTACTAGAGACTGGACTAGGTAAGGAACATCCCCAGCTTTATGTCTTGAAGATACCAGACATTTACACACAGTGTAAACATGGAAGAGACAACTCTGATCTTACAAAGCTTACTCTTTTATTTATGCAGGCAATTATTTCCCAATAAGAATATTTCAATGAGAAAATATATTTACATGTACTACGAACAATGTAATCCCAGAAATGTGTGAGAAAACACCTTTCTATAATTTGGTTCATATGTTTATATAGTCATGCATCATTTACCAAGGACATATTCTGAAAAAAATGTACCATTAGACAATTTTGTCATTATGCAGCATCACAGAGTGTGCATCCATGACCCTAGATGATACAGCCTACCACTCACCTAAGCTGGATAGTGCAGCCTACTGCTCTTAGGTCACAAATCTTCACAGTGTGTTTCTGTACTGCATTCTGCAAGCAACTGTGACACAACATATGTGTTTGTCTATCTAAATATATCTTAACAGAGAAAAGGGACAGTGAAAAAATATGGTATAAAGGACAAAAATCAGTATTGCTGCATGCAAAGACAGCGGGACTGGAAGGAAGTTGGTCTCCATGAGTTGGTGAGTTCAATGTGGAAGTTCAGGGCATGACCACAAATACGATTGAAGACTTGATAAACATTGCACACTTAAGTTACACTAAAAAATTTTATTCAAAAATTTTTTTCTTCAGTAACAAATTAATCTTAGTCTACTGTAACTTTTTAGTTTAGAAACTTTGTCATCCATAGTTTTTTGACTCTTGCACTAACACTTAGGGCTTAAAACTCAAACACATCAAAGGCCATAGGAATTTTTCCATTCCATTATCATCTTATAGGTCCACTGAGCGTATGTGGTCTGTCATTGACTGAGATGTCATTATGCAGCCTGTGATTTTACTCGTTACAGTAAAACCAAACTACCAGTATTTCTACCAATGCACCAACCCTGGTTCTTTCCAGCCAGAAGTACCATTTCTGTAATAGATATGATCCTATTTTTGTATTTTAATTGCTTCTGGTTTATATCAGCATAATGAATTTTGAAAGTGTACTGATCAGTTTTTAATGAAAATTCAGAGAATATTTCCATTCATGTTTTGAAATTCTGCCTATGAAATACATGGCTAGAACTATATTCTGTTTGGATTAGATTATTTTTCCCAGATTATACTTCCTTTTTCTTTTTAAACAAATATACAGTTGAGAAAGAATTTTAAGATAACATATAGTAAATTTTAAAATCATTTCCATAACTACAGAAATAGAAAAAAGTTCACATTAGAAATTACCTTTTACCTGTATTTATAGTAGCCCCCCAAAAGTCATCATTTGTAAGTAATGGATGCATTTCTAACCAAATGGATATTGAAAGAAAAAGGTCCATTTTGCTAGCTCTATCAGAAAGGGCCTTGCAAATAGCATGTAGACAATTACATTTCTGGGAACATTCAATTGGCCACCTATCTTGGCTAAATTACAATAATGTGCATTTTGGAAAATCATATCATTTTACTAAGTCATTTTAAATGTACACTGTGCATTTCTTCTCTTACCTCTCAAAGTAATTTTTTAGAATGCTTTCAACTTAAAGGAATATGCAGATATGTCCCGGATACCCGTCAATTCAGGTTTGCTTTACAGGCAGCCCCTGCACCTTCCCCAGCTAAACCTTGCTTTCCTGGAAGAGGCTACCACAAAGAATCACTTCCTCCTGCACTTCCACTGCCATGACACCATATGTGAATGATGTATTTGTCAAAGACCCTGTTTAATGACATCAAAAACAATGGCAAATGATCAACATATTTCCCTCCATTATCATAGACTTCAAATAGTTCCTTCCAGGTCAATGAGCTACTTCCAAAAGTTAAGCTCCTATTACCAATTTCATTCATTCATCAAACTGTTCATATTCATTTATGTCACATATAAAAAAGCAATTTGGAGAAATGGGGGCAGAGGCATCCAAACTCATAGTTAAAAGAGATGTGCATGGAATGTACAACTAACAATTTCACTTTTCTACTCTTAATGTAATTGAAGAGTAATATCTTATGCATAATTAACAGAGTTTTGAAAGATGCATATAAGACATGATAGTGTTTCTTGTCAACTTACATTGGAAATTCTACTGTGACCAATACAAATAACCTGTAAGTGTGCTCTATACCAAATCTGGAAAAATGATCAATACTATACTCTGTTGGTGCACCTTTGTTTCTATAGATTCTCATAGCTCCTCTCCTTCTCCCCTTGCTCCCAACAAATAACTGTAAGGAACAAAATGAAGACCATTATAAATTCTGGTTCATTTACTTTTTAAAAATGACAATGTCTATGTACCTTAAAATTGTAGAAATTATCAGCATGACCCTATAAATCTTATCTGTAACTTCAGAAAACCATTAGTATCTCATTTGGTGCCAAAGGTCTTACCACATGCGCCTTTGGATTAGTAGGAGTTGCTGGAAACATTGCAAGGCATACAAATCCATTAATAATAAATAGGGTGGCTTTTGAAATCTTACAAGTAACCTCGCTTTCATTCACCAAAGTAATCACCCAAGTAAAAATATTACTTTTTTTCCTTTCCCCCAATAGTCAATCTTTGCAAATCTTACATTGATATTGCAATTAATATTTGGAAAATTGCTTGTTATGGGCTAGGCAGCAATAAGCAGATTAATGGTCTAGGTCAAGATGGAGCTGAGGCAGCACTGTTGAAACAAAGCAGGAAGACAGGTACCTCAGCAGAGTGGGACTGAATTACTGGATTCTTGAGCCTGGGGTTATACAACACTTTGCTTCAACAAATGTATAGGCCAAGCACTGTTCTCCAACATTTAAACAGGGACACTTAGGAAAATGAGATGTTTTTCCCGCAGTTGTACGTAAGCAGATAACTTAAATTTTAAATATTTCTAAAATCTAGAGCCAAGGATTACTCTAAGACTAACTGTCACATATTCAAAATAATAAGTAAAGTTTGGGGTTAATTTGTAAAAGTGGAAGCATGTTGTGTAAGGTATTCAAAGATAGTAAATATCTTGTCCCATTTTAGGCCAACAGAAAGAATATTATTTTTAATAGCCATGTTTGTATGAAATTACATTACTCTAAGTCTGTTTTTATTTAGAACAGGAATTGTTACCTATCAGGCATTTAGCTCTTGAATGAAGACTTTAGCAACTTTTCATTTATCGAAATGAAAACAACACAAAATTCAATGGACATCTGAACAGACAAATAATGGATACAGAAAACAAATCAGGAACTAGTTTTGCCACCAACTGCTAGGGCAGGATAACACTTTTATGGTAAAACCTCTTTTAACACGAAAATGCCTCCTAAGCAAGAATGTCAGTGACCCACGATACTGGGAGACATTCAAGACTATCTTTTCCTAATAAAAACCATAAATAATGAAAGATGCTTTCTTACTTCAGTGAGAAAATGTGCATTTTGCAGCAACCTGTGACCCATTTGTAAACCTCTGCATGCAGAGGATGAGGATAATATCCCCTCCACTTTTGGAATGTGCCCCTGGAAATTTTGAAAACCAATAGGTACATTATGAGAAGCACACAGAATCCACTCATGCCACATAAAAATCAGTCAGAGATGACCAACTCACACCCTCTCCAAACTGGTCGCAGAGAACTTTTTTTTTTTTTTTTCATTTTATGAAGCCACACGAAAATTCCAGCCATTAACCACTTATAAATGAGTTATTTGCCAGAGACTTGATAATATTGAGAGGGAAAAGTCAAACATTCTTGCCTAGTGAAAGCATGAAAGGAAAGTCTGACTCTTACACTTACCTTCAAGGTAAAATTAATTATTAATTGGCAAATCCTGGACATGGAATGATTGCTATCAATATTTTAATACTTTCAGTGCTAATTTCATTCCCACCATCACCGTTTGTCTACTTTAAAAGCAAGAAAGATCTGTTTACTTTCAGTAAGGCTTGGTATAATGATCCCCTGAAGAAGGTTTCTAATATCTTGAAATGCTTTGAATCTTCCTCTTCTTTAATTTCTAATATTAAGCAAACAAAAAAAAAAAAGATTCACATTTCATTCCCACAAATGAACAAGTCTACCATTCTTAGCTGGCTTTTGAAAGGTTAGATTGCTAACTTCTGAACAACATTAATTTTTTAATTCCCACCCACCAGTGCACTGATTCATGCTGCCTTCAGAGGTGTGTGTTCTCATACAAGTTTGAAGGGAATGTGTGCAACTTGAACTTTGTGAAAATGGGTGAATTTATCAGTGAACCGAATTCAACCTAACTCATCTCTAGAGTCATGTTTGAAGAAAAACCTCGCCAAAATGCATCTTGTTTCAGGTTTTAGCAAAATGGTTTGAAAGAAATTTTGAAGAATGGAGACTGAGATGTATCACAAATAGGGTGTGGACAAGTAAGAACAACTCTCCACTCAGGGTCCTGTGGCCCAGAGGTGGCAGGGAGATGCTGATGAAAAGCAACTTTGGGATATGGAGATACCCCCAAGAAAATCTCAGATTCAAAGGCGACTTGCAGTTTGCCTCAGGGATGAAGTCGCGACCCTTCACTGTTGGTACTAAGGCTCCAGGGTAGACAAGGGGAGAGTCACCAGAGGTATGGCATTGCCCAGGGTGTTCAAAGGCTAGAAGGGATGTTCTGGGAGCAGTTTTCACTAGGTAAGAGTCACACTAGATTTTTTAAAGCTAAAAGGCTGCCTACCGCTGTATGGATCCAGGTGAGAATGTGTGGGACAATGCCCTGTGCTCACCTTGACACCAGCCCCAGCTTTGCCCTCACCCTCTATTTTAATAGTATATACCTGTTAATTCTATGTACCCTCCTCATCTCCAACCTGCGACCAAGTTCCGTCACTCCTTGGTCTCTGCAGGGGGTTGGTTCCTGGGCCCACCTGCCTGTCACAGAGATACCAAAATCTGCAGATGCTGATTCATATAAAATGATGAAGTTTTTCTCACAACCTGTGCACATTCAGCTGTATAGTGTAAATCACTGCTAGATTATGTATAATACCTAATAAGTAGTTAGGCTGTATTATTTAGAGAATAGTGGCAAAAAAACAAGTCTGTGTGTTCAGTAGTAATGCATTAATTTTTCAGGTATTTTTGGTAGGGGTTGAGGATGTAGCTCAGGGGTAGAGCACTTGCCAAGGATGTGCATGACCCTGGGCTCGGTATCCAGGTTTGCCAAAAATAAAAATAAAAAATACAGTATTTTCAGTTTATGGTTGTTTTGCTCTACAAACGCAGAAGAACACACACAGAAGGACTACGGCACTGCTAGCCTGTAGACAGTGCTGTCTACAGACAGCACTCCTGCACCCTGTGGGCCACCACAACACCAGGCACCCATCAGGTAGGTGACCGATGTCCTGGCTGGCCACTGGCAGGGACCTCGGCCATCACACTGAGCTTTCTTTCTTCTCACCCTTGGTACCTGAACAATCACCAGTTGCTACCATCTTCTTTGTCGCTATCAGATCTGTCTCTTCTCTATGCCCTCTGGCTCACTAGTCTGGTTCAGCCTGGCCACCATCTCTCTTGCCCCTGAGCAGCCTCTTAACTCCCTTCCTCTACCAGCCGACACCCTTCCAATCCGTTTCTGAACTGCAGGTACAGAGGTGTTGCTCAAATCTCCCTGCCATGGAACACAGTCTCCTACTTCCCAGTCTCCCACTGCCCTCAGGCCAAGCTTTCTCTGGTACATTTTGGATGGACTCCTGATTTTCTTCTCTGGCCTTATCTCTTACCACTTCTGAAAAACAGAACGACTCCTATATCCCTAAATATAGAGAGGCCTCCATTTTTTTCTCAGCTTGAAGGTTATGCTCAGTCTGACCTCACCTTACAACACTAAACTCTTTTCCCATATGTAACATGATAGGCAAATCCACAGCTCATCCTATGTTGTTCATGCCCTTACCTGGTTCAAAGTACTCTGATACTTCCCATCTCATTGGAGCTAACATTTATAAAGACAAGAATTTTCATAATTCATCCACAGAAACTCATTCATATTTATTGAGCATCTTTGCTTTTGTCATGATTCTGAACACATACGCCATCCTCACACGAGTTATTCTCCCCATTTCACAGATGAGGAAACCAAAACAGAATGATTAAGATGACTCAACTAGTAAGTGGAGGAACTACAATTCCAACCTAGGCTACAGCCTTACAGACTTAAGTGTTAAACTGTTACAGACTGGTATTCCAGAGATGATCAGCGAGAACTAACTATGTTCACGTTTGTGATGGAAAATATGTGACAACTGACATTAATAAAAATCTTTCCATGCTGGTGCTAAAGGTAGTAATGATGACCAGAGTGTCTAATCTTCAAGTCTGTGCAATTGCAACCTCTGTAATGCAAGCATTACATCTTCTTAGCTTAGTGCTTAACTCCCCAGGGACAATTTTCCATATTATATTAACATTTTAGGTCTACTTTGAGGAACAATAAAGTAGAAATATCACGCTACAGAATTATTCTCCTGCCAAAACTAAAACTACATAATTAATGTTACAGAAAAATGTGGGTTCCCGATGCTTTGAAAATCTAAACTGTATGTCATTTTGCCACTTATAGTTTATTAACAAAATTAGATGCAGCTTTTTTATATTAACTGCTGTACATTTTTCTGATGTTAAATCAATACAGTTTCCATTTTTCATGTAACAGAAATTTAGAAAATTAAATACATCAGACAAGTGGTCATAATGCAACCATAAAATGAAATCTGAAAGATTAAAATAATGGCCATTATTTATCAGGCATATTTGCATCACCAAATAGTAAAAGTTCTAATTGCTTACCTTAGATTCCTATAAGTATAAAAATAAAATATGGTTTAACAGATTGCCTTTCCCTCTTCCACAAAAAAAAAAAAAATTCCTGGGTATGGAATATGACGTCAATAAATACTTCATTGATTGATGCCTGTAATAAGCTTATTTAGTCACTAGAATATCTGAAGTATTTTAAGCAGTGTGGAGAAAAGGTAGAAACTACTCTTGTCTGATTCTAGTGAACAATATTTAAAACTTTTGAGAGTTAGTGGGAAATTAAATCATTTTAGAAATTAACAGAGAAGAGCTGTAGTAGTGCAGAGTGATACACCATCAGGGTATATTTCTATGCCAGGTTATTCACTCATTCACGTCACTTATTGAGCACATACTATATACTGGGCATGGCATTAATTTCTTGACATACGTCAATCATCCGACAGACTTTGTAAGAGTGAGGGTCCCAGTGGGAGATCACACCATCACACAATGGGAATCTCAGCATGGCAGGTCACCAACAGGAGGGCAAACTGTGAAGTCACTGGGACAGATCTTCCTAACTTCCCTTTCTGTACTCCCAAATGCTACCCTAAGCATACTCTCCTCCTACCCCTACTCAGGCCTGAACACTTATTCCACTTCTTGGTATCTTCAGTTTTCTTCTGGGAAGACCCAGTGAGCTGATTTAGTTTGATCACAAATCACTGAAAGGTACTTGCATTTTTTTCTTTCCCTAATGATTTTGCTAAGAGGAATGACTCACTGAAAAAATTTAGTCAATAGCAGCAGATGTTATGGATAAAGGAGGGCTAGGGTTATTTGGGTTTTTTACAGTGAAAGCTGCTTCTGGGTCCCAAGACACTCTACTTAGGGATTTTTAATGCCTCTGGCTATACGTAGGTTGATCTTGAATAGCATCATCTGTAGGAATATATAGTAGCCCAGAATGTTTAACAAAACAAATTATGCAAAAGGTGACAATAAAGAGTGAAATTCCTAATGAGTAACAGGACTGGAAATTTGTAAAGAGCAGATCAATATCACCAATCTCAGAACAAGCACAGGGTGTTTCTGTTCATTCGAAAATCACCCAAACGTGTAGCTGATTTTTCTTGGTCCAAAATGTCCCAGGAATCCATTTCAGCTTACATTAAACTCTTTCAGTCCCAAAGATTTTAAAACCAGTAAGAGAATGCTCTGAAAGCTTTCTCCAGCATGGGTCTTTCTTCTGCTGCTGAAAAATAAATGTACAAGTCTGACATCTTGCCATGTTGGTAACAGTATTAAATCTTCAGGTTGTTCTGGGTGACATGAAGTCATGGATGGGGACTCAATGTATTAAGTTTGAAATTTATCAGCCACTAAGAGAAAGGTTCCTTTATCCTCCTCCCCTGATTTCCATGACTGCTTCCAACCTTGTCAACTACCCTGAAAGCACTGCTCATATGTCCAGAATTTTATTTTTCCCACAATAAACCAAGTTAGGGCAAAGTCACACACTGAGCACAGGATCACCAGCGGATGAGTTAGCCATACTCACTTTTGCTAGATTCAGTACTCCCCTCTTAAAAATAAGTTCCAGAGAAGTGCATTATTTCACAAAGATAGTTTTCCTCCTCCTTACAAATGTTTGTTGATCTGAATAAACTTGTGCTTTGTTAATAAATTAAGCCCAAAATACTTTTAAAATTCAACCACAATGAAACATTTCATCCCGACTGCATTATTTGCCATTTCTCTGCCTCTTCACAATTTCTGAGAACTCCCCACTGTGTGCAACAAAGTGACAGGAGAAAAATCTGTTCCCAAGCTACTTTTAGACAAGTAAATACTTGGAAATTCACTCTGTAGCTAAGAAGCATATCATTACCATCTTTCCAAAGACATGCTGTAAACAACCTGCACTGAACAGAGTAGATAAAGGCTTTTTTTTAGAAAAGAGGCCAGTCCCACTTTCAGTTGCAGGGAAAGCTCTACCATGGAAAAGAGCATCCTGTATTTTACCCTCAACTATCTTAGTGAGGAAACTCATCATTCTGTATTTAAATTGTTCCCTCGATTGCCTGTATGTCCTACTACAATGGCAGGCACTGACCTCAGAGCAGGGAGCAAGTCTTGGTCATTATTGTGACAGGAGACATTCAGTATCAACATTTGTTCCATAAATATATACTACACAGAGGTGACAGAGAAGATAGAATCAAGTAAGATTTAAAGAAATTATAGAAACCATGCCCTGTGTCCCCTGGAGTCCATTTCAGGCAAGGTGGAGCGGGGGTTGCAATCTAATATTGACTCTTGGCAGGCTAAGCCCTATTGGTAGACATGGTCTTGCTATAAAGTACAGGAAGTTTGGTCTTTGGCTAGCTCAAGGCCTTGGAGTAGGAATGTGTAGGAAAGGAAAAGTCTGAAGGATCAAAATTTAAATTCTCAAATTATTTAGAGATCAATGGTATTGCCTAATGGACGAGTTTTGTAATTCCCAAAAGCCACCTGGCCTTTCGGCTGCCATATAATGAAGCAAGCCTTCATCTAACACTTGGGGTTGTTATTACCATAGCATCTTCTTCCTTTAGAACTGGTACTCAAGAACTGAGTTCACCTGTTATGTTATGGTTTGGATGTGAGGTGTCCCCAAAAATCTCACATGTGAGACAATACAAGAAGGTTCAGAGGAGAAATGATTGGGTTGTGAGAATCTTAATTCAACCAATCATTTAATCCCATGATAGGGGTAACTGAGTGGTAACTGAAGTGGTAGGGTGTGGCTGGAGGAGATTGGAATTGAGGTGTGGCTTTGGGGGATGTATTTTTTATTTGGTGAGTGAAGTCTCTGTCCCTCTCTGCTTCCTGATGATGTAAGCTGCTTCCCTCTGCCACATTCTTCCACCATGATGTTCTGCCTCACCTCAAATCACAAGGAAAGGAACCCACCTCCTATGGACTAGGACCTCTGAAACCATGAGCCTTCAAATAAACATTTCCTTCTTTCAAATTGTCCTAGTCAGATCTTTTAATCACAGGAGGAAAATAACTAACTAAGACACATTATGCTTGGGTAGGGAAGGGTTTAGAACAATTTCACACAGGAAGAAGGGGAGGAAAAATGAGAAGGAGAAGAAGAAATACCTAGAAGGAGAAAAAGCTATGAAGGAGGGGGAAGAGAAGGGAAAACAAGGAAGAAAGGCCTCACAGTTGTTTGGAGTGACCTCAGCCACAACTAGAGCTTCTTCAGTATTCTCTACTTGCTAACAGTGGGGTTGGCCATATTTTGCCAAAATGAGACAACTTCAGTAACAGGCCAAACTCTGAGTTTCAAATAGAGAAGAAGAGGGTAGTAGGATTCAAATTAAAGCATATAAATTGATTTTTAGAATATAATCAAAGATCCAATCCTGAAGAGCAGAGGATAGTCTGGAAAAAGGAAAGGGTGGCATGGTGATAGTGGGGAGAGAAGCTGGTGATGGTGACAATAAGGACTGAGCTTACCATGGCCAGGTAAGATCATTTGGTTCTCACAAGTAGCCCCGATAGTAGGTTCTCTTAGTATTAAGTTCCATTTTACAGACAATGAACAGCGACATCAATTCAATGTACCAAGTTCTACAGTAAGCCAGAGGCAGGGCCAAATGTAACCCGGGAAGTCAGGCTGCAATGCCCCCACCCACTGTATTAGCTTCCTGTTGTCTCATTAACAGATTGCCACAACACTGCTGAACTAAAACAAGAGAAATGTACTCTCATACTTCTGTAGGCCAACACCCTGAAACCAGCATCACTGGGACAAAAATCAAGGTATGAGTAATGCTGTGCCCTCTCCAGAGTCTCTAGGGGACATTTTGTTACTTCTCTCTTCTGGCAACTTCTGGTGGCCGCCAGCCTTCCTGGGTTTGGGCTTTTATCACTCTGACCTTCAAAGCCAACAGCTCGACGTCTCTGCTCAGTTTCACATGTGTGTGAAATCTTCCTGTAAGCCTCTCTTACAAACATTTGTGACTGTACCTATGGCTCACCCAGATCATCCCAGATCATCCCTTCTTTCCAAAATTCTTCATGACATCTGCAGAGATCTTTTTCCAAATAAGGTAATATTTGTAAGTTTCAAGATCAGAGGATCATTTCTGGGGGAGAGGGCATTTTCTGTCTACCATCAATGTGCTACTCTGCTGCGACAGCTGTCAGTGGCTTAGATGAACTTTCTTAAAGGGTGTGTGTGTTGTGTATTTATTGTAGTTAAGACCTTCACTGTGATAGCTAAGAAGGCAAACATAAAGGTGGAGATCATTCAAAAATTATAAAAACATTCTAAAGACTAAATACTATAATTTAACACTCTCATTTTTTCTTTTTAAATCTTTTTAATTGTGTATGGATACAATGCCTTTATTTATTTAGATGTGGTGCTGAGAATTGAACCCAGTGCCTCATACATGCTAGGCAAGTGCTCCACCACTGAGCCACAACCCCAGCCCAATTTAACACTCTTGTTTGGATAATTTAACACTCTTTTGTCATTCCGGACCTAGAATATGGATGAGGATCTTCTGAAAACCTTCACTTAGATCCATCCTTAGGCCCTGGGATTCAATCAACGACTGCCTGTATGTCAGTCAGCTTTCTACCAGGGTGATGCAATATCTGAGAAAACCAACTTAATAGAAGAAAGATTTACTTTGGCTCACAGTTTCAGAGATTTCAGTTCCTCTGTCAGTTGACTCCATTGCTTTGGACCTGAGGCAAGGTGGAACATCACAGCAGAAAGGCAGGACAGAGGAGAGGTGCTCTCCAGGGCAGATGAGAAGCAGAGTACAAAAGGGGCCAGGGAAAATACAGAGTCCTTAGGACATACCCCCAAGGACCTATTTCCTCCAACTCAGCCCCAGTTCCTAAAATTTCCACCACTTCTCAGTAATTCCATCAAGCTATGAATCCTTGGGCGGATGAATACACTGATAAAGTTAGAGTCTCGTGATCCACTCAGACTCCAGAAGTCCCACCTTTCAACACTGCTCCATTTGGGATGAAGTTTTCAAACACATGAGCCTTTGGGAGACAGTCCTGACCCAAAACAGAACAGCCAGCATATTGTACCTCGAGAGCAACTACATCCCCAAAGTCTCCGGGCTGGAAATTCTTCCCAAGCAACCTGTGATGTATGGTGCAGTAATCCACCAAGCAGAACCACCTTCTCTCCACCTCTTCTACTTCACCAAGCTTTTTTCTTCAATAATCTTTTATTTCCAGTCAATGTAACTTTGTTCTTCCTGATTTTATTTTAAATGTTTACAAACTGCATTTTGATTCATTGTATACACAAACGGGGTACAACTTTTCATTTCTATGGTTGCACATTATGTAGATTCACACCATTCGTGTAATCATACATATACACAGGGTAATGATGTTTGTCTCATTCCACTATCTTTCCTTCCTGGCCCCCTCCCCTCATTTCCCTCTACACAATCTAAAGTTCTTCCATTCTTCTCTTACCTTACCACACCTCCCCTGTTATGTATCAGCAACCACTTAGCAGAGAAAACATTTGACCTCTGTTTTTTTGGATTGGCTTATTTCACTTAGCATGATATTCTCCAACTCCATCCATTTATTTGCAAATGCCATAATTTTATTCTTCTTTATGGCTGAGTAATATTTCATTGTGTATATATACCAGTTTCTTTCATCTTCCTCATTTTTCTCATAGCCCTTTACATGTTTTCATCAAAAACCACTATCATCCTCGAGCTTAAACTTTTCTTCATATGAAAGGATGCTCAATGAAGGAAATGCCAATCAAAATCATGATGAGGTGTCAATTCGCATCCATCAGGAAAGCTAGTGTATTTTTTAAGAATAACAAGTGTTGAGTATGTGGGCACAATGGAATCCTTATAAACTATTGGCAAGATGGTAAATCAGTGCAGTTCTTATATAACAGTATGAAGCATCCTCAAAAAATTAAAAATGAAACTATCATATGATCTAGCAACTCCACTTTTGGGTATGTCTCTTAAAAAATGAAAGCAGGGTCTCAAATTCATATTAGTGCACATGTTTTTAGCAGCATTTTTCACAATCACAGAAGGATAGAAGCCAATGTCCATCAAGAATGAATGAATAAATAAAATGCAATTTACATATACAATCGACTATTCTGGAGCCTTTAAAAGAAAGGAAATTCTGATATGCACTACAACACAAAAGAAGACATTAGGCCAAATATTTTAAGCTGATATGGCTTGGATGTAAAGTGTCCCTCAAAATCTCATGTGTTTTAAAGGCCAGGTCACTAACCCAGCACTGCTCAGAGGTGTGGTTCTTGGGAAGTAATTGGATCTTGAGGGTGTTGATCTCAAAGGATTACTCTGTCAAGGCTGAGTCGACTACAGAGAGGTGGTAGAAACTCTAAAAGGTAGGAAGGGAGTGGGTCTTAGGGGTGTGCCCGTGGGGACCGTATCTTCTCTCAACCACTTTCCTTTCTCTTGCTCTCTGCTTCCCAGCTACCATCAGCTGAGCTTCTGCCCTACCTCTCTGCCTCAATGCAGGCTCAGCAATGGAGCCACCCAACCCCAGATTCTCACCTCTGAAACCATGAACCAAAATAAATCTTTCCTTCAGGTTGTCCATGTCAGGTTTTCTGGTCACGGCAACGAAAAGCTGACATATATATATAAGCCAATGGCAGAAAAGTCGGTAACTGAATGATTCCACTTAAGGACATGTCTAGATGTGTCAAATCCACTGAGACACAAAGCAGAATGGTGAGCACCAGGGGCCAGAAAGAAGGGGAGGTGGGAATTTGGTGTTGATTGGTTGCAGTTATCCAAGATAGAGTTCTACAGATTGGTTTCACAGTACTGTCAATGCAAATAACACTACTGAACTATACACTTAAAAATGGTTACTACAGTGTATTCTGTTTTGTGTGTTTTACAACTTTTAATTCTTTTTTTTTTTGGGGGGGGAGGTGCTGGGGATCGAACCCAGTGCCTTGTGCTAATAAGGCAAGCACTCTACCAACTGAGCTATCTCCCCAGCTACAACTTTTAAAAAACAGTGTAAATAAAACTTTATTCCATGTGAGAAGTTTTCCTACACCAATTCATTTATTTTTATGTAGATTTTTCTCTTTTCTGTAAGGAAAAAGATTGTATTCTCTTTTGTTTTTGGCAAAAGCCCTCAATAGAAAATTGAATTGTTACAAAGTCACCAAGTCAAAAATGGAAACATTTCTGTACCTAAAAACAAGAGACTGAAAAGTAAAATTAGCCAGGAAAGAACAAGTCCTGGAGGAATGCTGATGTAACAAAAATTTAAGAATCAGGAACACTTTTCTTTCACTGTGATAGAGTTACACAAAAAAATCCTCAATAAACTTTCATACATAGGAAGGTCCTTAACTTAGGTTTTCAAAGAAAAATGCTGCTAGGTACTTAGAACAGTGGATCTCCAACTTTGTGCATCAGAGTCACCAAGAGGGCTTGTTCCCACAGAGATCCATGTGTGGGACTCCTAGAGAGTCTCCTTCAGAAGGCTGGGGGTGAAGACAAAGGATCTGCATTTTATTCAGTTCCCTAGTGATACCAATCCCACTGGGTCAGGGACCACAGCATGAGAACATCAGTTTGAATCTGGACTTTCTTAGCAACAGTCTTGCCAGTGAAGACAGCAAAACATAAACCTGGAAATGTGATTCCAGATGGGACTCCTGCTCTCCTACCTTTATGCAAAGCCAAGGGAAGACACCTCCCACTGGGCTCTTCCCTCTACCTACATTCTTCCCTTTGGAAATGCTGGGAATTTAGGAAGCAGTGTAAAACATAGTTGGACCTCTGTATCCATGGGCTCCACATCTGTAGATTCAACCAAATGCCATCAACGATATCCTGAAAATATTTTCAATTCTTAAAAAAAAAAAAATTATCTGTACTGAACATGGACAGACCTTTTTTGTCATAAAACAATAGGATATAATAACTATGTGCATAGCATTTATACTGCATTAAGTATTGTAAGTCATCTAGAGATGACTAAGTACACAGGAGGAGGTTATATGCAAACACTGCACCATCATGTGCAAGGAACTTGTGTATCCTCAGATTCTATTATCTGTGGGGTTGGCGGAGTGGAAGGAGCCTTCCTGCAAACAATCCCAAGCACATAATAAGGGACACCTGGGTTTAACACTTCAAGTTCCAAGTAAATCTGATACTGTTTAAGTCGTCTAATCTGTCCTTCACTTTTAAAGGCATTCAAAACAGTACTGTAGCTAAATGCTTTTAAGTAATAAGAGATTGCGGACAAGAATAGCAGTACTTCTGCCAAATTAAACCAAACACTTGATATCCAACCTTTGGTGAGATGCTACTTTGATGGCTTTTATCACAGATCAATGATTTAATAATCTTGCTCTTACAATTATCATATCTAAAATAATTCTGGTTGTGATATCAATAAAACCATGTAACTAATTCTGTATTTAATCATTAGGACAAAACTAACTTTCATAGAGAAATTACTATCTTTAGCAAGAGAAAATAGACTCATTCATAAGTTGAGTAGTACAAGAAGTCACAAAAATTGGTGCACGAATTTTTATAGAATATATATAGTGCATAGAGACTACCATCTACTGAAATTTATGCAAGTATACCTGTACATACAGAGTGTGATTTAATAGTACTAAACAAAGCAATGAAATCCCAGTTCCTATTATCTTAGCTAAAAATCAAAATAGAGTAGTTTATGATTACATTAAACCCTTGAGATGGTCCCTTAGTCACCATTTCCTTGTGATTTATTGGAAAGAATACAAGTGTATATATATATATATATATAGGTTACCACAGAATCAAAATAAAAATGTATGCCTTTCATTAAAATTGAAGCAATGAGTCTTCCTGAAACTGGTCATATTAATCTTTTAGTGGAAGATTTCAGTTTCAGGAAATCCCTTCCCTCCAAACAACTAAATCTGAAGTTTGTTTCTTAGAAAGTTTCATAGATATTAAAAATAAAGACTCATATCTCACTTTCCAAGGAGTCAGATACAATGAAATGATGTACACGCAGCATCTCTCACTCCGTACAAGTACATAAAAGAGCAGGTACTATATTCATTCTTTAATACCATCGCCATAATGAGATGCTACTGAATTTTCACTAGTGAAAGCAGCATCACTTATTTCTATGTGATCTTCTGCATAGGGATAAAGAAGAATAAACTTTAACTGTTCTAAGAGTTCCACCTAAAAAACTGAATCACAGTGACAGAAATTCACTCATGAATCACCAACAAGAGCATGAACTATTAAGACTGGATGGTCAACAGAGAGATTTTGATCTTTC
Source organism: Sciurus carolinensis (assembly GCF_902686445.1). NCBI lineage: Eukaryota > Metazoa > Chordata > Mammalia > Rodentia > Sciuridae > Sciurus > Sciurus carolinensis. The sequence continues at coordinate 15,189,384 of NC_062228.1, forward strand.
AAGAGACTTACTATGGCATTAGAACACACACATACGTGCCTAAAAATAACTGTCACACATGTAATAATTGTTATGGTTTCGAAAGTAGTGTCCCCCAAAAGATTCTATATTAATGCAGAAATATTCACAAGTGAAATGATTTGTTATGGGACCTGGAACCTAATCAGTCCATCCTAGTTTGACTGGACTAATTGGGTGGTAACCATAGGTAGGTGGGGAATGGCTAGAGGAGGACATTCACTGGGGGTGTGATTAGAAGGATTCTTCTTTCATGCAACCCCTTTCCCTTTCTCTCTCTGCTCTTGGCCACCATGACTGACACAGTACTCCATCACATCCTCCCACCACGATGTCCTGCATCACCTTGGGTCCAAAGCAATGGAGTCAGCCAACCATGGACTGAATCTCTGAAACCACAGACCAACAAAGCTTTCTCCTCTTGTCAGGTATTTTGGTCACAGAAATGAATATCTAACACACACAATAATATAAAACAAATAGTTTTCCAACTAGTCATTTCACGTTAAATGTTAAGTCAATTTTTACAGTCATACTAAAAATAGTTTTGTTTTTCAAGGTCAATTATGTTTTAGCCTTGGAAATAAGAAATCAAGAAAAGCGAAGGATGAACAAACAGACCAAAGGAGCCTAATAGGAGGCTTAGAAATAGACTCCACATTTATGAAAGTGTGATTGATGACAGAGAGGGCTCTGCAGACCAAGAGAGAAAGGATGGAGTCTTTAATAAAGGTGCTGCGTTAAGTTATTTTCTATGGTGGGGGTGTGGAACCGAGTTTAGATTCCTACCTCATACTGTACACAAAGATCAATCCCAGGAAGACTTCTGCAGTTTCCACGTGGAGAAGAACTTTTAAAAACAAAATGTTAAAAGCTCAAACCAGAAAGTTAACAATTGATACAGAAGAATGAATTAAAATAAAGCACTCCTTTTATAACCTAAAGGAAATAAAAAGGCAAGTGCTTAAATGGAAAAAGACATTGCACACTCATAACAAAGAATTAATACCCAGAAAAATATAAGAAAATTCTACAAAATGATAAGAAGAAAAAAGACATCCTACTAGAAAAAATGGGCAATAGACATGAACAGGCATTTTTCAGATAAGGAAATCTAAATATCCAATATCCATACAGGATTCCCAACATCACTAGTAATCAAGGAAATAAAACTTTAAAACACAGTGAAATACACTTTCACCTCACTAGAGAGGCAAAAATTTAAGTCTGAAGGTTCCAAAGGTTGGCAAGGTATGGAACACTGAAAATTATCATGCTACAATGTAATTTGGCCCTATCATCCCAGAATATAATTGGCATTATCAAGCAAAGTTGAAAATGTGCATAACCTATAAGCCAGTAGTTCTCATGGTAGAACATATCTTAAAGATATGCAAAAAAAAATTAATCACAGGTATGCAAGAGCATTTCTTGCAACAATTTTGAAAATAACCAAGTAAAAGCAAAACAACCCTCTCTCAGCAGGTGACAGGATACATAAATTGGGCCACATTCATTCAATGAAATATTTAACAGTAAAGGAATGAAGTAGAGCTATATACGGCATCAAGGATGGATCTTAGAGATAACATATTTCCATGGGGAAAACTGCAAGGTGCAGGAAACACTGAAATAGGAAATATAAATTTTCAAGGTAAGCAAAATTAAAAGATACTTTTAGGGGGATACATATTGGACTCCTACATATAGGGTGGTTAATCTGTGTGTGCACCCACGTATACACACTGAACCCAGGGGTACTCTACCACTGAGCTACATGTCCAGCCCTCTTTAATTCAAGACAGCACATCTTGCTGAGTTGCCCAGGCCAGCCTCGAAGTTGTGATCCTCCTGCTTCAGCCTGAGTCGCTGGGATTGCAGGTGTGTACCACCACACCCAGGATCCAAAGGAATTTTTTAAAACACACTCTGCTTTATTTAGATACACAGAGATTTAAAATCCAACATTTTTTCATAAACCACATTTCCACATCCTTGAAATCAGAGTTGACCGAGGAAGCCTGGGTGCTCACAGGGTGAACCTTTCCTGGCTCAGCATCTGGCAGCATAAGGGTCTGGCCTGTCTTCGTGCTGTCCTGACAAATACATACTTAATACAACAGGAGCTCCTCCTTTGTAGGCCAGGACTAAGGCAAATCCAAGGTCTGAAATATGGTTATACAGATGAGTGAGGGGGCCAGGATTCTTCATTCCCACGCCAGTCTCATAAATCTCATGGATATTGAAATCAAACTGTCAGTTTTAAGGCTGGTTACTCGGAATGCCAATCTCATCTGCCATCAGTCACTGGGGGCTTAAGGGACTGAGAGGAAGGGAGAAATACCAGAATGGGGAACCAACAGTAGGGCAACCCACTGTGTTCACTCCTCGCTCTCATTCCACCGTCTGATCCTTGCTTTGGCCCTGTAGTCAGGTGAAAGCTCACTGCAGTCCTCTGTTGTAGGTACCACATCTAAAATCCTTTTAGTTCCTTTCTCCCACATTTTAAATGCGTATTTTCTTTGGAGGACATTAGAATCCCCCTTTAGTGCATTCACTATTTAATGCAATGACATTTCCACGATGCACGGGAGATACAGAAATGAATCAGTCAAGATTCCTGCCCTCAAGTCAGGTTTACAGATTTAGCAGAGAGTGATGGGCAAGAACCAGTAACCCAAGCATTGAATCTGGTATCCTAGAAATCTATGTGGGGTGGCGGGTGAGTAAAGCCAATTCTGAAAGCCCGAAATAGAAGCCACCAATGTGGAATCTGTCTCTGACATGAGGGATTACTAAAAAACTTCCTGTACTTTCAATGGGAGGGTTTCTGCCAAAATGTTGTCTACGTTATTTACTCCTCTGGATCCCAAGTGCAATAAAAATTAATTTGGCAGATTAAACTTGAGAGATCATCTTCTCTGTTGAACAAATGAATCTAATGAGATTAATAATACTTCTTGGTGTTGGGTGCTGGACTGAAGACACAAAACCAAGTCATGGTCCTTCTGCCCTTAGAGAGTTCACGGTATTTTCAGACTAAGTATACTGTGCACTTGAGAAGGAACTGACTGATGGGAACCACATGGCCTGTAAGAGACAAAGGACAAAGTGCATGGTGTGGCTTATGATTAGTTAAGGCAATGCCTGCTCATTAGCAGCTAACTGTACATGGAAAGTACGTGCACACACACACTCACGTGCCCATATACGAGTGCATACATACACTCAGTTTTTAAACCTACGTGACATGGTAAAATATCTACCAGTTATTACTTGTATTTTGAACCTGTTTTCAAAGGATTTGCTTCCAATGTGTTTCATGGAAAATAAATATTTAAATGGGAGGTCCCAAACAAGACATTTTGCGCTTTATTTCTATTGTTCCAGAAGCAGCAGGGGGCAATCTAACTTAGGAAACCTGTCCTGGAAGTTTCGAGGGCTAAGGAAGGCTATGTCTTAGAGAGAAAAGAAGCTGCGCTCGGCTGAATACAGAAAATGGCATCGAGGGAAAGAGGAAATCTACATTGGAGAGAACAAATCTGGGGCAGTGAGATAACAGAAGGTGAAGGGTCCACTCTGGGATCAAATAAGATGAAACAAAATGAAATAAATATAAAATAAAATTTAAAAAACACTTCATGCCAGCTACAAGAAATCTATGAAGGCATAGAGACGTACTTGGATTTTTGTTTTAACTTTGCCTGCAGGCACTTCTGAGCCCAAATAACTGCAGATCTGGGAATAACAGGTGTTTATTGATTTCCTTGTGATTTTTTTCTTTTTTATTTCTTCCCTCTTTCTTTTCCCCTGTGGTACTAGAACAGAAAGACATATGTATTCCATATGTAACACTTTAGAAAATGAAAGGCAAGAGAAACATTGAACAGATGTAGAGAGTAAGGACCCACTTTCCCCACTACAGCTTAATGTCAACAACCCAACTGCTTTCCTTGTATTAGCCTAAAAAGAGAAGCCACCAAAAATTCCCCAGAAAAATATAAACTCATAAGAAACTTGAATGTTAGCATGGATATCAGTACTGATCAGAAAAAATAAATAAAATAAAAACGACCTCAGTTTTCTTCCTTCCTCACTTCAATTCCTCTTTTTGAGAGACTTTTGAGAAATACCATACAATCTTTAAAGGGCAACCCACAGTTTGGCTGTAATTACTTTTGAAGCTTAAAAGAGAAAGGAAAACTAACTGGTCTCTGAAAATCTCCCTTCTTTTAAGGCTTTGTTAAGTTGAGCTATCAACTCACATATCGAGGTTGATTTAGTCCGAGATATAAAAAAAAAAAAAAAAAAGTTTAAAAGATAAGAATACACCTCTCTAGATGATGAATTATCTGCTATAATCTGTCTTTTTATTTCTCTGCAGGACACAGTCTTCCATCCATCAAACTAGGATGAGTTCCTCTTATGTTCAAGTATCTAATAATGTTTGGAGGATAGGATCATGGAGCAAAATAACATACACATTTTTTATCTCCCCACCTCCAAGTTTAAAAAAAGACTATAATCTCTATAGGCACTGGGTTTAATTTGAAGAAACCAAACATACTGAAACATTGGAAAAAAAAAAAAAGAAAGAAAGAAATTGGAAGTTTGACTCTGCTGATATTTTGCAAAAGATCAAGTTTGAAATAAAGCAGGCAAGGGGGAAAGTGGCAAGGGAGGGTGTTTTCTGAACCCAGTTTGTGAGGCAAATGGAAAGCGGCATGAGGGAACTGGTCATAAAGCAAAGAGCCACGCGGGTGTGCAAAGATAAGCAGCCCACAGAAGAAAGGAGGGGGCGTCTATGAAGTCCATGGGAAGCCCGGGGCTTCCGAAGATGAAACAAACTTCTCTGGGGAAAAAAATTTGTTTAAATATTCCTACATATGTCAAATGGTGAACTTGAGCCGCAAATAAGCTGCAGGGCAGACTAGGAGCAGACTGTGCTAAACAGCAGCGAAAAAGTGCAGTGTCCTGCGAGGAGGGATCCATTGTTCTGGAATTACAGTTTCATAAGGATCTGGGATTTTTTTTTGTTTTTTGCTTTTTTTTTCCTCTAAAGACTACAGCAGCTGCAGTCTGCAGATGTAGCTGAAAACACACACACACACACACACACACACACACACACACAGAGCAGGAGGTACAGTTCCCCATAGCATGGCCACATTTTCTATAGCAATAATCTTCCATCCACAAAAGGAACAAGAGGGGGGAAAAAAATGAGGTTGACAGACAGATACAATCTCATTCAAGGAGAAAAACCAGGGTCATACAAGCAGATTACAAAAACATACGCAGGGGTTCTTGCTTATTATTATTTTAAATATTGATAGAGGGTCTTTTGTATCTGCCAGTTGGCCATTTGGAACTGGTAGAAAATGCCAGCATATTAGGGGAACAAAAGTAAAGTCTACTTGTGTCACTGACTTTAACACACACACACACTCTCTCCCTCTCTCCTCCTAATCTGGCTGCAGCTTTTTGAGCAATACAAAAAGACCCCTTTCACATTGTTCAGTACCTCTCCGATTTCCTGTGTCGACCCACAAGTTGATTTGTTTCCCTGGGTCTCCTAAGTTACCCAAGTTACCTAATGCATGCCCAGTATGAAACATTTTTAAATGAGTTCATCTTTATTGAATTATGATTTCCTGCAGACGCTGATAACGAAATTCAAATTGCTCCGGCAGACGAGGATTTTCAGAGTGCTGGGACGAAACTGAGTTTTTAAGAGAATCTCCAAGAGCCACCCACCAAGTGTGTGTGGTAACTGGGTACCGATTGATGAATACTTCAAATACTTAATTAGATTTGCCAAGGGAAGAAAAAAAATCAATCGTTAGGAGTCAACACTCTGGGAGATATGGATGATAAAGAACTGTTATTGGCACACCCAGGGTGTAGTCCAAAGTAAAGCTTAACAAAACAAAGTTTTTAGACTTTCATCGCACTCTCTGCAGTAGGCACAATGCAATTAGCAACACATCAAAAGGAAGGGAAAGCAACTTTTGCCCCCCCCATCCCTGAGAAATCCCTGATTTCTCTTTCTTCAAGAATTTCTTCAGTCTGTTTAAAAGGATTTTTGCAAACAAGGAAGAAGCGAGTCAGCTTCTACCAGGGGTGGCAGCGCCTACGAACACCTGCAAACAGAATCTGCTCTGTTTTGTTAACCATTTATTTTGTCTTTACCGGTTTTCAAAGGGAAATGTGATAACCCCACTGTGCTTTAGACACACACCAGGATGTTTAATCTAATAAAGCCACTGCGGTGCCACGGATTAAAGCAACATGGCGCATTCATAATTTGGGACCTGTGAAGGAATTTTTAACATTCAGGCGCGGTGAGCTCCATCTTAAAAACGTTACTAATAGGATAAAAGCAGAGCATCTAAGTAACATCTGCTTTTTTTAAGGGTATTCACATTGCTATGTTTATGGGAGGCCAGGGCAGAAATAGCCTTGGGACACTACTGGCTGCACCTCTGGGGATTGGGCTCCATTGTTTAAAAAAAAAAAAAAAAAGAAAGAAAGAAAACTTGCAGTCCTGTAATTATTATCTGGCAGTAACACCTACGAATGGGAAGCAACCAGAAATGAAATGATGAAAGGGACTTTTGAGGGTCAATATTATGAGGGGTTTCCCCCCAGAATTGAAAACTGTCTTCCAATAAAGGTAAGAGAATTTACTTACAAATTTAAAAATTAAGCCAATAGTTCCCAAATGTGTTTTGTACCAGACATATCCCCTGGCTACAATGTGGATGTTATACCTCCCCCATCTGGCATCCATGTATTTTTTTGATGTGTTGAGATTTTTATTTTGTTGAGAAGGAAATAAAGTGACAGCTATCCCTCTTCTTTGTACCACCTGTTTCAGAAACGATCAGCTGCAGTGAGCTCATCTGCCTAATAGGGGACAGACAGAGTCCAGGGATGGGCGACAGGCAAACAATGTCAGTTTTACATTCGAGTATTCATGCATTTCAAATTTTATGGTACCCGTGTTTAGGAAGGAAGTAAGAAACAGTGAAATTAACTTTCATATTCATTTCTCCTAATATTTCTAAAGTATTTCAGCACATCACATTAAAAAGTATTCGTTAGGTATTTTGCATCCTTTTTTGTGGAAGCCTTTGAAAGTCAGTGTATGTTTGACCCTTGAAGCATCTCTCACTTAGGACTAGTGACATTACAAGCACTCACTAGTGAACCCATCCATAGGCTGGTGGCTACCACGCTGGTAACACAACTACAGGCAGATGAAGAGGCGTTACAGAGAACCAAGAGAGACTGGCACAGAACCAAGTGCTAGCCGGGTAGGAATGCAGGAGGTAAATGCCAAAACTCCCTCCTTGGTCCCCTTCTTTCTGACCCCATCTCCAACTATGGGGATTTCCCAAAGCTGAATCCTTCTCTTTAGACTCCTGGTGAGCCGAATTGTTCATTCATGTACTCATTTAACAAACCTTTACAGAGTGCCTACCTTGTCCCAAGAACTGTGATAGGCGCCAGGGTTAGTGAGTGAGTGCATTCTCACGGTGGAGGATGCGAATGGGCACCTGCGCATGCGCTGGAGGTCATGCATGCCGGGAGAAGAGGCAAGGGAAGGGGAAGAAGTGGATCACAGTGGATCACAGGCAGTTACCTGCCTTTCAACATCAAGTGAAATTGTTTGCCTCTCTCCCTGGTCAACTCTGCTTCACCTCCTATTTTTTTTTTGAGTATGTAACGCCATCTGGAGTTTTTCTTCATTTATTTGTTTTAATTCTTTTTTATCTATCTTCCTAGAGAGGAAGGAGGCAAGTCCCCTGACAGTAGGCATCTTGCCTTTGACGGAAGAGACGGTCAATAGTATTCCTTGCTCCTTCCAGCTGGCCTGCCTTTCCTTCCTTTCTAGCCACACTGCCACCAGCTGGGGTCTCCTCCAAGGCTTTACGTTAACACTTCTCATCTAACAAAGAATTCCATGACAGTGCTCCTCCAGGATAAGCCACCAGAGACACTGGTTTCATTACATCAATTCCCTGTTCGGGTTCCAACACCTTATTGAGGCAATCAGTTTTCTATCACCTCATCCTCAAGGTTGTTCTCTACTTGTGGCCCTATTAGCATTTCCCTCATCTGCAGGAAGAAGTTCTCACCTTGATGATATGTCAATGGATGCCTCCAGTTTCTCCTCTATCAACTAACTCATTAGGGAAAAAGAAAAAAAAATGCGAGGATATTCTTCCGGTCCTCTACCCTCGGTTCAGCCTGATACTCTTTGTCACCCACCTTTACTTTACCCCCAGGTGAAAAATTATTCCCAAAGATCAGGTCCCACAGGGGCAGCACCGGACAGGTAATAGCACTTGGATGGCAGTGACTGCATAAAATCTCATGCTCCACACCCAGTGCCATGGCCTGGGCAGCCATGGACAAGCCTGATGGGGACACCACCAGGAGAGCAGAGCTCCTGTGGCCCCAGAGCAGCATCTCACCAGTGCCCACAGTGAATCTGATCTCCACTGTGCCGTCTCTTCCCTCTTCAGCTGGGTGGCATATGGAACAAGCCATCCTATTATAGTGCCCTCCAAAGTCATCCCAACTTCTAGTGTTTTTACCTATTGTTTTCCCCTCACTATCCTGGTGGAATGGGGGCAGAGAAGGAATAGGATGTTTTTTCATTCTTTATCCTTTGCTGATAATAGAAGAACAAATATATTTAGAGACCTATGGCCTATTCTATCAGTTCCCTAACTCAGTAGATGGCCCCAAGTATAATGCATATCTTCAATTTAAAATGAAAATAAAATTGAGGGAAATTGAGGGCTAGACTTTAGTATCTAGGAGCAAGGTAGCATCCTACCCCTTGACTGAGGTTTAAGCAAGCACGAAACACCAACTCCAACCACCCTCAGTCATTCAAAAACGTTCAACTGAACAAAGGGATTCTGTAGAGAATGTTCTTGATTTCAGATCCATATAATCATAAAGAAGGGACTGGATGACTTTAACCACTTCCATAATATGATGCTCCTCACTTTAAAAGGTTTCAGACCCTATAGGAATGCCTCTAAGAGTTTATTACTTATTCTGTTAATGACTGTCCTTAATTAAATAACACCTTTAAGAATGACTTAATCTGAGTCTATGTCTCACCTCCTTCATTAGAATGAAAGATCCTCCAGCATAATTCAACCAAAATACATTAAGCACCTACTGGGCTCGAGGGGTAACATAAGGAGGGAGATTTCTCCCTGGGTGGCTGACACGTCACTACACTCTTCTTTCACTTCTGATATGAAAGATCTCACAACTCCTCTCCACAGCGTTTTTTGGTTCTTGTTTTCTTTTTTTTAGCTTATTTTTCATATGAGCAAGAAACATGGTATAAAGGATAGACAGGACTTAGAGAAGATCCCAAAACCAAATTAACAAGTTCGCCAGCCCTGGGTTCCTCGAGATTTCTGAATTTCATAAAACGTGGAGATCATAAGGTCTCCACGGCCGTCCATCCTTCTTTTCTGCACAAAACCCATCTGCAGCATGCTCCACTATGGAAGAATAAGGCACTCTTCTGTCTCAAATGCTCTCTGGACAAAGGCTGGGTAGGCATGTTCTACTTTGGGTTTCCCTGCAAACCAGCCCCTAGAAGCTGAAGACTTGAGTACAGATAGTTTATTTGGGGTGGGGGGGTGACTTTGAAAAATACAATTGAAGTAATGGGGAAAGTGAAGAGAGAAAAGCCCCAAAAGATACATTAACAAGGAGCTATTGCCATATGCGACTGTGGTTCCATCTACCCAGGACCCTCTGAGCCTCCATGGAGACCAGAAATATCCCTCCAAGGGATGGCAGAACGTGAGAACACGTCCACTCCTCTCCATTTCTAGGTAGTTGAGGGCCACTTCTGGGAAAGTGAAGTCCTCAGCTTCTGGGCAGCCACACCAGGAGCCAGAAGAAACCCCTGGCAGAAAAGCAGACACACACAGAATGGATGCCATCACCATGCAGAGGAACTGGCCTGGCGCTACACATGGACTCCGTCATAAGCCAAGGAACCTGGCCCAGGAGAGCAGCAGCACCCACTACGAGCGCTAGTTCATCTTCAACCACCTCTCAGGCCAAAAGCTCCAGAACCCTACTTGCTACCAGACCCATCAGGGAGTCTCTGCCTGACTTAAGGCTAGAGTCACTTTATATCCCTGTATCTTAAATGAGTTTCTTCAAATACGAGGTGTTCATGAGTCTTACCCTAAGGAACAAGGAGATGTGACTGAGCTCTCAAGTTTGATGGGATTCAGGGCAAGGGTCATGAACTCAAAAGCCGTCACTGGCCTTGACTTTATTACCATCATAAACATGGATAAAGGCTCAAGGAAAGTGATACTGATTGCTCCAAGGGGAAAGTGTGAGGATCCAAGTAACCAGTGCTAAGGGAGGGCAGGGTGGGTCTTACCAAAAGCTTGCAGAGTTCTGGAATTTCTACGTAACTCTTAGAACTCCAGTCATTTCAAATGACACTTACTGACCACTGACAGACACAGCAGCAGAAACCAACAGATAATAATACGGCTATCTAGTGTCCCTATCATGGAGCCAGAATCCATGAAAATAAAGAGATGACAAACAAAAAGGTACATAAACACCAGTCAAGTTAGTCCTTCACCAAGCTTGAAGTCTACTCCCAAAAACCCATTTCACAGAATGAATATTTTAAAAACTTGATAGAAATTTGTGGGAAAATAGGGAGACAAACAGTAGTACTGTGTTAACCTTTGAGTACCTTTATAAATTCATACCACATCTAATTGCTCACATTAATCAGCACTTACTATGTGTCAGAAACAATATGAAGCACGTCTCAGTCATTCTCATTTAACCTTTTCAACAACCCATTTTACAAATAAATTGAGCCCAGAGAGGTTTCATGGCAAATGGGGCAACATTTAAACTCAGGTAGTCCAACTACAGAGCCTGCTACATAATCGCAGCACAGAAGTGTCTCTTTCTCAAAGATGAACCAGGTTGTGTAGAATCGAAAGATTACAGAATTTGGTAATCTCTCTTTAAGAATACAAAATTAAGAACAAAATGCCCCCAGGTTACTCTATCATTTCAATAAAAGTATTTTATAATTTCAAGACCTAAAATAATTTACTTCTATTCAGTGTCTCAGAAAGCAACTGGAGAATACACTTCAGCAAAACAAGAAAAGAAACCAAGATGAAGGGTTACAAAGGATCTAGAAAACAGGTTAACCAATGAGATACCACTTCATGTCCACTAGGATGTCTAAAATCAAAAAGTTAAGTTTTCTGAAGATGTAGAGAATTCAGAACCCTTCTACATTGCTGGTAGAAACATAAAACAGTAGATACATATGGAAAGCACCGTCAGTTCTTCTAAAGTTTAAACCCGAAGTGCCAGAGGAATATATCCAAGAGAAGTGAAAGTATATGTCCACCAAAAAACTTGCACATAAATGTTCATAGCATCATTTTTCAGAATAGACAAAACGTGGAAACAACCTAAATGTCCATCAGTTAATGAATGGATAAACAAAATGTAGATACCCATACATGGCATATTATTCTGGCATAAAAAAAGAACCAAGTACTGGTATAAGCTACAGTATGGATGGGCCTTCAAAACAGCATGGTAAGTGGAAGAAGCTAATTATAAAAGACCACATTCTGTCATTCTGTTTATATACAATGTACACGGTATAGCAATCTATAGGGTACAAAACAGACGAGTGATTGCATGTACCTCAGGTGGGCAGATAGAGGGGTGACTAACAGTGTACAGGGCTTCTTTTTGAGATGATGGAAGTGTATTCGTATCAACTGTGGTGTCGAGTACACACATGTGTGAACAAACTAAAAATCACTGAATTGTACACCTGAAATGAGTGATTTACCTGGCTTGTGAACAGTGTTTCAATGCAACAGGACAGATGGTAGGGAGACGGAAGGAAGCAGCAGTGACTACACAGAAGCAGAAGAACGTAAGGTGACTGACTCCCAGGCCCAAGAGAAACTTCCTTCCCACACAGGTCCACCCTACCTCTGCTTTTGCTCACCTTGGCAAAAGCACCTGGACATGGACCGTCTCCTGAGACACATATCTCCTGCCCACCACCAAACCCTTTACCATGCCCCAAATTGAAGGAAATCCCCCACAAGATGGCAGAAGTATGGCCCTGAGCCTCCAGACCAGACTAAGCAGCTGGCCTAACATCAACTGGCCAGGGTTGGAGCAGGAGGAAAGCCCTTTCCTTCCCAATCCCAGCATTGCTAGCAACACCCAGCTGCTAGACACCTGCTGTGCCTGGCCGCACTCAGTGGGGCTTCCCACCTCTGAAAGAAACTTGGAGGGAAGCTTTAGTGACCTCTATCCCAGAGAAATCAACAACCAAAAAGACAACCATTATCGCTAGGAAACAAAAAGTGGAAAATTGAATCGCAAATAGGAAATCAAATCACAGGCCATGGTATGGCTCAGTTGAAAATAACCAAAATACTATCAATATTAAATATTAATTTCCCCCCAAATTATGGCACCACTATGGAGACTAAAGAGACTCATGCAAGTATGGGATGGGGAGGTGAGTTGTACCCAAGGCTAAAAATTCCTCATCTTTCCACCACAAAGTTAAGGGTCATATCTACTGGGGAAGGACAAATACTAGTATTGCCTATAGTTGATTTAGAAGAAAAATCCAATAAAATAATTTAAAATGTTTAAAGCAACTGTTTTTGATAGGTGTGACTAGGAAAGGGAGGGTTCTGCACCCAGCAGTATCAATTTATAATCCTAAATCTATAGTTATTCAAGCTCTTTGAAACTGTATTCATTATATAGTGGGAATCCTACCAGAAGCTCTGACCAGTGATTTTACTAGTATTTAATTACAAAAATAATAACAAGGCATCCAGTAGTGATCACATGTGAGATCATTAGAAAAAAAAAAAAAAAAAATCTCCCAAATGTTTTCCATATGTATTTCTTGGCAATTTGCTTTTCCAATCTTATTGCTTATAATGGCTACCCTGGAATGTTCTATCCATAAAGCACAGGATTACCAAAATTAACCCATTTTTCAGAAGCTATCTGCACATGCCATCTACCACTGAGTACAAATAAGAACCCTGAATTTATCTGAAATTCGTGCTAAGATTTAGCCACTGCTAACTTTCATTGCTTATCAGAGCATGAATCTCGTGAGGCCATCCAAATAAGAATAAATTAAAGAATTTGACAACTGCCTAAATGTCAAATTAAATTTCATAATATTAATACTCAATACTCATTGCAAGTTTCAAAGAGAGCAAATATCCTCTATTGCAACTCACAGGAGAAATTTCTCATCACAAGCAATGATTTTCTATCACTGCACAGTCATAAATTTTCATAACACTATCAATCCTTTAAGGTGATGCAGTATTTAATTTAAGAAATTTCTGTCCTATGAGAGTGGAAAAAAATTCTCAAACTCAACTTTCCAAGTGCCACCCCACCCCTCTCACCCCGGGCAAGAGAAGAGGTAACACTTTTGTTATAATTGTTTTGTTTTCCTGGTTCCCAAATAGCCTGCTTTCACCTTAAATTCTCCTAGAGGTAAGAGCTAACTGTCTTTTTTCTAGTTTGCAACAATTATTAAAAGATGTTGAAGCAAATACCAGTGTGTTTCATGACAGTAAATCCCAGCTGGAAATGGTACAGATGAAAGCAATAACTATCAGCAGTTAGTTCTTTTCCCCCCACTAGTGGGTGGAGAAAGAGAAATGAAAAAGTCAATCTCTGCATTCAGATTAGTTCTGCTGAGTTTATCCATCAAGAATTGATGAAACTCAGTAAATTGATGATCCAATTAGATGAAACTCTCCTGGTTAACTTGAGTTAGTTACAGTTTGAAAATCCTGAGACAAATTTGTTACTTTCATCTAAAGCAATGAAATGATCATTTGGACATTAAATTGAAAAAAAAGATTTGAGAAGCCTGCCCTTATTCCTTCTATAGAGATTCAAATCCTAATTACCCTCAACTAACAGTTCAAAAACACATGACAGCAGCTTCACAGATACAAATGAATGGTAGGAGGAATTCTCTAGAAGGAGGCTTTTCTGGCATCCATTTGCAATCATGGAATGCTTCTTTCCTATCAGGGTCCCGGTAGGGCTTTTGGAAACACAGATGGCTGGCCCCGCCCCAAGTTTCTGATTGGGTGGGGCTGGATAATTTGCATTTCTAACAAGTGTCAGACTGGACATTGACATTGCTGATCCAGAAGAACAACACTTCAAGAAGTACCACTGTGGGGCTGGGGCTCAGTGGTAGAGCGCTTGCCTAGCATGTGTGAGGCACTGGGTTCTATCCCCAGCACCACATAAAAAATAAAGGTATTGTGCTCATCTACAACTAAAAATATTTTTAAAAGAGAAAGAAAACACCACTTCAGATAAATACCTATTTTTAGACCATTTTAATTCTGTTCTAACAAACTTTCAAAGTAATTTGGTCATAGGTCATGGTATCTTATAAGTCAAGTCAGACAAAACTTCATTAGCATAAGAAAGACTGACAAAATAGTGTTTGTCTCAAAATCCTAACTCTCAAATGCAATTTTTCGTGAATTATTTTAAGAAAATGAGTCATCCTTTAGTTAGCTTATATTTTTGTAACTGCATGAATTCAAATATCAGAGATCAAAAAATCATGTTATCTACTAACTAACATCTAATTATAAATGGCATATTTATTATAAGGAATACAATGAATCTAGATTAAGTCTGAGGAGGAGTATAGCTGCTGTACTTAGGCTGACTGAATGATCATCTCTTCTCTTTCATAATAAAAAAACTGTTATGATTATTCAAATATTGTACTTGTGGAATAATCACTGTAACTCTGGAAGCTTGCAAACTGTGACATTTACATCCTGAATTAGTATTCAAGTTGAATCTTTAAAGAAGTAAATTAACCATCTCCAACCACTATGTCTGTATTTAAGAAACTGTCTCTAGGCAAATTTTAGTGACTGTTTACCATAATGTATGTTCAGTCTTTAGTTGTAGTTCAGATATGAAAACCTGAAAATAGTAGAAATACATGTATCACCTCATCAACTCACCAGGCATTTTTCAATAACGACAAACCATTTTACTAAGTTGACAGAGTTTTGAATAATGTCCATTTTCACTTATAAACAACATAATTCCCAATTAAAATGAAGAGCAAAATACTCTGGTGCATGCTACACTCTGGACATTTTTATTATTTAAGAGTTCAGCCCATCTACACTAGACCTCTGTGTCTCGGTCTTGACATTTACTTTTTCTCGCTCTTTCAGGTGTCATGCAAAGTCCCTACCTGCCTGACTTTCCAGGCCAGTCCATGACCTCTATTCTGATCAGTATAGTCGCACTGATATTTCAGGGTGTAGTCTCTTTACATCAATGTAGTTATGGAAATTATTTCTAAAACAGGATGGGGAACTAAAGAGAAGAGTTATCAAGGTTTGTGGTTCTTGTTTTGCATTGATTTTGGTTTTAGGAACCTAAAGACCCAAATGTTACCTGGAGAAAATAGCACATAATGAAAGGCTCCAGAGGGAACTCAGAGAAGGAATCTGCCTTCAGATGATTCTGACAGAATGAATATACAACCCAGTGTGTGAGCTTTTTTAAGAAGTAGCCAAGGCACCGAGTTCCATACACCCCGTTAACCTGGGTGACACTTCCCTTCTGGGCTTCCCTTAGTCTTTCATTGAGTGCTGAAGGTACACAGTTTCTTGATTGCTCACTAACTTACAGCATTTTAACTGTGTTACATCCCCCAAGCTTTAACCAGCATTTTGACTTTCCTCCCCAGTACCGGGGATGAAATACAGAGCCTCACAGATGCCAGGCAAGCTCTCTATGAGAGCTACAGCCCCAGTCCATTTGGGGTATTTTTTCAATGACAGAACCACACATTATTCTAACTGCTGACTCTAAGGGTTTCTACTTCTAGCCAAAACGTGGTTTCAGTGACTGCACTGACTTACCCTCCCACCTGGAACAAGTCCCAAGGGGACACAGGATGTGAAATGACTGTGTTCTAGATGATAGACCACAAAGGCCAACAATCCCTGGGCAATAGGAAGCCAGCAAGGGAGTCCTACAACTGCCCTGACCCAGCACTGGAGAGAGTCTCTGGGCCACAGCACATGGTGAGGGGAGCCCAGGCCCAGCCCCCAACTCCCTGAGCAGCTGAGTTCCAGGGCAGAGTACTAAGGAAATGAGCTGCCCAACGGGAATGCACAGGTCTCCAGAGGCTTCCCTCCAGCTTCCAGCAACCAACTACCCAGGGCTGGGGAAGAACCACCTGGAAGGACTAGAGGCCATAGGACTGGGAGCTCACAAAGGACCAAGGTCAGTGTTTATTCGGCCAAGTGGCCTGTGAAACTTCCTAATTCAAGAGGCTTAGGGCAGGGAACTCAGAAGGGTCTTGCCACAGCAGTGGGAAATGAGACCTAAACACAGCTCTACCCAACATGTGTTAAAAGCAAGAACCAAAAGGACCCAACAACTTCCACTTAACCATGTCCCAACACAAACTTCACGAACATTTACAGGAATGCAAAAATATCCAGTACCCAACAAGGTAAAATCCACCATGTCTTCACTGAAGAGAAAATAGCCAGGCATGGAAACTAGGGGAAAACAGAAGCCATAATGAAGACAAAACCCATCCACTGCAGCCAATCCAGAGCTAACAATCAAAAAGGAACACTATGTGCTAACGGAAATGACTGAGAGGTGCACCCTGCACCCTCACGGAGTGCCTGGAACCAATTCATTTGAGTAACTTAAAATTAAGTTGGGGAAAAAAAACCTAAAGATCATTGACAGATCAGTTCTACTAACTTACTTAACACATACTACCCCTACATCATCAAAACCAAAAACCAAATCTTAACAGTTGAAATCAAAGTGGCAAAACTTGGAAAATCTCCTTCAAAATGCTGATGCCCAGGGATCACTCAGAGGGGCAAGCGTTTCCTGAGACCTTCCACTGTCCTCACTAGGGATGTGCTATCAATTCAGCCAAGAGGTGCAAATAGTTCCTCCTCTAAGTATGTTCCCCGGATGCTAAGCAAGCACAGAGGTCAGGAGTCACAGCGTCTCAGAAATAAGCAGCAGTGTGATCACGCTGAAGTTCACATTTTCTTCCCTCTTAAAGTAAAGCCCCTGTGATAGCCTGGGTCCCGCCTGTTCCCCACGTCAGCAGTTCTCAAAACCATGAGGGCTTACAGAAACACTGATGAATGGGTTTTGGCTTCAGCAGGTCAGTGGAGGGGTGGGTCTCAGGAACCTACCTACCTAACGAGTTCCCAGTTGATATTGCTGCTCCTGGTCTGGTGACCACACATTGAGAACAACTACCCTAGACAGCTTAGTAAGTCTCATCTGTTGAGCTGGATGACTTGCAGGAGGGACCCGAGCACCGAAATGTCTAGGAAAGCTAGACTCTGAGGGTTATCTTCACGAAGTCACGAGAAGCCAGGAACTCACTGGGGAAACTTATGAACCAATTTAAAAATTAAGGGCATCAGGACAAACTGATAGATATTATCTCTTCTGATAATATTCTCTCACCCATTCCTATCCCTGCTCCCCTCTTCAGGTGATGGGACATAAGTAGGGTGCCAGCACGGAGGGACTGAAATCAGTACAAGATGGGATGTTACACTTGCATGAGGAATTTCTTTGTTGCATGTTTATTTCTTGGTCCTCAATCGACACCTTTGAAAAACTTGAGGGACCACACAGAAGCTAGAATCTCCCCATTAGTTCATGAATATAAAATCTGCCAACTTATTGTTCTTTTTACAATTAATACTGTTCCTACAGTAGGACCAGTAACTACTGTATTTTATCCAATCTGAGACTCATCAGATCATTATGAGTAGCACCAAAAAAAAAAAAAGGGGGGGGCACTATATTAGTATGGTTCATGAGCATCAATCCTAAGAGTCCTCTTGACTTTCAAAATGTTAAAATACAATCTTAGAATCGATAAAACACAATATTGGGGAAAAAAGCACCCTGAGCTTAGGAACATGTGGTACCAACGTTTCGTGTGGTTACATTTCCTACAGCTGCTTAACACAGATTATTTCAGTGGTTACGTGGAACCACACAAAGTCAAAAGGAGTCATCAAAAGGAAAAATCTGTAGATTTTTTTTTAATGCAGAGTATTTTAAAACTTACTTCAAAATAATTTCGAATTTAAAGTCGTAAGACTAGCATGACTTACTCCATCACTTATTTTTCTGAACCAGTAGAGAGTAAATTGCAGATAACCCACCCCCTCCCTTACCTCTGTATTACTTCAGAGAGTGTTTCCCAAGAAGGCAGACTCTCCCTCACACAGCTAAAGCACAGTTAGAAAACTCAGGAACTTAACATCATGCCAGTGTGACTGTCTACTGAGCAGTCCCCCCACATTTCTATTTCTCTTCCTGCCCCCCCCCACTTTCTTGCCAAGCATTCAGTATGGGAAGCAGTGCATCTTGCCTAGTTAGTCTCCTTTAATCTGAGATTCAACCTTTGTTTTTCATGATACATTTTGGAAGATAACAGAGTAATTATTTTACAAAATGTCCCTAAACTTGGGCTTTTCTGATGCTTCCTCAAGATCAGATTCGGGCTGCACATTTCTGGCAGGAACACTGCAAAGTTTCATGGTGTCCCTTGTGCATCACAGACCAGGAGACATCACTGCCTCTGCCCATTTTCCGTGGTGTCACTCTGATCACTTGGAAAGACAGCCTTGGTCACATTTTTCTGCTCTAAACTTACTCCACCTTCATAATTTAGTGAGTTTGAAACTCTGTCCAAACCCCACATTGCATCAAAATTCCACTCAGTAATTCCCAGAATCCACCGAGGATTCCAAATTATTGAAATGATTGAATTATCACTGAGATGAATGTAAAACATTTTCGCGGTCAGCAGATCCTAATTTGTTCTAGTGACAGGGTATGTTTTTCATACTACATCCAGAGCATTATTTTATGGTCCAGTCTCATAGCCTTGAGGAAGTTGTTTAAAGAAATACGGAGATCAAGGGAGGAACGTTGACCCGACCCGCGGGACATCAACGCGGAACGGCAAACCTAAGAGAGAAGGAATGAAGGGACAAGAGACGCAGGGAGAGGCAGCAAGACAGGAATTCTGATCAAGCTGCAAATTTTTATTGTTCACACAGGGGTATTTATATGCTCAGGGAATGAGGGGTATGACAAGGTGCAGCCTGGTTGGCTGTGTTCTTCTATTGGGCTCCTGATAGGCTGCAAGTTCGCGCCGGCGGGAAGGTGAGGTTCGCAATGGCGGGAAGGTGAAGTCCCGGAAGAGAAGCAGGGACGGCACCATAGGCGCCATACTGTCAGAATTATCAGCCAGGAGGGGGGAGGGGCGCTGCTGCTTATTGTAAAGGTCAGAATGTTCTCAGAATGAGAACTTCTTGGTCCCTGACATTTCCCCCTTTCTTATATAAAATTATTGACCATTTTTCGATAGCCATATTTTAAGGGGGTGATAGAGGTTATGTGGCGAGACGGGGGCACAGCTTGCCTGAACAGGTATAGGGCTGGAGTGACAATCCCTCGGGAACTGCGCCTGTCTTAGGTTGTCCGTGGCAGAGCAACATCCTTACCCGTCATTGGATAATGAGGCTCTAGCCCTCATTTCCTGTCTTAGGTTGGTATGAGCTCTTACGAATCTTACCCGTCATTGGCTGTCCAGTTCAGCTCACAGGGGTGATGGTCTTTTAAGATCACCATCACGATCCATCATCTCCAGTCGATGGTAATGAACCTGAATAGGTTTCGCCTGTATAGCCTCAATTTGAGCTTTAAGAAAAGCCATGATCTTGTTGAATATCAAAGAACCTATAGATACAATAAGCAGCAAGCAAAGGAGGGGACCTTAGCAGGGTCCTCAAGTCCTGCATGGCTGTGGGAGAGCAGTGAACAGGCAGCCATTATCCAGAGAAGCAATGGTGTGCAGTCACAGGGTCTGTCATTCAGGGGATTTTTCGCATAGATTGTCGGCTGCATCTATAAGAGGAAGATTCATCCTCAGGGGGAAGGTTTCCGTCCCTGGGTTGTGGTAAATCATTGACCTGTTTGACCAGGCGTTCTGGTAACCATCTTGGGGCTGCTTGTTCTTGATCTAAAATACAAGCTGAGCCTCGTCCCCAAATGAGGACGGGATCTGGGCCTTTCCATTTATTTGTTAAAGGATCGCGCCACATAACAGATGGGCGAGCAGAATTAGAAGAGGGATGCCAATGTCTGTCTGCGGTCGAATGTCCTTCATTGTCTAGGGTAAGAAAGTTAAGAGCAAATAATGCATGATTAAGGCGATCCCTGGGAGTGGTAAATGCAAGGGAAGAGGCCTTAAGGCGGGTAAGCCAGGTTTTTAAGGTGAGGTGTGCACGTTCCACAATGCCTTGACCTTGAGGGTTATATGGAATTCCAGTAGTATGAGAGATTTGAAGAGTGGCACAAAACTGTTTGAACTTGGTACTGGTATATGCAGGGCCATTATCTGTCTTAATATGTGCTGGCTTTCCCATTATGGAAAAGGCTGAGACAAGATGAGAAATGACATCCTTGGTAGCTTCTCCGCAATGCGGTGATGCAAAAATAAAGCCACTAAAGGTATCTATGGAAACATGTATGTACTTTGTTTTCCCAAATTCAGGAAAGTGAGTAACATCCATCTGCCAAATCTGATTGGGCAGTAATCCTCGAGGGTTAACACCCAGATGTTGAATAGGAAGGGAGACAACGCAAGCAGGACACGCTTTTACAATTTCCCTTGCTTGTTGCCTGGTAATTTTACAGAGTAACCGAAGGCTCTGAGAATTTAAGTGGTGAAGTTTGTGTAAATCTGTGGCCTCTTGGATGGATCCAATAAGAACTGGGAAAAGGGACCGAGTGGCTGCATCAGCCTGAGCATTACCCCGTGATAGGGGACCGGGAAGATCAGAATGTGCTCTAATGTGTCCTAAGAAAAATGGATGTTTTCTAGCCTGAAATAGTTGTTGAAGCTGGTTAAACAAAAAGGCTGTGTTGGAGGAAGCCTTAATGGCGGGTGAAATCTCCAATAGGGGCACAGAATGGGCAATGTAAGCACTGTCTGTATAAATATTAATAGGTTTATCAAAAAATGTCATAAAGACTTGTGTTATAGCAAACAATTCTACAAACTGTGCTGATGGATAAGCAGTGTCAAAGGTGGTAGGCTGATTATCAACAACAAAGGCTGCACGGCCATTGCTGGAGCCATCTGTAAAAACAGTAAGGGCTTGTGGAATAGGAGCCTTCCGAGTAACCCGAGGAAAAATAAATGGATGTAACTGAGCAAAATGCAAAAGGGGGTCATTGGGAAGGTGGTTATCGATTATTCCCAAAAAGCCTGATAGAGCAATACCCCATTCATCCCTCGTCTGTAGCAAAATTGGGTTTGATCCTTAGTGTATGGAATCAGAATGTTATCAGGGTCTTTGCCAAAATGTTGTCAAGAAAGTAAGCGACCTTTAATAATGATAGAAGCTACCTGAGCAGGATAGACAGCAATAACTTTAGAGGATGTGGCGGGCAAATGAACCCAGAGCAAGGGGCAACCCTTATTTTTAAAATGTGGATCCCGCTGCCAGAATAGTCCCGTGGGTGTATGAGGGGTGTGTAATATAACCAAAACCAAAGGAAGGTTATAAGATATTTGTGTAACAAATTGTTGAGCGATGGCTTCTGTGACTTGAATTAATGCTTGCCGTGCCTCGGGAGTAAGCTCTCGAGGAGAAGAAGGGTCAGAATCTCCCCTTAAAATATCATTAAGAGGCAAAAGCACATAGGTGGGTAGTTTTAAATATGGTCTTAGCCATTGGATATCCCCTAGTAGTTTTTGGAAATCGTTAAGAGTGTGGAGATGGTCCACACGCAATTGTATATTAGGGATTTGAATTTGATTAGTTTGAAGTTTGAGGCCCAAGTAGGTGTAGGGGTCCTGTGTTTGAACCTTATCAGGGGCTATCTAAAGTCCCAAGGCAGTAAGGGCTTTATAGAGATCCAAATAACAATTGTTAAGATCATAGGTATTAGGTGCAGCAATTAACAAATCATCCATATAATGTAATATATAAACTTGTGGCCACTGCTCTCTCACAGGGTCTACTGCTTGAGCAACATATTTTTGGCAAAGACTAGGGCTGTTAGCCATACCCTGGGGAAGGACCTTCCATTGAAATCTTTGCATAGGACCCTGAAAATTGATGCGGGGGAGGCTGAAAGCAAAATAGGGTCTGTCATCAGGATGTAAAGGAATAGTAAAAAAGCAATCTTTTAAGTCGATGACCATTTTATAATAGTCCCTAGGAATAGCTACCGGTGTAGGGATGCCTGGCTGTAATGCCCCCATCGGGCGCATAACCTTATTGATAGCGCGCAAATCCTGTAAAAGGCGCCATTTGCCTGATTTCTTCTTAATAACAAAAATAGGAGTATTCCAGGGTGAGGTTGAGGGTTCCACATGGCCGGCTGTCAACTGTTCCTGTACTAACATGGAGGCAGCCTCTAATTTTTCTTGGGTAAGGGGCCACTGATCCACCCACACAGGAGTTTGAGTTTCCCAAATAATTTTGTCTGCATGGGGTACAGGAGGGTCAGGGACCGACACTAAAAATCCACATCCCCAAGTCCAAATTTGTCTGTTTTTTGTATGGGCTGTACAGGCTCAACCTGTCCTTGTCCTAGCCTTCCAAGGCCTGTACCAGGGATAAAGCCCATACGAAGCATTTGATGAGTGACTAAAGAGTCGGGACTAGCAAGAATAACTTTCATTTGGCTTAGAATGTCTCGTCCCCAAAGGTTGACAGGGAGATCAGGAACAACGAAGGGGGTAACGGTTCCTTTATTCCCTGTGTTATCTTTTGTGTCAGTCCAATTAAGCACCCTGGAGCTAACTAAGGGGTTTCTTGACTGCCCTATTCCTTTAAGGTCAGTTAGTGATGAGGTGAGGGGCCATTCTGATGGCCAATATTTTTGAGAAATAACTGTGGCGTCCGCACCAGTATCTAGGATCCCTTGGAATTTCTTTCCTTCAATAAATAAGGTAAGAGTGGGTCTTTTGTGGGAGATAGGTTGGACCCAATACACATCAGAGGAACCTAAAGAGGCTGTGTTTCCTGGTGAATTTCCTGAATTGAGGGGAAGGAGTATTAATTGTGCAATTTTTGTTCCTGCAGGGATGGCAGCTACTCCGTTAACAGCTGTGGCCAGTATTTTAATTTCTCCAGTGTAATCATCATCAATGATGCCAGGGAAGACCTGAACACCTTGTAAGGTGGTAGGAGCTCTCCCAAGAATAAGAGCACACATATGAGGTGGAGGGGGGCCTACAACCCCAGTGGGTATTATTTGGGGTCCTTGCATAGAGTCTAATATTGTATCGGTGGAGGCACAGAGGTCCAATCCTGCGCTGCCTGGGGTAGCACGTTGGAGGGAGGTGATTGTGGAGAAGGACAGGGAGCCTGGATTGGGTTGGGAGTCTGAGAGGGAACAAACCTTATTGCCCCTGGTTTGCTCTGGGGGTGGTCGGGGCCAGGGGCTGGTCCCGAGAGGAGTTTCCCGAGAAGTTAGAGGGAATAGGCTGTCCAAGGGCATTGGTCTTGGATCTACACTCCTTGGCCCAGTGGCGACCTTTACCACATTTAGGGCAAAGGGTGAGCGGAGGTGGTTTAGTCCTTGTTTGAGGAGATATGGGTCCTTGACCCAGTTTCCCTGTTGGGCAGTCTCGCGCAAAATGGCCAGGTTGTTTGCAAGTAAAGCAAGTACGTGGGCCAGGGTTGTGAAGGGCCTTGGTGAAGGCGGCGCCAATGGCGAGACCCATGGCATGGGCTGTTCCTACCCCGGCACACAGCCTAATGAAGTCAGAAAGGTCCCCTTTATCTTTGTGGGGCCGAAGAACATCTTGACATATTGGGTTGGCATTTTCAAAGGCAAGATATTTTACAAAGGAGCTCTCGTTTTCACTTGGTCCAAGTAAGCGCTCCGCAGTTAGATTAAGCCGGGCAACAAAGTCACTGTAAGGCTCGTCAGGACCCTGACGAATTTTTGTTAGGGAGGTGGTGGCCGAGCCCTTTTGAGGGAGCCGTCTCCAAGCATGCAAACCAGCAGTTTGAACCTGTGCTAGGAGCCCAGTAGGAAAGCGTGCCTGTTTAGGGTTAGTATCAAATGGCGCATTACCCACTAGTTTAACATAGGTCCAGGATTTAGAGGAAGCCTTGGTTGAATTTTTTTGGGCAGTTTCCCGACAGTATTCCCTAAAGTCTGCGTTCCACAACAGGAAGTCACCCGCACTGAGGGTGGCTCAGGCCAAAAATTTCCAATCATTAGGGGTGAGCCACTGTGTACTATGGTTCTCTAGCAAGGCCAGTGTATAAGGTGCAGTGGGGCCATACTGTGTACAAGCCTTTTTAAGTCTTTCAAGAAAGCGGAGGCTCAGCCTTTTATAAGAACCAAGGGCTCCACTCTGTCCAGAGGTGGGCTCCTCCTCATCCCCTGATTCCTGATCCTCCTCTTGTTCCCTCTCTGGTTCTACCTCTTGTTCCTCCCCTGATTCCTCTTCCTGACTTCCTTTTAAATTCTCTGCTTCAGTTTGTGCGGGCTGATCTGCTTGACTGCGAGTGACTGGAAAGGCAAGAACAGGCTGACCACGTGGCTTCACCTTACGAGTATTGAGGGGTCTTGGGCCAGTTTGTGTTAACTCCGTGCCCAAGGCCAGTGAGCGAAGCTCGGCATCAAGGGCTTTTAGTTCTTTTAAAAGTTGGATTTGTTCCCGCCTATGTTGGAGAGACTCGCGTAAAGGGGTTAGATTAGGCAAGGGAAGTGGGGAAAAAATGTCTGGGGGGGCAGTAGGTCCCTGAGGGGCCAGAGCACGAAAGGCAGGGGGTGTATAAGTGGGAAGTGGATTTTTAAGAGGTGGCAGGTCTGGAGAATGGTATTGAGCCGCTGCCTCCTCCAGGGTAGCCTCCTCCTCTGGGGTCACCTCATCATAGGGATTTAAAACCGGATAAATCTTAGGGGGACTTTTAGGGGACTTTTTTGGTAAGGTGGGGTCTGGGAGGTTCCCGGGGCCTGGGAGGGTCCCAGGGTCCTGAGAAGCTGAGTAGGGGGCATTTGAATACTAACCGAAGGGCATGCCGATGGGGGGCGAGAGGTGGATTGCATTGCCTGCTCCCCAATCTTTACAAGTTTTAAAGTACCACTGTCAAAGGGTGAGCTTTTAAGAATCTCATTAATTAAATTCCAATAAGAAAAGGCAGTGACAGGCACCTTTTGAGGACCAAAAGTCTCATAATAATCTTTGAGGCAGTCTCCTACTCTGAGCCACATTTTACCATCAATTGACCCCTCGAGGGGAAACCAAGGACACAAATCCTCTATGTATGAAAAGAATGATCTTAAATCCTTTTTCTTAACACGCGCTCCCCGAGTCTTGAGGGCCTCCTCGAGACCCGTCAGAAACAAATCATGTGACGAAACTGCTTGTCCCATGGTGCGTCACTCACCTTGCGCTGGCCTCAATTTCCTCCTGGATCTGACTCCCGGTCGCGTCCACCGAGGCGATCCCGAATCCCGCTTGGCCAAGTCTTCCCCAGAGGGCAGCGTTCGCTTCTCAAACAAAGGCTCGAGCCCCACGTTGGGCGCCAACTGTCCCGACCCGCAGGACATCAACGCGGAACGGCAAACCTAAGAGAGAAGGAATGAAGGGACAAGAGACGCAGGGAGAGGCAGCAAGACAGGAATTCTGATCAAGCTGCAAATTTTTATTGTTCACACAGGGGTATTTATATGCTCAGGGAATGAGGGGTATGACGAGGTGCAGCCTGGTTGGCTGTGTTCTTCTATTGGGCTCCTGATAGGCTGCAAGTTCGCGCCGGCGGGAAGGTGAGGTTCGCAATGGCGGGAAGGTGAAGTCCCGGAAGAGAAGCAGGGACGGCACCATAGGCGCCATACTGTCAGAATTATCAGCCAGGAGGGGGGAGGGGCGCTGCTGCTTATTGTAAAGGTCAGAATGTTCTCAGAATGAGAACTTCTTGGTCCCTGACAGAACGTGACTCTTTTTTTAGTGAATTTAAGCCAGGATATGATAGTGGTAGCCTAAGCCTCTCCCTCATTTCCTCTCCAGTACAGAAAAATAGTACCTATTGGTCATAAGAGTAGCAAAAGAAATGGAGCAAATGGAACAATAATCAATCAATTTAAGTTTTACAGATCATTTTTAAAAGACATCATTTTGAAATAATATAGGACAAGTTGCTTTTCCTAGATTTAATGCTTATAAAGAAAACAGAGGAAATGTGAAATATCAGAATAATGCACCAAAGACAGCACTTAAATCTCTTCACTTAGGCAGGTTTTAGAAAATTCCTATGAAGCAGTGGGACGAAGTAGGATTGGGAACTATGGTAAGGAAAAATGTATTCGGATGAACCTTATGAAACTGCCAATTTATGGATCGAGACGAGTTGTATATTTGTGTATCAGCCGTTTTACATACCTGCTGACTTCCAACCATTGCGGTGCTCAAGCAGATCATCCCTGGCCAAGGAAGGAGTTTACAGTGTAAGGCAATCCCTGCAGCACTGTGAGGCAGGTGAGTGAAGTCGAGCTCAACACCCCTCCAAATCATGGGTGTGCACATTTGCAAGGCTGGCTTTATACGCACTCTTTCAGGAAGTTGGAAAGGGGACTTTGCTCTGCTTCCTTAACAAGGTAAGGTGGCCTCTGTTTCACTGTTGTGCAGCTCTTTCCTCATTTATCCGTGACTGCAGAACCCTTGAGGGCAGACCATTGGGGTATGAAGAGGGCGGGTGACCTGCAGTCTGGAGAATTGGCCAACATGCAGGGGAGGACATGGAAAACCTCAACCAGGCGGGCAGCATGTGGGTAGCATGCTCCAGACCCTGGGTTTGATCCCTTTCACTGCAAAAATAAAAATTAAACCCAACTGGCTACAATAGAAAAACCATTGTTTTGTTTTGAATAGTGGCTGAGACCAATGCTTAGGTTTTACTCTGCGTATCTTCAATGATAAGACTTTATAGATATAAAATCATAGTTGTAGACATTGGCTAAAGTTATTATAACTCTGACCCTTTCCTTTCCAGTAAATGTATTATGGTATTAACTAATTGAGGATTGGGAAGTACTCTTGGGCCCTTAAATTTAAAAAAAAAAAAAAAAAAAAAAAAAAAACTATATAAAAATGAAAAACCAGTATGCTGTAGGGATGCCCCACCTTCACGTTGAGACTACCAACCTCCTGCTTGTAAAAATGCATCTCTAAATACACATAACATGCCGCCATTAGCAGATTCAAACACCATAAAATAAATGATTGATTTTTTTTAATTTAAATCGTGCTGTTGGGACTAATTTTGCCAATTTGAAGGTTATTCCTAAATAACCAAATCCTCATTTACACTGCTAACTAGCTCTTTAGTACATTTGCAAATAGAACATATTACATTCCTATCATCTAACAACTTTCCCATTAGCTACAGTAAATACTCTGCACTCTGGTCACCGATCAGTTCCCCATAGAGTTATGGGTTATAAGTTTAATCGTTTCATTTGCATATCCAGCTGAGGTAAATTAGAAAAAGTCGCCACACTCATTACACTTTATTGCATTACACACACAGATGTCTGTTATTCTAGACCCGCTTAACCTCGACCTAAGGAAAGAGATTAGAGTCATACAGTGAGAAAACACACAGTTTGTTCACTTGGCTTCTCACATCTGAACCACATTGAATTTCCTTGAAAATAAGAGAATTTCATTTTTGAATTGACAGAGTAACCCTGACAATAATCACCATCATCAGACCTTGCCGCTTTCCTTCTTATGAACTATGTTACAAGATCTGTAGATTTTGTTTCCTTGGAAAATAGACATAAGCATATTGTCGCTGCACAGAGTAATTTCACTAAGTTGTGGGGGGGAAAAAAGGAAGGAAAGAAAGAAAGCCAGCCCTAGGCTGCAGAATTCCTCCCACACAACAGACAAGAAGGCCAAGGAGTAGGTGACCAAAGGCTCTCTGAAGTTCATGGCTTTCACTCACCAGGGGGTATCACCTCTCTCCACCAGTGTTCTTCTAAACGGTGAGTGCAAGTCTTTCCTCACTCCCCGAATTGCCCTGGAATGCTGCAGACTCACACCTGGGCCAGCATGTGCTACAAGAGCAGAAAGCCTTCCCTCAGGATTAGCTGGCAAATCTCGGAATTAGGGACCTTTATGCCATTGCCATACCCAATGGAAAAAAGTCATTTGCATACATAATTTATAAATAATTACCCTATTGTAAAAAAAAAATCCAATGCAAAAAAATTTTTCCCAAGGCAAAATTGAACTTGAGTTGTCTTTAAACCAAATACAAAGAACAGCTATATATAGTATATATACTATGTCTGGGTATGTGTGCATGTATGTATACTTGTGTTCGTGTATGTATATATATGTGTATGTGTGCGCACACACACATCATATATCTATATATGATGGTATAAGGTTGTGAGAGGCCCTTTCACAAAGCCTCTGAAACTCAAAGCCAAAGAAGAAATGGACCATTTCAAGAGCACATAGGAGAAGCTTAGAAAACACATGGTTTCATGCTCAAAGCTGTATATAAAGGTCCGTGAGGCTGCACAGGCACAGAAAGACAGTCCTTAAAACATGGATAGGGGACTACAAGAGGAAAGGTCAGAAGGAGGAGAGGATGAGTGGCTAGAATGTATTTCTTAGGAAAAATTAACTTAGGTAAGAAAAAGTTGCTGCCACAGAAAGAAACCTGTTTTGATGGTCAAGAGCAGAGTTCAGTAGGCGACTTCGAGTTGTGTTTTATCTTTACAGCTAAAGCATCTTTCCTGTGAGGCTCTTACTGTGGTTTATCCTTCAGGGTCCCTCACTTGCACCTCCTCTTCCAAAACCCTGGTGGCAGGGTTCTAGTGGTGTTTCTAAAACAGTCTCAGAGTTGAGGTATTTTTATCAATAACCAGTGAAGACAGAGTCACTTTCCACTGACTTCTCTGCCATAATTCCCCCTTGTGTGGGGTGGCATTGAAGCGACTTGCAGTTATTTCCCATGATTGGTAAAGGGCACACTGAGAAAACCTTGATTTGGGGTCTATGAGATGCAGTGATGGGTTTTACCATCCCTTTCCCATATAATTAAAATATTACTTGCCTTCCTTAAGGAATGACTGGGAATACTCCCCACCTCCCCTGGCACCTGCTCCTACAGGTACGTGACATGAAGGAGCACAGTCGGAACTTCATTCATGATCTGACCAAGTTTGAAAGACATGGAGCCAGAAGCTTGTCTGTAAAAACATCTTCCACTCATTGGATGTACAAAATTGCAAGCGGAGGATTCAGCACTCATCAATGAATTGTCAAAATAGAAGCTCTCTCCTGTCAGAGGTGGTGCTGTGTGTGTAATCCCCAACACAACATAGTTTGTTTTTTTTTTTAACAGCAATGTTTAAACACACCATTTTAACTACCACTTTTAAAGATGTCTTGTGAAGTTTTAATAAAACATAGGAGAGATTCTAGAAACCTGATTTTGATATATATAGACTATCTTCTTTAGGCCTCTCTAAATGGATGAATGAACCTAAAGATCACATCAAAAACAAAATGATGGAATGTGTTACAAAAGGGACACAAATGAGAGCTGAAATCAACAGAAAGTACTCGGACATCAGGAAAATAAAACTGAATCTAAGAGGTTTAAACCATACCAAAAGCAAGAATTGATGAAAGGCAGAGAGCAAGGTTGACTAGCAATAATAAACACACTCATGCATTATGTCATCTTTAAGTTAATGAGGAGAAGGAGCTCAAAGGAGTGTGTTGGGACAAAATTAACTTTCTTCGTGACCTAACAGGAAGTTCTGGCATCCCTGAAGACAACAGAAGACTTACCACGTGCTGGGAAAACACCAACAATGAATATCAATTCAAAGACCCAAGACTGTTCACTGCCTGGGAACACATGAAATGCCTGGAAATGTCAAGGTCCCTATAAGGAAGAAACTGGATAGCAATTTTCCCAAATTTGAACCTAAACCCTTCCTTTTAAAAAAATGACATTTTCAAAAAAAAACAAAAACAAAAACACTAAAATAAACTTTCTTTAAGTCTCAATAATAAAATGCAGATGTCAATCAAGCACACTGGAAAAAAGTGATTTCTCTTTCTGTCCTCAACTGAAAGCAATACAAAAAAAAAAAAAAAAAAAAAAAAAAAAAAAAAAAAAAAAAAAAAAAAAACACTGTCAAGACTCTGCAGCCAAAAACCATATGGAAAAAGATATCATAGGAGTGAAGAATCAAGTAGTTTATTAATAAAATATGATACCTTATTTTTCTGGATCATGTAGTTTTTGTTGTATCTGTCCACATTTTAAGTTTTGTTATTGATATAACTGTATGTATTTGAGGTATAATGTGATGTCTTGATTCATGCACACATTGGTTAATGATCAAACCAGGGTAATTAATGTATTTAACGTCTTAAACTTTTATCATTTCTTAAAGGTAAGTGAAAGTCCTCCCATGTAGCTATTTCACCCTACTGGGCCACAGAACACCAGAACTTATTCTTCCCCTCTAGATGTAACTTTTTTTTTTTTTTTTGTGATATAGTCACTTTATCATCACAATGACCAGGTACTATTAAACTTATAATATGAGGAGAAAATGAGGTTATGTGTCAACAGGGGGCAGGATAAAATTTATGTATTTGTTAAAAGGTAGCAACACGGTAGACCCCAGGCAAATTTGATATCAAATCCTGTGTTCTTTCAATAAGACAATATTGTACTGCTTTCCTGCTTCCCATTTTAGTGTAATATAAGTATCAGTGACTTGAGAATGTGCTACATTTAGGTAATCATATAGGAGTAGTTCTGAGCACTGTTTTTTTTCCTCCTCAAAATTAACACCAAATCTCTGAATGTCAACAATATATTTCTTTTTTTTTCTTTTAAATAGTAAAAGATGTTAGAATGACAAGAAATTTCTTTGCGTTTGAAATTATAAACTTGCAAAACAAACAAATTGTCACTAAATTCTATGGATTTCCCTCATCACACAAATGTTTGAAAGCAGAGGTTAAAACTACTTTGATTTATCTGTTGTAGGGGACCCAAAATGTATTTAAATATACAAGAAACGAACATATAAGTAAAAACACTGAGAAAATAGAGAAGACGATCTAAAAAGCAAAAAGGAAATACCTGCCTTTGCCTAATATACCTGTGCTGTGCCTTTGGGATTGCTTAGATTGGGTGATGGAAATCTTCAGAGGGTCTCCTGAGATGAAACTGTATTCATGTCACTAACTGAATGAGTGCTGAGCCTACAGATCGTAAATATTCTGCACTTAATTCTCTTCCCAAACCTTGTTCTAAGTTTATTTTATTATTATTATTATTGTATACAAATGGGATACATGTTGTTTCTCTATTTGTACATGGAGCCAAGGCATACCATTTGTGTAATCATACGTTTACATAGGGCAATGATGTTTGATTCATTATTTTTTTCCCTTCCCCCCCACCCCTCCCACCCCTCTTTTCCCTCTATACAGTCCTTCTGATGCCCTTTTTCCAACCTCTGCCCATCTCCTTTACTCTCCTCACTCTCTAGTAACCACACCACCATCATCCTCTGTGAGATCCAAGAGCCAAGATCTTCTGGTGTTTGTCTTTCTGCACCTGGTTTATCTCACTTTACATAATTTCCTCCAAGTTAATCAATGTTGTCATCAATAACAGAATCTCATCTTTTTAAGGGTTGCATATTATTCTATCATGTATGTATTTCACATTTTCTTGATTCCTTTTTCCACTGATAACATTTAGATGGACTCCATGTCCCAAATATTGTGAATAGTACTGCAATGAGCTTTTTGATTTTGTTTTGTCAATCTGAACTTTTACTTCTATGCTTAGTTTTTCTATTTTTCCTTTTGTGTTTTCTTAAAAGAGTTCTAAAAACTGAATAAGCTTTAGGCCTCACAAATTGTGGCTCTTCCCTGCTGCCTCAAAGCCCCACTTTCTATTCCACATAGACACAGGAGACTGCAATAAACTGAAGAATGAAGCAAGGTTTGCATGCTATTCAGAATTCTGATCGGGCCAAAACAGGTCCAAGTGATATTTTCTCATGAAATTGCTAATTGGGTCTGGCACAATGGTGCATACCTGTAAATCCAGCTACTCAAGAGGCTGAGAAAGAAGGATCACAAGTTCAAGGCCAGCCTAGGCAACTCAGTGAGATCCTGTCTCAAAGTAAGAATTTAAAAACAAGGGCTGGAGATATAGCATGGTGGAAAAACACCCCTGGGTTCAACCTCCAGTAATGCTAAAAAGGTAAGAGAAGGCAAAGGGGCCTGGTACCTCTGTGGACACAGCCCTCCCCAAAGAAATGCCAGCAGCCCTTGCCTGGAAACGGTGGACCAATGGCAGTCTCTCAACTGCTGCAAGGCTGATTCTCAGCTGAATACCACCGGGCGCCATGTCTGAATGATGATGTACATACCACTTGTTAAGGTCATTTCTCCCTCAGATGCACATCATTCTTCTTTCTAAAGAACGACTACTGAGTTGGGGCTGGGGTGTAGTGGTTTAGTGTTTGCCAAGTGCATCCAAGGCCCTAGGTTTCAATTCACAGAAAAAAACCATATTTATATGTATTATAATATATTACAATTCATATTATATAGAATCAAGTTATCAACCTTTATTTCTAGTTCTAGGTTTTTCTAAAATTATGAAATGTTTGTTTGCAAGTCAGTCTCCAAAGCCATTAGGTCCACCATTGCTTTACAGGACTTAGTATTTCCTTGGTTTTCTGAAACCTTCTCTCTGGTTTCCTATGTAAGACTTAGAAGGTACCAACACATATGAATGGCAAATTTATTCTCAATTTTTCCATCAACATAAAATCTTTGGGGATATCAAAGAGAGTATAAACTTTACTTTATGCCAGTTGGTTATCATCTGGCCTGCCTTGAAGTCCTTTAATCCCCAGCAATGAGTCAGTCTTTACCCTCAGAGTGGCCAAAGACTCTCAAATGTGAAACCATTTGTGAGTGCCTCATTGATCAAGTCCTTCAAGAGATTTTGGTTAGTTTTTCCAGCAACCCATCTTAAAATCGCACTACTGCAAAGGACTCTAAGAGGTTATCTTCAGTACCAGACTGCCAAAGAGGGCTGCACTTAAAATAATGAAAACAAATGGTCATCGCTACCGTTCTTAAAATGTTTATAGGACAGATGTTTCTCCCAAAGACAACTTTGCATTGGTTTCAGAGCACAGCTGCTGAATGAAGATCTATCACACTGGCAAACTGATCGATCTCCCTCAACTGCAGCAACCCTAGAAAGATGTCGGCATCAGAACAACTGGCTCCAAGAATTGAAAGGAGGTGTAGGACTCCCCATATGAAGGGCTCACCCCTGCGGAACATTGCATCCCCTCGGGCTTCAGAAATCAAAGCAGTTTATATGGAAAGCTATTAATATTACTATTAATGATCTATCCAATGAAATGCTCATCTACACAGATTTTGCTTTTGGGGGCTAAAAGGAAATGCCCTCAAAGATTCCTTTTGATTTTTTTGCTGAATTTATGGTGAAGTTTAAAAGTTTGGTTTGTGGTTTTTGGTTTGTTTGTTTTGCTTAAAGGTACAGAATGATATATATCATGTAGGTTATAGAGTAAATTATTAGCTCCAATCTTCATCTTCCCCGATGTTCTAAAATCCCTATGTGGCCACCCTGTGTTTCTGTTCTCCAGTGCTCAGTTCTGTCACTCTGCCCTCATTTTCATTCTGGATTCCCCTATTTTACAAACATCTCTTATTTTCTCTAATTCATAATCCCACATAGACTGCTGGAACTCAAGGTAATACTGAAAGAATTAGTGCTGGCATTTCTAAACTCACATTAAAATTAAGTATTAAGCTGCACTCCACAAAGACCTAGTGATTCTTCTCTAAAGCCCATTGAATAAATTAGTGGAACTGTTAACTTTTAACATCATTTAACAGATAAGACTAAGGGGTTAAGTGGTTTGCTCAGGGTCATTAATGCTACTCAATGTAAAGTTAATGTACCCAATGAGGAGAGAATTTTCCAGGTCTTAGATTTCAAACATTCTGTAAGAGGGCAGCACCAACATCTTTAAACAGATCAGTTAGTGTAAACCCAAAGGATGTTTGGAGAGGAAAGAGAGAAGTTCATCACAATACAAATTTATTTCAAATTTTTATAACCAAATTAATGCTCATCTCAAGATTTTACAACAGTCAATTTTTTGCCTTCAAAACTCTTAACATAATTGCATCTGACACTTCTTGTTAATGGCATTTTGCATTACTCAATGCTTTTCCAGATACAACAGAATGTGTACACATGCAGATGGGCAGTCAAGTAAGCAGGCAGATGGAACAAACAGATGCATAGACAGGAGCGGGAGAGAAAGAAAAACAGACTGATGGGTTCAACAACTGGTGGCTACAGACTCAAGCAAGCAACATTTCAGATGGAGCGGGGAGGGCACCCAGGAGACAGCTCCCTCTCTTCAGGGGAAGGTCAGTCCTTTTTTCTATTAGACCTTAAAACTGATTGGATGAGACCCATCCACAGCATAGAGGGTAATCTGCTTTACTGTGTCTACTGACTTCAATGTTGTATCATCTTAATAATACCCATACAGAAACATCTAGAAAAGTGGTTGACCAAATATCTGAGTGTGATGGTTTAGCCAAATTGACAATTAAAATTGAACATCACATATTACATATCCATTCGTCCATTCCTTCAACAATTTTTGGGAGGTGCTACAGACCAAACCCAGGGTCTCAAGCATGCTAGGCAAGTGCTCTACCATTGAGCTATATCTTGGCTTCAACAAGCTTATATTGATGCTACAATGTGCAAAACACTGTGCCAAATACTGCTGACACAAAAGCATTAGCTGCTGTGCTTAAATTTTTATTTATGAAACATAATGATACGTGCTAGATTGATTTAGCATACTTTCTGACCAACAACTTCTGCACATTTCTTGAAACTGTTACTGTCTTTATGTAATCTTCTTCAAGATTAATTGGCTAATGTGCTGAAGGAGCACACTAACACAGCTTTTAAGATATGAGTAAGAAAAATACTTCCTATATTTTAAATCATGCATAGCAATGCTCTAATTTGAACATAGGTACATATAATACAAATATTTTATCTTCTTGCTATTACTTTGCAAATGAACATCTAATTGTTAAGGTAATTTATCTGTAATCCTTTTGAAAATAATGCCTTGAAGCAAGTAATTGTTTAATGACCAATGGAGCTTTGGAAAGCACAAAATGATATGGGAAGAAAGAGCAAGAAAGAGTTTTGTTTTTGTTTTTGTTTTTTTTTTTAAGAGAGATAGGGACTTACAAGGCCACCTAAATCATGGGTGTTCTCTTTATCTCTCTTTTCTTCTCAGGTTAGTATCCTGGGGTGAACCAGCTCCAATTATATCCATGGGGTGGAGCAATGAAATGCAAATTAAAAATTAAACATATTCTGACAACATTAGAGTCCTGAAAGTATTTTATTTTAAAAAAGAATGGTTTTCTCCATGTGTTTTCTCATATTGTGTGTGTATTCCACACACAGCATTTTAACAAATCCTTTTTAATACCATTCGAGCAGTTGTTATACTTGAACCAGCATTTTTGTAAATATGGATTTCCTTAGGAAATCATCACCTGCTCTTTTTCAAACTAGAATGACATATCTAGAGGCCAGGCCTTGACTTTCAAAAAGGCTTAACTCCGTAAGGGCAAAAGCAATACTTTGCACAATTTTTACCAATGATATTTCAGAAGCTCTTGCTTTTGAAACACTATCTGAAAGAATAGTTCCTCTGGGCTCCATGAAATCCTACATGTTCACGGCTGTACCACTCATTCAGTGGCCTTAGATGCGGACTTCATCTCTCTCTGCCTTGGTTTCCCTCAATTGTAAAAGGAGGAAATGATGAAACTGTTAGGAATAACCACTAAGTTAAGGTTTGAGAAGGATCTCGAACTGGTCTTTCAGGATGTACTGTTTGAGTGTAGCTACTTCAAGTTTCATTACAGAGTTTAAAACCACAACACGCTACCTACAGTGATAATTAGCACCCTTCAGAATGATTTACTGACTACCTTCTGTCCCCAATGACCCAGGCTCAGAATCTGATTCTGGGGGAATCCAAATTCCAACAAACGAATTATCATGGCATCTTGGGCAACTCCACAGTGGAGGAAAGGGGTTTCAGATCATAACCAGAACTCACTGGGAAGATCCCACCATGGTGAGATGGTGGTCCTTAATCTTCATGATCCAGCTGGATCTTGACACCAGAAATTAAGAGAGGACAAGATGAACTAGTCAGTGAACTCTAACAAATGGCTCATTATTGGGGGAAATAGAATGAGATCTTCTACTTAATCTTATGCACCCCCTCAAATACCAAAAATATCATCCTGTTATGGAAAATGCCTTTTAAGGACAGAAACCCTACTCCTATGACCCAGGGATAGTTCCATTGGCAATGGAAATGAAGGGATAGAACGAACAGAAATGATGAAAGGACCTAGGAGATTTGCAAAGGGGCTGCAGACAGAGGGGCTAAGAGGACTCCTTCAGCTGACCTTGGCTGGCAGATTAAATTACCTGTGCAACTTCATCTCTGATCATCTCATACCCATGCTCCATAACCTGCCATAGCTCCCCACTGTGAATCAAAAAGAACATAAAAATTCTTAAGCTGAATTTTTAGGGTATTCAAGACCTACCCTCCAGGCTGGTTCTAAATGCTCCCCTTATCTCCTACCACAGGATCATGCTGACTGTTGCGTTGTTCTAGGCTGGAGCAGAAACCCCACCCCTGCCCCCCCCCACACACACACACATCATGTTCTTCATTGCTTACCTGGCTCAGCTTTAGCCAGGTCCTACACATAGAGACTTCCCTATGCCATCCTAGGTCATTCAGATCAGTTTCCCATATCCAGTGGGGTGCTGGCAAAGTTCACCGACCAGCCCTAAGTGGAGGGAACCCAAAGTTGTGGTGTCTGTCAATTTCTGTGATGAAAATACTACCCCTGTGGTTAATTTCAAACCAGAAAGGCAGTATCAATGGGTAGGCAATATTCCTAAAAACCTAACCGCAGGTTGCAATGGGCCAGTACAAGCTGTGACAGGCCACATTTCCTAATCCTCCTCTCCACATCCCAGCCCAGACCCACCAGCCAATAAGATTTGAGTTTCCTGGAACCTTCTCTCTCATCAGAGCACTTTGTCTTTAACTCGCATTATTCTCTTCTATTTTTAAGTAATTTTCTGCATCTCTAATCATGAAAAGCTATTTGAGGGCAAGTTCATTGTTTCATTCCTCATTAGAGCCTATAACTGGAGCACAGGTGGAGTTATGCATCCTCAACTTCCCAGAGCCCAGAGCAAGGTGGAAGGTCCTAGAAAGTTCAACAGAGACACGAGCACAGAAGAAGAAAAGGACTGATGAGCAGAAAAGCAAGGACACACAGAAGATCCTCAGGAAGAGTTTTTCCTCTGCTCCTAACAAGTGGTATGAAATTTATGGATTTTTACTAATGATGGCCTGTTCCCGTAAATGCCTGATCCTGTTCATCTACCCAAGATGGAAGTGAGTCACAAGGAAATAAAAGATAACACCAGCATTTTTATCTCCTACTTTTTTTTTTTTTTTCTGTCTTCAAAGTATACTATCTTGGCTTTGACATCCAAGGAAATGTCTTGTCTTACAAAAACTAACTCCATTCCTTCCTTCTCTCTGCCCTCAAGGAAGTATCACTTGGAACATGAAATGTTTAAGGGTAGGTATGATGTCTTCTTTACTTCTATAATCCCCAGGGCCCCGACTAGACCCCAGTATCCAGCAGAACTTAATCAATGTATAGAAAGTCAACTGAATCATGTTTCCATTTAGGAAAATATGCAATTAATAAGAAGAACTGGGCCTCTGAGATTACAGGTATTGCTGTAGTTCCAGAGGCTCAGGAGGCTGAGGCAGGAGGATCAAAAGTTCAAACCCAGCTTCAGCAACGTATGGAGACCCTAAGCAACATAGCAAGAACCTGTTTCAACATCAACACCACTACCACCAAAGAGTTGGTCCTAAGTTCAGA
The DNA here is from genome assembly GCF_902686445.1 of Sciurus carolinensis. Lineage (NCBI taxonomy): Eukaryota > Metazoa > Chordata > Mammalia > Rodentia > Sciuridae > Sciurus > Sciurus carolinensis. The sequence goes on from NC_062228.1 coordinate 15,227,728, forward strand.
GACACGGTTTGGATATGAGGTGTCCCTCCAAAGCTCTTGTTAACTCAGGAATATTCAGAGGTAAAATGATTAAATTACAAAAAAAAAAACAATGCAATCTAATCCTCCTTTGAATGAACTAACTGCATGTTAACTATAGGCAGGTGGAAGGTGATTGGAAGAAGTGGGTCACTGGGGACGTGCCCTGGAAGGGATGCCCTTCTCGTGACCACTTCTCCCTGCCCCTTGCTCTGCTTCCTGACCTCACCATGACCTAAACAGCTTCGTCTGTTGGTCCCATCACCCATCCCAGAATAATGAAGTCAGCCATCTAGGGACTGAGACTTCTTAAACCATGAGCCCAAAATAAACTTTTCCTCCAAGTTGTTCTTGTCAAGTATTTTGGTCAGAAGGACAAAAGGCTAACTAAAACAGAAAATAGTATTGAGAAGTGGGGTCAGTACTGTGACTAACCTGACCTTGTGCTTCGGAAGCCTTTGGAGCTGGTTTGCAAAAGAATTTGAAGAAGTTTGGAGATACAGGATGGAAAAGCTTTAGGATATTGTAAGCAGAGCTCAATGGGGAATTCAGAAAACCAGAGTGGTGATAGGGATGTGAACTATGCTCATGAGGTTCAGAAGGAAATGAGGACTTTAGTGGGAATTGGATAAGAGGTCACTCATGTTATATGATGGCAAAGTTAGCCACTTTTGCCTATGTCTTTTTTTTTTTTTTTTTTTTTTTTTTTTTTTTTTTTTTTTTTTGTGGTACTGGGGATCAAACTCAGGGCCTTGTGCTTGGGAGGCAAGCACTCTACCAGCTGAGCTATCTCCCCAGTCCTGCCTATGTCTTTTATGTAAGTCTAAATTTAAAGTTGATGGACTAATCTGGATGAGGAAATTTCAAGGCAGCACAGCATTCATTCAGTGACATGGATATGGCTAGAAGTTTTTATCAGGTTTACTACAAAAAATGGGAGCAGAAAGCAGAACTAAAGAATTTCTAAAACTTGCAGTCTGACAAAAAGAAAGTGCTTGTAAAGCTGGGGTGGGGCCAAGAAAAGTGTGCCTGAAGAGGTTACAGCCCCTGAAGAGATGCTAAAGAGTTTGCATAGAGATAATAAAAATATAGCTTGAAGGGATCCCAGGAATTTATAATACCATGCCCACTGTAGCCTCAAGGGTCCAGAATGGAAAGTTCCTTTGAAAAGAGATCATGGGGATGCCTTGCTCACACAAAAGGGCCTAGAAAGTCATCTCACCAAGTTGAGAGGTGCAGGCACTCAGAGGCTATTGTAGCCTTGATTTCAGGGAACCCAGGTATTGGGCTTGCTGACAGCAAACCTTGGTGTCATCTATACGATGCTTATTCTGCAAGAATACACAATGCTCAAGTTAAGGTGCCCTGGAGGATTCCAGTACAATTTCAAAGGAAGTTCTGGGAGGCCAGGCAAAGTGTAGCAGGGTTGGAACCCCTGTGAGTTGCCCCTGAAAAGGTAATGTGTTAAACTGTGAAGGTGAAGTTGAAGCTGGAATGGACACCCCAAGAACTGAGAGATGCCAGTAACGCAGACTATCTGTCAAGAAAATATGCTGGCTCACCTAGAGCCAAGCTAAAAGGGAGAGCATGTGCACTTTGACCAGCAAGGTCAAAATGGTGTGGGGGGGGGCCTGTGGAAATAGTATCTCACCACCATGTGTCCTATATGCTTTATGAAGAATTACCAAGATCTGTTTACCCAGTTAGGTTTCATTCTTGCTTGTGTCCCATCCCTTCTTTCTGTGCCCCTATTCCTCCCTTTTGGAATAGGCATCTTTACTTTGTGCCACTGTCTATTGGAAGTATTTAACTTGCTTTTGATTTTTACAGGAGCTCACAGTAAAGAGTTTGCCTTGAGTCATGAGTGAGACTGTACTTGGACTTGGACAATGCTACAACTATTAAGACAGTGGGACTCTTGAAAATTGACTAAATGTATTTTGCATTGTGAGATGGACATGAGCTTTTGGGGGACCAGTCCAGAGTGTTACATTTGGATATGAGGTATCCCTCAGACTCTCCTGTTAATGCAGGTATATCCAGAAGTAAAATGACTGGATAGTCAGAGTTGTGATCTTATCAGTTCATCTTAGTTTGAATGGACTGACTGGGCTTTAACTGTAGGCAGGAGGGGCATGACTAGATGAGGGGACTCAAGGGGACCATGACCCCAAAGGGGTGTTCTTCCTGTGGCCTCATCCCACACACTTTTATTCCTAACCTCACCATGAGCTAAGTACCTTTCCTCCATGGAGCCCTTCCACCATGATACGCTGCCTCACCTTGGGCCCAGAGCAATGGAGTCAGTCATCTGAGGATTGAGAGACCTCTAAGACTGTGAGCCCAAAATAAAGTTTTCCTCCTCTAAGTTGTTCTTATTGGATATTTTGGTCACAGTGATGAAAAGTTAATGAAAACATCATAATATCTTTTTCAACTGAGTCAAAATTTAGACTTTAACACACAAATAGACTACAATAATGAGCACACCTGTTTTCTCACAACCTAAGCGAAGTCCAGTGGGTTCTCCATATGCTTAGTATTAGCACGGTCTCAGATTCAAATGCCATTTATTCGTTCTATCATCCTTCCAATTCATATGTAGTACATTTTACACGTGATTTAATTGCCAGGCAATGAGCTTATTTCTTCAAAGTCAATCTTCATTTTATGTGCAATACAAACATAAAAAATCTTTCATGAAATTCTGCAACGTCCTGTGACTTGAGGCATGTCACTGTGACATAATAACCTTAGAGAATGCACCTGCTTCCAAATGCATGCCCAATGTTCAAAACTCCGGTAATCTCACTGTTCCTCAATTATACATCTTGGAATCACACACCAAGAGAATCATTATTGGAAAGTCTATGAACATTGATAGTATGGTAACAAACATGTTTTAAGATAAAGTCCAAAAGAGAGAATGAGCTCCACAGCCTTGTTTGAAAAACTTGAGAAGGGTTTTCTAAATATCTCAGCAAATATTTTGGTTATACCACTTAAAACTTGTTGGTATTTAATAGTGGAATTTACCTTCTAGTCATAGACATCTGCCTGTAACAACAAATATGTCAGGCAATTCATCAGTAAATACTGTCACCTTATCAATAAAACATCTAATCACTTCTTACCCTCCTTGCTGCTGACACCCTAGTTAAATCCCCAACATCTCTTGTCCAGACCATTGTAAATACCATCCTAACAAAGCAATCAAACCCATCTTCCTAAAATAGCCAACAAGCCTGTTCTTTCCTTGCTTAAATGCCAATGGCCTTTGCAGTTACGGAGTCTGAAAGATCACTCTGACACAAACTATAAATTCCAAGTCCCCCAAATCACTCTTAGGTTCAAAGTGTTGCTACAAGGACTCACAGAACTCAGGAAACTTGTATTGTTACTGTTATGGTTTACTACAGTAAACAGGTGTAGACTGAGATCAGCCAAGTGAAGAGGAGCTTCTGGCAGTGTCCAGGAAAGGTCCGTGCCCAGTTTCTGATTAGCCTTTCCAGTGCAGTCATGGACAGCAGTAACTGTCCCTGACAGTGATGTGTGACAATACTCAAGGTCTGCTGTCAACCAGTGGGTCTCACCAAGCTTTGGCATCCAGAGTTTTTATTGGGATTTAGTCATATATTGCCCATGAGACTGGTCTTCAATTTCCTGACCTACTAAAGGTTAAGTTAATGCTTGTGCCCAAAGCCCCCACCATAAAGCACATTGTTAGACTACTAGTGTGGCCCAAGATCCCCAGATAAACAAAGTCCCCTTAATAAGGCAGGACAGTTCAAGAGCTTAGAGATCCCTTCCAGAAGCTGAGGTCAAAGACCAGACTTCTCTTTGAATAAGGTTAATATGTTCCCAATATATGTAGAGTAAAAATATTATTGTAGCCTGGAAGTTCCTGCCTGACTTCCACCATTACCTCCTCTATTCTCTCCACCACTTTCTCAGCTCCACTAACATCAACCTTCTTTCAGGTCCTTCAACACTCTCACCTCTAATTTGGGGTCACTTACTCTTGCTGTCCCTTCTGCCTTGATGCCCTTCCCCAGATAGTCACACTGTTATCCACTGCTCGTGAAATGAAATGCCACCTCCTCAGAAAGGCCTTTCCTAAGCACCCCAGCAAAAGCAGCCTTGCTCTGCCTCCTAGTACGTGTGCGCCTGTACACACACTGTTGTGCTGTTATGGTGTGGATCTGGAACTGTCCTCACAAAAGCTCAAGGTTTCAAAATATGGTTCCCAATGCAGCAAGGTTCAGAGGTGGGACTTTCAGGCAATCATTAGATACTGGGGGCTGTAACCTCATTAGACAATTAATCCATTTGATGAATTAATAATTTGAATGAACTACTGGGTGGGAACTGCAGGCAAGTGAGGTGTTGTTGAAGGAGATGCACCACTGGGGATGTGCCCTTGGACTATACTAGTCCCTGGCTCCTCTCTCCTTCTGCTTCTCAGTTGCCACGAGCTTAGAAACTTTCCTCCACTAATTTCTTCTGTCATGATGTTCTACCTCAACTCAAACCCAAACCATGGAGCCATCTGATCACAAACTGGAAACTTTGAAACCGTGAACAAAAAGAAGTCTTTAAGTTGTTCACCTCAGATCATTTGTCCTTATCAACAAAAAGTCGACTAATACAGAATGTTTTAAGATCCACATTCTTCTACTCATCTTTTCCCCATATGCAGATAGGTACCTTATCCCCAGTACAAGTTCAAAAACTATTTGTGGATTGTAAATCTGCCTGACATGGAACAGGTATAGATAAACAGAACTGCAACTTCCCTGAATTGGTTTGGATCAGTGGATAGCTACAATATTAGCAATAAGCCTCTTTTAGAGATGAGACATTGTATGTCATTTCTAATTGATCAAGGTAAATGCTAACAGAAATATGTGAAATGTGATCAAAGTAATGAGCCCAATTGTCCCATGTGGATTGTTTTATCAGTTTCATTATTTTCAACCATTAGTTTGCTGGTAAGTTAACTCTATGAGATTAACAGTGGTATGGGGGGTATACAAATGCCCGCTGAGCAGAAGAGAGAGAAGGGGGATCTCCAAACCTTTTTTTATCCCTACTGGAAGGTCCTACTATGAGAGACCAGAACATTTCACTACAAAATACACTGCTTTGGATATAGGATCATTTTGGGCTAATGACTTTAACAATAAGCAGTCAAAGGAAGAGCTCTGGCAACAAAACATTACCCTGATTTCTAAGTGAAATTTACATCTATCAAGTAAATCTCCATTTGGACCCGTGTCTCCCACTCAGTACCAGGAAGCAAAGACAACCCCAGATCACTAGAGATGCTTATCAAGGGAGAGAGCAGGGACTCAATTCTGCATAGCAAACCTTACCTTTGTTCAAAGTACTCATTCTGGTGACGTCCTACAACCCCTACCCTCTCCTATACCCTTTTTTAAATTTCTGCATACTGTAGTAGTAAAGACTGAATTCCAAGTCATCACTTGGAAATTTACTCATGTCTCTGGCTGTCTGTCACATACACATGGGTATATATGTTAATAGCCTTCCACTTGCTTTTCTCTTCTTTATCTGTGCTTTTTATAGGGTTCAGTCCCAACTAAGACTACAAAGGTAACAAAAAAATTCTGAGATGTCCTTAACTTAATTTCAAAGACCAGGAGATAGAGAGATAGGGGATGTTAATCAGTGAACCATATACCACTTAAAAAGAGAAAAATAATGTTTGATGTTCCTGAATGTTAAAACCTTAAATCCTATAATGACCCGTTAAGCACTGGCATGTCCTGCTTAAAGCCCAACCAACAATTGCTACTCTTTATGGGCTGCACTCCTATTCCAAAGCTTCCCCTTCCCAAGTATAATCCCACCGCTCTCATCTAAAGTCAATGCAGGTTCTATGTAAACAACTTGTGCCTTCCTTCCCTGAAGTTTTATTACAAAAAACCCGATTTTTTATATGTGGCCAACATTTTTCCAACTGCCACTTAGCTTTGCTGCTGGGTGGTATGGGAATTTGTCCCAGGACCAGTCCTGTCTTTCTTACTAACATCTGTAATGGCTCAATAAACCCTTTATTGAGATCTCTCAGCCTTTAGAGATTTGGTTTACAAATTTTAAAGAGAAAAATACCTTTTTTCCTCTACACTATACAATATTAGCCACCAATAAAAAGCACAAGTCAACTACTTAGCAGAAAAAATAGACAAGCTATCAAACCACCTAATAGAGAAAACTTAAATGCATATTGCTAAATGAAAGTCAATCTGAAAAAGCTACATACTAGGCAATTAAACTATTCCATTTGATGCTTCAATGGCAGTCAGACATTATATGCTTGTCAGAATGCTTAGACTGTTATTAAATACTATGGTTTTAAGGTAGAAGTTTAGAGATGTCAAGATGGCAAAGGCAGGGTGTAAGAAAAATGCAGTTGGAGTACAAGATGGGGAGATGAGTCTTCATGTCCCTGTTTAAGGTAAGTACCACTACCATGGCAACTCCCCACCACTGAGGACTTATCACCATGGCAACTCCCACCACAAATTCTGTATTCTAATTAGATGAAAATAAGGTATCCAATGGGATCAAATAGGGCAAGGTCTTCAATTAGGTCCATAGAGAAGAGAATGAGGCACAGCCCAGCATGTAAGACAAGACACCAGACAATGAAGCCTTGAGCCATTCTCTCATTTATCCCACCCTTCTTACTTTCACTTTCAATAAATAAATGCTCTGCCTATTACTTTGCTCAATTCTTTGTTTGGGATGTCAAGATCCTAGATTCCATATTGACACCTATTATTGGTGAGCCAGCCAGGACATTAGTCCCCCTTTGGAGGGTCCCCATTGAAATCACCTATGCCTACTCTCTTCTGTCAGGCTCTGATTGTACCACATTTGGACTGAGGAGCTGTCTGTCTCCTGGGGTGTCCCGATCGCAAGGCTCCTCTTTTCAGAGCTCTGGGCACTCTATAACCAAGAGAGGTGAAGACCTGAACTTTGCCTGACTTGCCAATATTATTCAGTATCTCTGCCATGTACTTGCACTGGGTCTTCTGGAAACTCTGGATCTGCTGTTTTCATTCTTTTAATGTAAAATCGGACTCTTCCTTCTGACCTCAACTTCTTTGGTTATAGACAATGAGATACCTTTGGCCCTTGACCATACCTGGGATGGGGGGTTGTTCAAAATCATTAGGGTGCCTGTTGCCTAACGATTCCCATGATGCAATAATTCAGTTGTGAACCACAATTAGGTTTAGTTTAGACAAAGTTCACCATCATAGGCACCCAGTAAAATCATCCACTCACCCAACCCTGTGGCAGTCCAAAGGAACAGCTCAGCCAAGGTTAATCATGTTGAAGACTTCCCTATTTCTATTGTAGGCATTAAACCTGGCCCTGTAACTTCATAGTCTTCTCTCTTTACTCACCTCTTACAGGCCTTTACAGTGTCTGCTAACTTCTCCTCTTCTGAAGTTTTCTCAGTCTCTCCTCCTGGAGACAAAATGCCCCTTTTGCACCAATTGTTTTCCCTCATCTCCATGGGGTGGGTGACTGAAGTCTACTGGCTATGATGATTTCCATGCCTTAAGAGCATAAAACGGATCTGGAGAATGATTGCTGTCCTTTTCATTATTTAGGTTTGGTGAGGGGATGAAAACTAAGGTCAGGCTGCTGGAATGAAGCCAAGCAACTTGTAGCTGATAAAGCAGGCCAAGTGCTCCTTAACCTCTTGGGTAAGAAGACAGAATTTTACCAGACTCATCAAAATAGTTAAAAGGATGCCCAAGGTTAGGAATTACATGCAGGAGTCCAACAAATTATTTTTGGCCACTGCTCTGAGAGAAAGCTCTAACATCCTGACATTTAAAAAGTCCCAAAAAGCAAACTGGGACTTATTCTCCAAAAGCCTTCAGGTCAGTTTCTTATACCTTGCCCCAACCCTAGGCTTCACCTGACTCCACCTTTGCCGTCAATTCTTTGCTACCAGGTCAGTCTACAAAGTCATCCATCATCTCAGCACAAGACTTAGGAGCCAGAAGGGACTCAGAAAATTAGAGGAAGAATATGCTCTAGGGAACTACGTCTAAGTGGCACTGGTGTCCACTTTACAGGCCAGAGACATTTGGCCACTCTAAGCCAGGATCCCCAGGGGGCTGCCACAGGGATACCTAACTCAGAGATACCTCATTCCTCAGAGGAACACTTTAGATAGAATTTGGAATCTAGTTTCTAAATCCTTAGGGTTTCCTTCTTTTACAGACAATCCTGGAAGAACTACATTCATATCACAGCTCTCCCCTCTTGGCTATATTCTCCATCGCTGGGACCACTTTGATCCTGACAACCTGAGGAAGAGATGTCTCATCTTCTACTGCAATAATGCTTGGCCTCAAAACTGTGGCCCATTAATGGCAGTTCAAATTTTAATACTTACCTTCAACGGGATCTGTTTTACAAAGCAGACGATGTTTTACTGAGTCACCCCATGTTTCTCAGGGGAAACAGCAACAACCCCCTCCATGTCACCCACAAGAGGATATAACCTACCAACCCCCTCCATCTCCAAACATCCTGAGTCCACAACACACTCATATTAGGACCTGGGCCCTCCCTTATCACCAAAACTATTACAATTTCCAATCAACCTGGTGACTAACCATCAAGACCCTAACAAAGAGGGCTTGCTGAGGGCTATTTGAAAAGGGGGCAGGAAATTGATGCAAAAACGAGTGGACTCTATTTCCTTAAAATCTCCAACTCTAAACCATCTCACACTGTCCTCCCTTAAAATGGTCCATGCACGTCTATGCTGCAAGTCAAAAGGCAGACCTGGGTAGGACTCTCTGGAAACTGGAGGGCAGAAGAGGAACACAATCTCTCTCCTATAGGACACAATCTATCTCTTCAGAGTATCCCCATTCCCCATTTCCTATCCCTTCTCATAAACTCATGTCTGTTATTCTGAGTGACATATCTCCAGGTCACTGATTTGAGATTTTAGATCCTGGCATCTATCAAGAGTCTTCCTTCTATTCCTCTTAGCTGCTCATCTTTATTTCCAGACCAATGGACCATCATGGGACCCCACTTATGACTCAAATCAGTAGGAACTCTAATTTACATCTAAGGTCAAGTGGTACCTCTCATCTCTGGATCATGATGCCCTATTTCATGCCCTTTGCCTCTCATGTTCAAAATGTCAGCTTTTCTTGCTCCTTAGCTGCCTGGTATCTATCCCTCCAAGGCTTGCATGTGGAACGTTGGCTGCCTAAGAAAGTATCCAAAACCAATTTGAGACCAGAGGGGAAATTTTTCACTTTTGAATCTAAGTCAATGAAGACATAAATGTTTTACAAGTTTTCTTTTTCTTAAGAGCCTTTTCCTGAGGTCTACCCTCTCTCCAGACCTCATGGTCTCCCACATTCTTTAAATATCTGGGCTGACTCTAATCTGATCTAAAGTGTACTCTGGTCTGATACAAATGTTCCATGTTCTCCGTTACTAGAATAATTATGCCTGTGTTAATTTGTTTTAAAAACTCTGTCTTTTTCATCTCATGGTTTTTCTGATGAATACGCCTTTGGTCTTAGGCATCTGAATTAATTATGTTGTGCTGATTTTACTTGCCTAAATTGAATTTTTTAGTCCTCTGTTTTTTCCTTCTGTCTTTATTCAGAGGCCAATTAATCAAGGGTTAACTCTCAAATATACTGGAAAAGTAATGAGAATGTCCTCTTTAGAAGGTCCTAAAAAAGAGGAGAAACAGTGGTGATGGTTTACATGGATCTACTTCATGGATGGACAAAGTGGTCACCTGAACCATTCAGTGTTCACACATGATTGGTGGAGCCTGTCCCAGCCATCTCTAATGGTACAGGCCTCACCCAGGTCTAAGTCCTCTACTCTGTATTCTATTGTTCAGTGTCACACAAAGGACATTCATGTCAGGCTCTAATTTTTCAAGGGTTAAATCTGACAAACTATGTAATGAACACCAGTAGCTCTTTTGTGTCCTACCTATAGGGATTTAATAATTGGTAAAAGCTATAAAATCTTCATTTCCTGTCTGTTTTATGTATTTGTGCACACTGGTATATTTTATATTGTTTCTACATATGTCCTTGTGTCAATATACCATTTATGTGATACCAAATTTGACTTATAGATAAATGAGTGCTCATAAATTTAAAAGCCATAGATCCAAATGCCTTTAGTTCATGTGACTTAAACCTTTAATAAAACGGTTAAATTAAATTGACTAAAAAGATAAAAGTTAAATATGTCTTTAAAATCACTAACCCACATTTTCCTAGGTAGTCAGTCAATTAAGAGTATGTTGGTTTCTTTAAAGTGTTAAAAATACAGTACCCATTGCTTTTAAGGTTTCTCTTCATCAGAAAACAAAAAGATCACTTAAAATGTTAACTAGATTACTAAAATATCAGACAGTCCTAAACAGTTAAACATTGCATAACAGAATTAACATAAATGGAATAAATGTTTATAAATGTGTTTTTTAGGGGAGACATCTAATTTGCAAAGTTAAAACATAAAACATCAACTGCTAAATATAAATTCAAGCCAGGCACTGTGGCACATGCCTGTAATCCCAGGAACTTGGGAAGCTGAAGAAGGAGGATCCCAAGTTCAAAGCCAACCTCACAGTTTAGCAAGGCCATAAGCAACTTAACGAGACTGTCTCAAAATGCAAATTTTAAAAATTTAAGTAATAATATATATAAATTTAAATATTCTTGGCTTCTTCTATAAGCTAACATATTTGTAAGGTCTTTTGAATGACTGCTTTATAATTTAGATTTTATTTATGTAAGTTAATGTTTTATAACTGATAAAGGTAACTCATTATCAATAATTAACAAAATTTTTATGTCACTCTTCAAAACTGGGATTAAAACGTAAATGTATTTTTGGCAAGGTAATAAGGACAACCTGATTTGTTTAAATGTTTTGACAATGTGGAGCATGAAAACATTTTGCCACTTTTTCCAAAAAGAACAAAGATAGAAGCCCTCTTAGCACTTCTGTTTGAATCATATTTCAGATATAATGTTATATTATGTTAACTGATATTCAGATAGATTCAGGAAATAATGAGAACTTTGTAGAATTATATTTAAAAGGGGGACAAAAATCAGCCTTAAAAGTAAACACATTAACTTTTTCAAAAGGCAATCTCACCTGAGATAAGGCTCTAGCTCTATCTACTCCATGTCAGGATGGCTTCTAAGTAGATGGGAATTAAGCTCATTTAATGTTATCCAAAATGTAAGTTTTTGTTATAAATATTACTATAATCTCAAAATAAAAAGATCTAATACAAAACTAAATTAAAAAGGACAAATTATAAAAGGTATTAAAGGTTATAAAAGTGTCTGAAAAGTAAGTTAAAGTTGTGAAGGATTTCATATGTGATTAAGTTGATAAATGTATGGGTCTTTGCAGAGGCTAAATAGACATCAAAAATACATTAGTAAGTGAAGGGAGGGCAGGGGTATTGGGTAGGAATGATAGAAGAATGAAATTGGACATTATTACCCTATGTGCATGTATTATTATATGATTCGTGTAACTATCATGCACAACCAGAATGAGACATTATACTCCATTTATGCATGATGTGTCAAAATGTGTTCTGCTGTCAAGTATAATTAATTAGGACAAATAAAGTAAGTGAAAAAATACATTAGTGTTATAAAATTATGTCTCTTTGCTCAAAGCTATTATACAAACTAAATATGCTTTTGTTCTTGTCAATGTTGTGCTTTCCTTGCAAAGCTTTGTAACTGTAGCCTGTTAGTATTTTTGCACAAGTACTACTTCTAACAAAAACAATATTAGTTAATTTGAGACAAGTCATAACCTTCAGGATGGAAAGTGTTAGGAGTCAGCATTATATCCTAATAGTGTCCCCAATATATCTGTAAAATTGTTTTAAGTTAAAGTCCACTCCTCCCACTTTGAGACTGGTAAAAACTGACCTGCTGTTTGTTTAAACCCAAAACTTGGAAACCAAAGCAAAAGTAGTAAAAGGGCTTACTAAATAATGGCCAATATTTTGGCTCCTACCTTCAAAAGTCATCCAGGACCTATGGTACAATGGAACTCCTCTAAGGGCCCTACAATTCCAGTGAGGCACACAACTCCTGATCATGGCATAATGAGGACCCTAGAGAACAGGAAGCCAACTGCTGCACATTCTGCAAACTGCAAGATCATTGGAGAGGGAAATGTCCCTGAAGTTTCCAAGGGAAGCCATGTGTGGTCATCAAGACCGTGATCCATCCCAACAGATGGCACAATTGGAGGAACAAACGCTGAAGGATTCAAGAGGTCTCTCAAAAGTTCCCAAGAGTGACCCCTGAGGAATCTCAGTCGACCCTAACAGTAGATGAGATCAAGGTTTGTTTTGGACCAACTTGGTCTTAAACACCTCACAGCAAAGTGTAAATGGAACACAGTCATATATGGCCATTTGAAAGAAAAGAAAGGTTCTTAACCTCCTACCCAGGCAGACTTCATCTGTGTTTGCTTTGTGCTGGTGTAATCATCTAGCCCCAAACACAGACAGCCCCAACTAATCTCTAATCACACCTTTAACAGCATAGATCAGAGCTAAACAGGCTGCATAACTCATTCTTCTTCTGGTTGGATGAAGAACTACTACTGGAGTGGGCACAGGGATTGAAGGACTATCCACTTCCCTTTTCTATTTTCAGGGTTTGTCTAAAGATCTCTTTGACAGTCCAGAGGAAATAGACATAACTACCATCTAGAACCAGATAGATTAACAGAAGTCACTCTCCAAACCCAAAGAGGATTAGATCTATTAATCACTATAAAGAGGGGACTAGTCTGTTCCCTGAGGGAAAATGACCTCTTCATGCAAACTAAACTGGGCTATGAAGAAATTTGCAGGTTATGCCTCCAGGCTTTGGTAACAAATGTCCAAGTCATGAGGGATCATGGTCAAAATTTGAAACTGGATGTCTTGGTTACTATCTTTGGTACCCCTTTTGATGCTCCCTCTGGCTTTTTTGTTTGGTCCCTAATTGTTAAACATACCAAGGAAGTTTATCTCTTCTCATTTAGAGGTTATTAAACGCCAGCTGGTGCTATACAGGTCTTCAAACCAATCCCACAAATGTACCTAAGTGCCTCAATGTCTCATTTTGACCAGGCAGGGTAAGATTTTTGTGATCCCCAACTAGGCCAAGATGACAATACCCCCATCATCCTAATGAAACCACAGAAGATGAGACCTCCAGCCACTGAGCCACTCCAAAACAATTTGGGGATCATGTATCTCAGGGAGAAATGGGGTAGGAGTTTAGGGATGTCAAGAAGTCAAAGGCAGGTCACAAGAAAAAAGCCAGGGAGATGAGTCTTCATGTTCCTCTTTATGAGAAGTTCCATTACCATGGCAAATCCCACCACTGAGGGTTTATCACCATGATAACTTCTGGCAATGACGGCTTATCACCACCTGGATTCCTGCCACAATTTCTGTATTCTACTTAAGCAAAAATAAACAATGGGATACAACAGGGCAAGATCTTTAATCAGGTTCACAGGGAGGGGAACAGGGCACAGTTCAGCATATAAGACTCCCCCAGCCATCAGGGCCTTGAACACTCTCCCCCAACCCACCCTGCCCTACTTTATGGGGTATTATTTTCACTTTCAGAAAAAAAATTCTACACTCTTCCAGTCCCTTCTATATGTCTTGCTCAATTCTTTGTTTGGGACACTAAAGACCTGAATCCTAACTGGCTATCTCACCAGTATCAATTTCTTCCCCGACCCTCACCCAAACTCATGCATGAATTTAATCTCCGAAGTCTTATGTTAATGATATTAAGAGAATGGAAGTACAATTCAACCATGGTGTTTAGAAGTAAGGCCTTTGGGAAATGATTGGTCATTAGGGTGGAGTCCCCACAGTTGAATCCTGGTAGCTTCATAAGGAAGGGAGAAAGATCACACAAACAGATGTGCATGCCATGATGTGATGCGGTCAAGGTGGGCCCTCACCAGACCCTATACCATGCTCCTAAGTGGTGAGCTAAATCAACTTCATTATAAAGTAGCCCACTTCAGATATTCCACCATAGTAATGAAAAACTGATTAATACAATGACCAAGAGTGAACTCTAATGCAAAATATGGACTTCAATTAAGGGTATATCCACACTGTCTCAATTATACTCAATTAAATGTACCAAATGTCCTAATGCAAGATGTTAAAAGGAGGAAATGGACCGGGGGAAGGGGAAGGGAGAGTATGTGGGAACTCTCTGTACTTTCCCCTTCTCTTCCCCAAAATGTCTAAAACAAACAAACAAACAAACAAAAATACAGCATGTTAATTTTTTAAATCTGACAAAGTAAAGAAATAAGCCGCATTTCTTTTCACGGAAATCTGAAAAGCTATTTCTTTAACTCTAAATGTATGAAGACATACCGACTCATTTTTCAGTTAATTACAACTTGTTTTTCCATTGCATTTCTAGATTTTATGTAACAGATGGTGAAAATGTCTGTTTTGAAGGCCTAAAATGTATTCCTGTTCAAGAAGAATGGCTATTACCCAGCATCCCCTGGGCGAGGGTTGGAACACCCAGGGAAGGGTGTGGGAAGGGGGGCACTCATCAGGTGACAAGGTGAAAAACAGAAAGCAAATCCTCGGGGCACTAAGAAGAATAGAGGGAACTCCTAGAGGAATTAAAAGTAACCCCTACCAGGATCCTAGGGAAATCATCTAGCCAGAGAAAGAAATGACTTGTTTGAAATTCATTCACACTGGCAGGGTCAATAGAACAATTTCAATGTAAATAACAGGAAACCACAAATGCAGGTTTGCTGAATGCTTACGCTTTGGGGGCAGAAATGAAGCAGAGGTTTCTGTAGTGGCCAAATGTTGCCTCTTATCGCAGCAGAATGGCCATTAAAAGGGAGCCCCGAGAACCTGGTGAAAGGAGATGGAGGCCAATCAGACACTCCTGTGAGAGATTTTTAAAGATTTTTTTTTTTTTAACTTTCCTTTTAGTCCACATGGATTGGATAAGATTTGGGGGAGTGATCATTTGCCATTATCTTCACCTCAACGATGAAGCCATGTTTAAAGGATGAATATGGGGTTTTTTTGGTTTTTTTTTCCCCCCCTCTAGGGGCTTCTTCACTTTTGTACCACCAACTCCTCATGCCACATCAGCAAGCTGGGGACAATTATTCAGAAGACAATGGCGGCGGCACTGAGGCATGGGGGTTGAATGCTATTTTTGTCTCTATAAAATCTTCAATAATTTGTTTACGACTTCCAAAATTCAACAATAGTGTGCAAATGCAATTCCACTTATGTTAATGTATGCTTCCTTCTCTCATATCAGATTCTGAATAAAAATTAGGCAAGTGCTCTGTTTGAAAATATATAAGATGTGAACTTGCAAGTTGGGGTGGGGGGAGACTCTCCAAATGCACTATCCTATCAACTGTGTTTTTTTTTTTTTTTTTAACTTAATAACTTAAGTGAACAGTTAGTGAAATTACAACCTGCTTGTGACACAATAAATTTACAACAAAATTCATTCCATAAATTATTCAATTCCGTGACTGCAGTCAAGGAGAGAAATATCACCAGGAGCAGGTGATTAGCATGTGAAAGGAAAAACCCATCTCCCTGTAGAAACAATCACTGTCAAAGCTTCCTATTGGAGTTTTGTAAAAATTACTGTTAAGAACACACATTTAAGGCTTTGTAGTTCCTATAAAAGGGCCAAGTATTTGATTTACATTACATTCATTTGTTCTTTCTTCAACTGTCTCTTTCTTCTACAAACCGTAACTGCCTCAATAAATGCTTGCTCAATCAAGTGTGCATTAAAACAAAAGAATTTAACTTCCATAAAAGTGATGAATCAGGGCCAGAAGTTAACTTTTCCTTTCTCTGTGTATCTTGCTACCAGGTAAGCAAAGGAGGAATCTACATCTCATGTTCCTCAGGGGAACCGCACAGGGTTGTGCTGTGTGGTTGGTCCTATTTGCAGATTCTTACAGAAACCATTTGAAGTCACAGTTGCAGGGTCCAAGGGTTTTCACCCAACCATATATGTGTACACCTTTAATGAAGGATGTATCTGCTTCAATGGGAATGAACCCAATACACACAAGATGGTGCCAATGGATGAAGAAAGGATTCCAGGACCAGGAAGGCTTCCTGAAATCTGGGATGTACATCTCCAACTGTTGGTATCTTTAGCCCGTTACTGGGGACAAAACTTACCCTAGGTAAAAAGCTGTTTTCCAATAAACCAACAGACTAGCTGGACATTTTTTTTTTTTCCTTTCGGTGCTGGGGATCGAACCCATGGACTTGTGCTTGCAATGCAAGCACTCTACCGACTGAGCTATCTCCCCAGCCCCAGCCCCTGACATTATTTTTTTGTTAAAACAAAAATACAGTTGTTCTCTCAGATGAATACAAATATTATTTCATTTTGGGACATACCGTAGAGTCTATTCTCTTGTAGAGCTTGCTTTTTCTTGTAAGTCATGTGTGGTAGGCAGAGTAATGGCCCTGAAAAATCCATGTCCTATTTCTAGAGTCAGTGAGTATGTTACATTACCTGACAGAAGGGAAGGAAGGAGCAGATGGAACTGGGGCTGCCCATCAGTTGATCTCAAGGAGGGAGAAGATCCTGGATTGCCCAGGCGTGAGCCCACGCATCCTTCCAGATGAAGATCACATCTAGATACACATCTAGATCAGAGTGACGTGATGTGACAGACTCCACAGGCCACGCTGGCTCTGAAGGTGGAGGAAGGGGCCGTGAGCCCATGAGTATGGGCAGCCTCTAGAACCTGCGGAGGCAGGGAAAGGAACTCCGGCTCCTGCTCCCGGCTTGGAGAAGGAAGGCAGCTCTGCTCACATCTTGCCCTGAGCTCAGTGAGACCCAATCTGGGCTTCCGACCTTCAGAAACATGACATGATTAGTCTGCCTGGTTCTTAACTCCCAAGTTTGTGTTCAGTTTTAAAGAAGCAACGGGAAGCCATGCAGAGTATTCCAAACTATACTCTGAAAACAGTATATTCTGAAAACCCAAATGGCATGGAGGAGAGAATTCTGCACTTCTTAGTGTTCATGAAGGAAATCACAAAAGGCAAGTCCCCCAAGTTGATCTTATACAACTCTCCCTGAAATGGCACAGGAAGGAAACATCTGGGCAGTTACGCTTTAATTACTATTCCTGCTTCCATTCATCAGGAAGATTTTTAGATACTTACAGAAGTCTTTACCCTAGACAAAGCTATTCTTTCTTTCTTGAGAAATGCCAAAGCCTCTTTCTCATCTCATGTCTGATTCTCTAAAGCTTTCAGGGATCACCTGGCCTATCCTGGGGCTTCGATCCAGAAGCCATCTGAAAGATTGCTTTCCCTGATGAGGGTCAATTCTTATTAGATTGTTCAGCATGGCAGAAAATGGACATAAAATCTCAGAATTAAGAGCTAAAAAAAGAAAAAGAAAAAGCGTATGTGTTCTAACTGTATTTTATCAAAGAGTAAAGTCCTGACAGATAAAGTTTTCCCCCAAGGTCGCAGAGTTCAGAGTGAAAGTAGTTTCAAAACCCGGCTTGGACCAATACTCATCCAGCATAATGCCGTCCACCTGGGTTGTTTAAAGTCACTCCTTCATTCACCCAGAAAATTTTTACCCAGGGCCAACCAGTACCAGGTCCTACTTTCGACACTGATAGTGGGAAACAAGAGATGAGGGCGCTGCGAATGACACAGCATTGTCCAATGAGAGCAAACAGACAATACACAATGAACACCACATGCTATACTGAAAACGTAACACGGTCACAGAGAAGGTCTATGGACCACCGCAGGACGGCCGACCACCAAGGCCCTTTTGAAAAGATCTGAACAACAAGAATGAGCCACAGAGGAGGGGAAAGCACGTACACAGCAGTGGAACAACCAGTACAAAGACTGTAAACCAAGAACCGTCTGACCTTTTGGAGCGATGTCATGAAAGCCAGTATGGCAGGAACCTGGTGAGTGGGTAAGGGTCAAAGCAAAGTCTGAAAGGTAAGCGAGGGCCAGATCAAGCTCTGCCATCTCTTTGTGTTACATGTGACTATCTTTGTATCTGTGTTGGTTCCATTTTAGAATGTGAATTATTCATGAGGGAAAATTTGTTCCAATGAGGCTGAGAATACGCCACTCCAAACTATGGCTGCAGGAGGTGTGTCAGTCGGCTTTCCATCACTGTAACAAAGTATCTGAGAAATAAGCTTATAAAGAGGAAAGGTTTGTTTTGACCCACAGCTTTGGAGGTGCGAGTCCATGGTCACATGTCACCACTGCCTCTCAGTCTGTGGTGAAGAGTTTGTGGCAGAGCCAAACCACTCACCTCATGGCCAGAAAGCAAAAGAGAATGATGGGTCCAGGGTCCCACAATTCCCTTCAAAGGCCTCACCACAAATGACCCATGGACCTCCTACTAGGCCCCAGTTTTCAAAAGTTCTATTATCTCTCAGTAGTGCCTTGCTGGGAACGAAGTTTTTAACACATGACCTTTGGGAACATTGAAGATCCAGACTATAGCAGGAAACTAGACTATGCCACCCCAAATCTTTGGTATGTTATTCTGAGAAACTACACACATAAAAATAGCTCTGAAAAAAATTCCATTCTGTAAAAGAAATTTAAATCTATAATGGAAATTTTCATTTGTATAGGCGTCTCTCTTTCTGTACCAGGAATAAGATGATTAAATCATGAAAGACTTATCCATGGAGAAGGTACCAATCAGAACCTGCCAAACAAACCTGCCTTCTGTTAGCAGGGCTCATCCTGGCTGTCATATCTTAGGCCTTTCCCCAAAGACTGCCAACAGTATTTACACCTTAGGTCTAGGACAACTTCCTGAGGTCTATTCTGAAGACCTCTTCATTTCTCTGAATTTTCTCCCATGTATGAAGGATGTACACATGTTCTCACATTTGTTCTTCTCTTGTTAATCTTGTTGTCTGTTGTTTCAGCGAGTTCCAGTTAAGAACTATGAAAAGTACAGAGAAAATTATTTTTTATTCCCTATAACTTAATACACAAATCACCTAATAATACAAAGTCAATATTAACTCAGACCTGTCCCCTCTCTTCATGGAGAACTGGTTTCAAACAATCAAATCAGTGAAATGTGAAGAGATTATTGGCAGTAATTAAAATGATGGTGTGCTAGGTTTTATGAAGTGAAGGCTCATGAAATCAGGTCAAGATGGGAATAAGATAATTCGAGTAAAGGAATATCAGATATTCCCTAACAGGGAGAAGCCTGCCAGTAGTTACTGAGCACACACTAAATGTCAGACACACTAGCATGCATTTCACCTACCTTAGCACTCTTAATGTCCTGCTCTAATTTTAATTTAAGAAGCACTTTAAGAAGTAACTGGCTCAAGCTTGTACACTTAGTGGAAGAACTGTAAACTATACACTGGTCTGACTACAAAGGTCATGTATTGTTAGTCAGCTTTCCATTACTATGACAAAAATATCTGGAATAATCAACTTAAAAAGAGGAAAGGTTTTTTTTGACTCCTGCTTCTAACAGTCTCAGTCCATGGTTGTTTGACCTCATTGCTTTAGCCTTGTGGTGACACAATATATCTTGATGGAAGTACATGGCATACTTGCCTCATTTAGACCAGAAAGTCAAAGAGAAACAAGAACAACTCAGGACCCCAAAGTCCTGTTCAAAGGCACACCCTAGTGCCCTAACTTATTTCCACTAGGCCCCATCTCCTAAAAGTTCCACCACCTTCCAACAGTACCACAGGCTGGGGACCACATCTTCCACATGTGGGGGTTCTGGGGGTTATTCAAGATTCAAACTATAGCATCATATATTTATCATTTTTGCTGTTGACTATACCCACTGACCAAAACCAATCCTGTTCAAGTCACATGACCTCTCAACTCATTCTCTTACAACAACAGGTAGGACCAGATGGTCTACAACTCCTTGTCACCTGTAACACTATATGATTCCATGCTTCTATTTTATTGGCAAGACTGTCCTTCCCCCTTCTGACAACCCTCTCTGCCTGAAAATTTTCTCCTCCATGAATAGAATAGCAGCTGCTACCTAACAATCAAAAATGCCCTGTGTCAGAAGCACAGCTCCTGACTGTATCTGAACAGCAGCAACCACAACACACCACACCCTGCTGGTGACACAGAAAAATGACGGGTGAGTACACGGTGGTATTTCCTGTTAGTTCCTTCTTTCGGAATGAAAATCAACCTCCAAATTCATGACAGTCAACCTCAATACTGTCTGTGGGTCAAGACACTAAAATGAGGAAATTGCATTTGCAGGTGAACTTGAAGGATAGCTCTCAGAAGCTGCATTTGCAAATGCCATATTTCTCTCTCCACAATAGGCTTGCCTTCTTCATTTCAAAGTCAAAAAGATGCAAACCCTAAATGTGCTTCTAAGAAGCACCAATTCTCATCGAGTAATCAAGTTCTCCGCCTTATTTTTCAGATGAAAAATAGAGACTCCAGCCTACCACAATTAAGCCAGGAAATCAAATTTTAAGATTCAGTGCACAGCTAATCATTCCTCCCTGAACAGTAAATAAATGAGTCTTATTTTCATATTCTGGAGCAAGAATTAAGCATCTGACTATCAAGTCATTATGTTTAATATATTATCAGGAATGAAATATACATCGTTTAATTCAAGAGTCAATGCTGGGTACACCGCACCAGGAGTCAAAAGTTCCAGCTTTGCCTCCCTGTGCTGGGCAGCTCTCCAATGACCTGGAGAAGTCACCTGACTCTTCTTAGTCCCCATGTGTAGAAGACAGTTGCTAATATTGTCTCTACATCATTCTACATTTAGATTTTTCCTTTTAAAATTGCCCAGGGTTCATCCTGAGTGCCTGTAAGGTGGGAGCAGTTGGCTGCTCCTCTAGAGGGCAGACAGGTAATTCATGCCTCACTCATCATCACAGTAGTGATGGACACACAATTCAATTCTCATCAGATTCATTCCCAGGTGAGGACCAAAAAGTCCAAGATAAAAGTACTTTCACCTGGCAAAGTCATATCCACCTGGAGCTGCTGGTAACCATATTCCCAGCACAGGTGAGAGTTCGAGAATGAACTGACACAGAGGAAAACAAAATAAAAATGTCAGAGAATTTTTTCAGTCCTCATGACACCATTTGAATTCCTGGATCCAACTGTGCCTGAAGTCTGAACTTCTCAAGTGTGTGATCCAATACAACCCTTTTGTGCTTAAGTTGCCTTGTGTCTTCTGTTGCTTGCAACAAAAAAGTATCTAATATTCCATTTCACTAGAACATTAGTAACGCCTCTCAATCACAAAATCCATGAAAATCTACCAATTGTGTCCATAAAACAGAAATACTAAGTCTTAAAGAACTTCCTACCAAAAGAAAATGTAGTTATAGAATTATTCCCAGGAGGAACTATATAGGAGAATCTACATTCTTATATCTACTAGAAAAAACTTCGGCAAACTTTTTTAAGTTCCTCTAACCCTGTCCTCAGCCTTCCTTTTCGGTTTTAATAGGCCACCAGGGATCCAAGATGGCGGACTAGAGGGTGACTGCATCTCCTGTCGCTCCAGAACCCAGGATTCAAGAAGGGGAGGCATTGAGAGACTTGGACTAAGAAAGCCACAGGGTGAGTCTCCCCCACCCGGTGAAGCTCGGTCCGGGCGGCAGGTCCGGATAGGGGTGGCTTATCAGAGCAGGGCAGGGCAGCTAGAATCTTCCCCAGGTAGCCCTGCTCCCTCCGGCGGCGGGCTCCTCCCACACGGCCAGCTTCTCGGAGCAGGCTCCCCAGTGAGAGCCTTTCTGCACAGAACCAGCTCCGAGTCCCAGAGCCAGCGGCGAGCTCCAGCCCGCAGGCAGCTTTAGAGACCAGGACAGGGCAGCCAGGGACTTCCCCAAGAAGCCCTGCTACCTCTGGCGGCAGGCTTGTTTCACGGTCAGCTTCTCGGAGTAGACCACCCAGTGAGAGCCTTTCCGCTCAGAGCCAGCTCTAAGCCCTGGAACCAGTAGTGGGCTAGGGGCAGCTTTCTTTGGAAGCACTGCATTATCAAGTTCCTCCAAGACTTCTGGCTACTGAAGGCTGGGAGGTGATATACTGGAAATCTACAGGGACACTATAAGCCAATAGAGGAAATCTGCAATATCTCAGAGTCCCACTGACATCTACCAATATGAGAAAACAAGGGAAGAAAATGTCCCAAACAAACCTAGATACTATATCAATAAAACCCAATGACAGCACAGCAGAAGAAATGTCAGAAAGGGAGTTCAGAACGTGCATAATTAAAATAATCAGGGAAGCAAACAAGGAGATGAAAGAGCAAATGCAGGCATTGAAGGAGGAGATGAAAGAGCAAATGCAGGCATTAAATGATCGCACCAATCAACAGTTAAAAGAGCAAATACAGGAAGCAAGAGATCATTTCAATAAAGAGTTAGAGATACTGAAAAAAAAAAAAACAGAAATCCTTGAAATGAAGGAAACAATAAACCAAGTTAAAAACTCCATAGAAAGCATAACCAATAGGATAGAACACCTGGAAGACAGAACCTCAGACATTGAAGAAAAAATATTTAATCGTGAAAACAAAGTTGACCAAACAGAGAAGATGGTAAGAAATCATGAACAGAATCTACAAGAATTATGGGATATCATGAAAAGGCCAAATTTAAGAATTATTGGGATTGAGGAAGGCTTAGAGAAACAAACCAAGGAATGAACAATCTATTCAATGAAATAATATCAGAAAATTTCCCAAATCTGAAGAATGAAATGGAAAACCAAGTACAAGAGGCTTATAGGACTCCAAATATACAAAATTACAACAGACCCACATCAAGGCACATTATTATGAAAATACCTAACATACAAAATAAAGACAGAATTTTAAAGACCACGAGAGAAAAGAATCAAATTACATTCAGGGGGAAACCAATAAGAATATCAGCAGATTTTTCAACCCAGACCCTAAAAGCTAGAAGGGCCTGGAACAACATTTACCAAACCCTGAAAGAAAAGGGATGCCAACCAAGAATCTTATACCCAGCAAAACTTACTTTCAGATTTGACAACGAAATAAGATCCTCCCATGATAAATAAAAGCTAAAGGAATTTACAAAAAGAAAGCCGGCATTACAGAACATTCTCAGCAAAATATTCCATGAGGAAGAGATGAAAAACAATGATGCAAATCAGCAATGGGAGGAACTAGCCTAAAGGAATAGCCAAATAAAGGAGAAACCAAATCATGTCAAAAAACAAAAATGAGTCAAATGACTGGGAATTCAAATCATATCACAATAATAACCCTGAATGTTAATGGCCTGAACCCATCAATCAAAAGACATAGACTGGCAGATTGGATTAAAAAGAAAAATCCAACAATATGCTGCCTGCAAGAGACTCATCTCATAGAAAGAGACACCCATAGACTGAAGGTGAAAGGATGGGAAAAAACATACCATGCACACGGACACAGCAAAAAAGCTGGAGTATCCATCCTCATTTCAGATAATGTGGACTTCAAGCCAAAACTAGTCAGAAGGGATAAAGAAGGACATTACATGCTGCTTAAGGGAAGCATAAATCAGCAAGACATAACAATCATAAGTATCTATGCCCCGAATATTGGCTCATCCATGTACATCAAACAAATCCTTCTCAATTCCAGAAATCAAATAGACCACAACACAATAATAATAGTCAATTTTAACACACCTCTCTCACCACTGGATAGATCTTCCAAACAAAAATTGAATAAAGAAACCATAGATCTCAATAACACAATTAACAATTTAGACTTAATGGACATATATAGAATGTACCATCCAACAAAGAGCCAATACACTTTCTTCTCAGCAGCACATGGATTCTTCTCTAAAATAGACCATATTTTATGCCACAAAGCTACTGTTAGCAAATACAAGAAGATAGAGATACTACCTTGTATTCTACCAGATCATAATGGATTGAAATCAGAAATAAATGACAGAATAAAAAACAGAAACTTCTCCAACACCTGGAGATTAAATAATACACTATTATATGATGATTGGATAACAGAAGACATCAGGAGGGAAATAAAAATATCCTTAGAAGTAAATGAGAACAAAGACATATCATATCAAAATCTCTGGGACACTATGAAAGTAGTACTTAGAGGAAGATTTATTTCATGGAGCACATTCAACAAAAGAAGAAAAAAATCAACAAATAAACTACTTAACACTATAGCTCAAAGCCCTAGAGGAAGAAGAGCAGACCAACACTAAAAATAGTATAAGACAGGAAATAGAGCCAAAATCAATGAAATTGAAACAAAAGAAACAATCGGAAAAATTAAAAAAATAAATAGTTGATTCTTTGAAAAAATAAACAAAATTGATAAACCCTTAGCCACACTAACAAAGAGAAAGAGGGAGAAAACTCAAATTACTAAAATTTGGAATGAACAAGGAAATATCACAACAGACACGAGTGAAATACAAAACATAATTAGAAGCTATTTTGAAAATCTATACTCCAACAAAACAGAAAACCTCGAAGATATCAACAAGTTTCTAGAGACATATGAATTACCTAAACTGAACGAGGAGGATATACACAACTTAAATAAATCAATTTCAAGCAATGAAATAGAAGAGGTCACAAAAGCCTACCAACAAAGAAAAGTCCAGGACCAGATGGTTTCTCAGCCGAGTTCTACAAAACCTTTAAAGAAGAGCTCATTCCAATACTCCTCAAACTATTCCATGAAATAGAAGAGGAGGGAACCCTCCCAAACTTGTTCTATGAAGCCAATATCACCCTGATACCTAAACCAGACAGAGACACATCAAGGAAAGAAAATTTCAGACCAATATCCTTAATGAACATCGATGCAAAAATTCAACAAAATTTTAGCATATCGCATACAAAAATATTTTAAAAAGATAGTGCACCACGATCAAGTGGGTTTTATCTCAGGGATGCAAGGTTGGTTTAACATCCAGAAATCAATAAATGTAATTCACCATATCAATAGACTTAAAGTCAAGAATCAAATGATTATTTCAATAGATGCAGAAAAAGCATTCGATAAAATACAGCATCCCTTCATGCTCAAAACACTAGAAAAAATTGGGGTAGTAGGAACATTACTTAACATTGTAAAGGCCATCTACACTAAGCCCATGGCCAATATCATTCTAAATGGTGAAAAACTGAAAGCATTCCCCCTAAAAACTGGAACAAGGCAGGGATGCCCTCTTTTACCACTTCTATTCAACATCGTCCTTGAGACTCTAGCCAGAGCAATAGACAAACCAAAGAAATTAAAGGGATACGAATAGGAAAAGAAGAACTCAAACTATCCCTGTTCGCTGATGACATGATTATATATTTAGAGAAACCCAGAAATTCCACCAGAAAACTTTTAGAACTCATAAGTGAATTCAGTAAAGTAGCAGGTTACAAGATCAATGCTCATAAATCTAATGCATTTTTATACATAAGTGATGAATCTTCAGAAAGAGAAGTTAGGAAAACTACCCCATTCACAATTGCCTCAAAAAAAATAAAATATTTGGGAATCAATTTCACAAAAGAGGTGAAAGACCTCTACAATGAGAACTACAGAACACTAAAGAAAGAAAACCTTAGAAGATGGAAAGATCTCCCATGTTCTTGGATAGGAAGAATTAATATTGTCAAAATGGCCATACTACCAAAAGTGCTATACAGATTCAATGCAATTCCAATTAAAATCCCAATGATCTACCTTACAGAAATAGAGCAACAAATCAGGAAATTCATCTGGAAGAATAAAAAACCCAGAATAGCTAAAGTATTCCTCAGTAGAAAGAGCGAAGCAGGGGGTATCCCAATACCAGATCGTCAACTCTACTACAAAGCAATAGTAATAAAAACGGCATGGTATTGGTACGAAAATAGACAGGTAGATCAATGGTACGGAATAGAGGACATGGACACAAACCCAAATAAATTTAATTTTCTCATATTAGACAAAGGTGCCAAAAATATGCAATGGAGAAAAGATAGCCTCTTCAACAAATGGTGCTGGGAAAACTGGAAATCCACATGCAACAGAATGAAACTAAACCCCTATCTCTCACCCTGCACAAAAATCAACTCACAATGGATCAAGGACCTTGAAATCAGACCAGAGACCCTGTATCTTATAGAAGAAAAAGTAGGTCCAAATCTTCACCTTGTTAGCTTAGGATCAGACTTCCTTAACAGGACTCCCATAGCACAAGAAATAAAAGCAAGAATCAATAACTGGGACAGATTCAAACTAAATAGCTTTCTCTCAGCAAAGGAAACTATCAACAATGCGAAGAAAGAGCCTACAGAGTGGGAGAAAATCTTTGCCAATCATACTTCAGATAGAGCACT
This sequence comes from Sciurus carolinensis, assembly GCF_902686445.1. Taxonomy (NCBI): domain Eukaryota; kingdom Metazoa; phylum Chordata; class Mammalia; order Rodentia; family Sciuridae; genus Sciurus; species Sciurus carolinensis. The sequence continues at coordinate 15,254,267 of NC_062228.1, forward strand.
AATTTCCAGAATATATAAAGAACTCAAAAAACTCTACACCAAGAATACAAATAACCCAATCAACAAATGGGCTGAGGATATGAACAGATGCTTCACAGAAGAAGATCTACAAGCAATCAACAAACATATGAAAAAATGTTCACCACCTTTAGTAATAAGAGAAATGCAAATCAAAACTACACTAAGATTCCATCTCACCCCAATTAGAATGGCAATCATCAAGAATACAAGCAACAATAGGTGTTGGAGAGGATGTGGGGAAAAAGGTACACTCATACATTGCTGGTGGGGCTACAAATTAGTGCAGCCACTCTGGAAAGCAGTGTGGAGATTCCTTAGAAAACTTGGAATGGAACCACCATTTGACCCAGCTATCCCACTCCTCAGCCTATACCCAAAGGACTTAAAATCAGCATATTACAGAGATACAGCCACATCAATGTTCATAGCTGCTCAGTTCACAATAGCCAGACTGTGGAACCAACCTAGATGTCCTTCAATTGATGAATGGATAAAGAAACTGTGGTATATGTATACAATGGAATATTACTCAGCCATAAAGAAAGATAAAATTATGGCATTTGCAGGCAAATGGATGAAACTGGAGAATATCATGCTAAGTGAGATAAGCCAATCTCAAAAAACCAAAGGACGAATGATCTCACTGATAAGCGGATGATGACACATAATGGGAGGTGAGAGGGGGGCAAGAATGGAGGAAGTAAGGACTGTATAGAGGGAAAAGAGGGGTGGGAGGGGCGGGGAGAAGGAAACAATAACAGAATGAATCAAAACTCATTACCCTATGTAAATGTATAATGATGCAAATGATATGTTGTTACTCCATGTACAAACAGAAACAACATGTATCCCATTTGTTTACAATAAAAATAAATTTTAAAAAAATGCTGTTTTATGGAGGAATATTTCTTGGTCACATTAAGTTACTGTGAGATTAGAGCTTCCAGGCCTAAAAGGAAGTACTTGCTCTGTGGCAAGGGAAGGGAACATATGGAAATAAGCAGAAACCCTGTGGCGGGAAATGTAATTAGCCTAAGGATCTATGCTCAAGCATCTCTTGGAAAAAGTGGGGGCCACTGTGTCTGCGCCATGGTTCAGAGGAGAAGAGGAAAGTAGGAGTCCTGAGCAGGGAACTGTCTACCTGCACACCAGTTTTCCAAGGCCCATCATGGCACCAGCTTACAGAAAGCAAAATGGAGAACCTGTGCCACAAGACTGGAGTGAGGAAATCCCCACATGTCCTCGGGAAGGCAAGACTGGAAGTTATGCTGCTGGAGAGGATGGCTCAAAATGGATATGAATCAAGTTATTAAGTTGCACAGGACAAGAGCAAAGGGAGGACTGTTACCAAGTAGGGCTCTTAAAGACAATGTGTAGCAACAGCCACGTTTGAAACAACATGAATGTCACTCACATTCAATGGGCATGGGTGGTCCACCTAAGCTGGATTTTAACAGTGTGCCCATTTTTTAAAATGGTTTACAATATTACCTTATGCATCACTTAGGAAAATTTTAAACTTAATATTCTAAAATGTACTAAAACCAGTGTCCTCTATGTCACTTAGAAACCATGTTACTCTTGTTAGGGGTCGCTGGCTCAGTTGTGGCTCGCCAATAGCTCCCAGAAAAAATGCTCCGCAGACACGAGATCTCACGCAAGAGACTTTATTTATGCAGACAATTCATGTCCGCTCGGGGCGAAAAGAAAGGAAAAAAAGGAGAAAGATGGTCTATGGCTTCTCCCAGATATTGGAATCTCGCGGGCTGGAAGGAATCAATCATGGAGGAGAATTCTTGCAGGCTGACTGATGAACCAATAGTATGTTAGGACGCAACGTGGGAGGCAGGAAGACGGAGACAGCGTAAGCCGGAAATTCCTGTAACGTAAGAGGCGGGCAGAGCGCAGATTGACAGGTGGTAGGGAGGCCAGAAATTCCTGTAGCGGGAGAGGCGGGCGGAGGGCAGATTGACAAGTGGTAGAGAGGCAGACAAAATGGCTGTACCTGGTGGGTGGGAGAGCGGCTTTATACATTACAACTCTGACTCCTCCTTATCATAATTATTTGGTGAGCATCTGATCAAACGTTGGAACCTCCCAAACTGTGACCCAAAATAAACCTTTTCACTTCATAGATAGATTTTCTTGGCTATTTTGTTATAGTGGTAGAAAGCTAACGCAGGTATTATCATTCTTGCCAGGAAGCATTAGCTGTTTTTATGCCTATGGGAAGGATAGAAACCCAAGTTCACTCCAGCCCATTCAGTGTTTGCTACTTATTACTTTCTCATGGCCCAGGCACATATTCACATTATATGAAGTGAGTTAAAAACTACTTCACTGTTTTCAAATTAGCCAAAAAATACATTTCCAAGAGCAATGAAAACTCAAAAGACATAACATGTTTCCTGGAGAGTGATTTCTCAAATGATCAGGATTTTTAATAGCTTTTCTAAGCAACATTCTATGAATACTGTCAGACGAGGAATAAATATTCAGTAACTCCCTTTTTGGGGGGCAGTTTTTGTTTACTTGGTTTTGGTACTGGGGCTTGAACCCAGAGATGTTCTACCACTGAGCTATATCTCTACCCCTTTTCATTTTTGATTTTGAGACAGGGTCTCAATTGCTGAGGCTGGCCTTGAACTTGCAAATCCTCCTGCCTCAGCCTCCTGAGTAACTGAGATTGCAGGTGTTCATCACTCCAGGAGGTAGCCCAGTGACCTCCCTATTTTCAGATGGCCTTGACAAGACATGATATAGCTTGGATCTTGAATATCCCCGAAAGGCCCCTTTGTTAAACATTTGGTCCCCAGGGTGGCACTACAGGGAGGTGATAGAACTTTTTAGCGTTAGAACCAGTGAGAGGTCTTTAGGACATTGGAGCATGTCTTCAAAGGGGATTAGGGGATTGCAGTCCGTTCCTCTTCTTTGCTTCCTGGCAACGAGAGGAGTGGTTTTTGCTCTACCATGTATTCTCACCATGATGTGCTGCCTCACCACAGACCTAAAGCATTGTTCATAGAGTGGAACCTCCCAAACTGTGACCCAAAATAAACCTTTTCACTTCATAAATTGATTTTCTTGGCTGTTTTGTTTAGTGATAGAAAGCTAACACAGGTAATGTCATTCTTACCTACCCAGGAAACATTAGCTGTTTTTATGCCTATGGGAAGAAGAGAAAAACAAGTTGACTCCAGCCCATTCAGGTTTCATAGCTTAGGTCCATCTCCAAAGTCCCTAATGTCTGTATTTCACTTGCTTTCCTACTCTTAAGCCCCTAGGACTGGCGGTCCTTCTTTGACTCAGTCATGCCCACAGTCTACAGGCCTCACCCCTAAGTCCTGCCATATTAGTCCAGGTAACTGAACTGGCGTTTGCCTCTGCCGACCATGTTCCAGCCTGGGCACTGCCTTGTCCACACAGCATCTGTATAGACCCGGGACATCGTGCCTGGTTCTTGGCAACCCCTGCCCTTGAATCCTGGGCCTGGCCTCCATACTCCAGCACTGACTCTGGTTCTCTATCAAAGCAAGTCCCTGGAACCAAGATGTACAACCTGGTGAGGAGCATTCTAAACAGAGATCGACAAGGAAGACTCTGATGTGGGAGTATCCAGCATACTCAGTCAACTACCAGGAGATCACAGGGCCCCTTCAGCAAGGCAACCCCCAAAGCAACCCAGCCTGACCTCTGACCCCAGATCTGACACTGGGATTCAATGTCTGAAATCACCAAGACTCCAGTGCTACATTACATTACAAATATAGAATTACAATACAGAAGCAATGAGCTTATGTATTTTGTAAATATTTTCATGAACTTTAACCATAAGAATTCCAATGAAGTGGGGTCCTGTGTTTCTTGGTTTCTTTTTCTGATTAGGAAGCTCCATCTCTGTTTTCTGAGAATTTGGTTGTGATTTTAAAGTATGTATTTGGCATATGTACTGGTGTATATTTGTATATATACACAAGAGTATACCTAGTTCAGGATATCACTGAATAACCACCAGAAATTACCACCACTCAAATAATGAACTATCCAAAACTCAGGAGTAAAAAAACTACCAAAAATACAAAGACTATGCAACCAAGAATTACAAAGTATTTTAGGAAAGCCAACACCACAAAAGCAAAGTACCAAACAGAAGAAATAACAGATGAAAAAATAGGAATCCTCTCATGTAGCTCAAAGAGTATCAAAATTGTGTGGACAGTCTGGAAAACAGATGAACAGTTCCTCAAATATTAAACATGAATTTACCATACAACCTAGCAATTCCTCTTCTAGGTACACACATAAAGGAAATGAAGATGAGTCTCCACCCAAAAGCTTGTACCCAAAGGATCATAGGAACATTATTAATACTAGTCAAATGCCCATCAACTAATGAATAAATAAACAAAATATAGTATATCCATACAATTACGTAGCCATAAAAACAATGTGTGTTCTAATACAAGCTACAACGTGGATGAAACATAACGTGAAGTCAAAGAAGACTATCACCAAAAGCTAAATATGGTACAATCCCGTTTACAAGCAATGTCCCCAAAAGGTAAAACTATAAAGTAGATCAGTGGTTACCAAAGGCTGGATATAAGGGAGAACAGGGAGCAAGTGGTAATGGTTATACGGTTTCTTTGGTGAATGATGAAAATATTATCTAATTAGATTATGGCGATGGCTGTATAACTCGGAATTTACTAAAAAGACTGAAATTATACAAAAGACTGAATAATAAAAAGTGAATGTTGTAGTATATGAATTTTATCTCACTAAAACTATTGTTGAAAAAATACACAGAAACACACATGTAGGTACCTATCTCAGAAGATTTCATCCATAAAGCAAGAAAAGGCAACTATGAAAGAAATTAGAGTGAAGATCAGTGCAAAAATATTTCTAAAACCAGAAACTCACAGCAAAATGAACAAAGTTGCAAGTTACGTCAGTACAGGCAACAAATTCTCCCAAAACCTATCATGAAAGCTATAAAAATAAAGAAACATTGAGCTTTGAAGGACATATAGAACAATTTCCAATTTTGTTTAAAAAAAAAAAAAGAACAGAGTGCAGTAGGAGAGTATCAGAGCATGTCATGCACACCATTTTTAAAAATGTGGCAAGTGTTCAGAACACCAAAGTCAAGAAAGAAATCCTCAATTCTTCCTGAGAGGGTTCTGCTTCCCCCACAACCCTTCTGTGTTTACCATGTTTTACTTTCCTCTTGAAAAGCAGGAAGAGGAATACAACCTCATAGACCACAGGGTCAGCAACCGCATGTGGCTCAGAGGGATGGCCAGGGGACTGTGAGGCCTTGGACTGAGGTCAGTGAAGTTAGCCTCCATCTACCTCCAGAAGCTCCCAACAGGCCTCAGTGTTGAGTTCCTAGTGTCGTGTCCTGGCCCCAGAGACCCATTTGTGCAATTACTGCTGTTCCTGTTATTTATAGAAGCTAGCTTAATCTACACACAAGCAGGGCAGTGTGTATTTCAGAGAGGAGGAGGCACATGGAACCATAGCCATCTTAACTCAGGCCCATCAAGACTGTCCCTGAGTAGCCCTGGTCAGTTTCCCCTCTAAGTTTCCCAGCATCCTATAAGCAAACAAAACTATGAGAGTGGTAATGCGGAGCCCTACAACTGGACCTTGGGAATGTGCCTGAAATCTGTGATATTAGCTTGAAATAAAACAGGCACATTATGGTTTGGATGCAGTTACTACTATCCTGACCATTCTATATGTCCCTGCTTCTGACCCAAATTGCAGAGATACATCTGGTCTTGCTGCCACCTAAGATCACAGTTCTGTTAACAAGTCCCCAATAAATTGCACTCTGGGAAATTATGGATTTCTCTACTTCTTAGATCTCAAAGATCCTTGAGACTGGTTCTCACAAACTAAGACTGGGTTATTCTGCAACACCGAAATACAGCTCTTTATGTAATAACTTTGGGATATTAGAATGTAATTATGAGGACAAAAAAGAGACTTCTCAGCAATTATACATGGATAAAAGGCACAGCCCTTTTCTAGGAAAAGCAGGGTGTATGGTGAACTTGGAATAGTGACTCCAAGTTAAAAATACCACAACTACCAAGAGCACAGTGCACTGAAGAACTTGTGCATCCTGGTTCAGAGAGACAGCATGGTCTTAAGGAAGATTCGAAATCTAGTCTCTAACTTAATGTAACCCAATTCAATAAAAATAACACCAAGATTTTTCTCCTCTGAAACTAGACAAATTGATCCTAAAATTAGTATGGAAATATACTTTTTAAAATAAACAGAAAAATGCTGGAAAAGAAATACTAGAACAGACCTACTAGTTATCTAAACTTACCAGTTACACACGTACAATTGGTGTCTGAAGAGACAGAGAAGCCAGCAAACAGAGCAGAAAATCTAGTAATAGATCAGAAGGTATATACAGGAGTTTACCATATCATAAAGATAAAAGCTCAAATTTCTAAGACAAAGGAGGACTTTTTAATAAATTATGTTGGGACACCTGGGTAGCAGTCTGGGGGAAAAAATAGTTTCCCTAATTAACGTTGTACACAAGTTTACAAAAGAGATTTTAAAAACTTAATCCCCCCAAAATCTTAATTTTAATCTCCAAAAAGATTCAAGGTTTAAAGTCAAAATATGAATATACTAGACATTAAAAATGGAGTGGCAGAAGGCTTCATTAGTAAGATTTTAAAATCCTGAAACCATGCAGGATGGCTAAATGGGACTACAAGTACCAGTCTTTCGTATGTCACAAAGTACCACAATCGAGATTAAAAACCGAGTCACTAATGCAGGAGGACAGGGAACTGTAACTTATTACAAAGACAGATCTCCCTAATCTGTCCATTGGGCATATTTTAAAAATCTCAACCTTGCTTACAGTCTCATACAGTAAATCAAAACTGCATTGAGATACCACTGGTCAGGTCTCAGATTGGCAAGAATATGCAACTTGGACAAATATCTTGTTGAACCACAGGGGAAAAGTAATCAAAAGCACCTTGCTTGTCATCATGTAAGAGTGAACAGGTACAGGCCCTATGGAGAGGAATCTGGCCACCTCTACCAAATATGTATTTGCATATACCTTCAGACTCAGTAATCCTATTCCTGGGAATTAATTCCTATAGGTGGATCTGCCCACATAAAAGGGCATCTTTAGAATATTGTTCATTGCCACACTATTCAGAATAGCAAAAGACTCTAAATGACCCAGTGTTCATGAATAGGGGATTGGTTGAAGAAACTATGGATGTCTCCAACCAATTAAGCAGTGTGCAAATGAATGCAAGTGTGAGAGATACCTCAGCTTACTGATATGAAAAGATGTCCAGCATATATGTTGAGAAAAAGCAAGATGCAAATCCAATTATGTAGTTTACTACCTTTCCTATAACGAAAGGAGAGAAACGAATACAGATCTGCATTCACTTACCTTTGACTAAAGATCCACTGAAAAGATAAACAAGAATCTAATAGAAACTGTTACCTGTGGAGGGCAGAACATCAAGATGGAAAAAAGCTAGAAGCAACAACTCTAAGGTAACTTTCAACTCTAAGGTAACTTGTATGATTTTTAATTTTGAATTATGTAAATATGTTACCTATGATAAAAAAAAATTTTGAAATGTTTCTGAAAGGATGTAACACAGAAGGAAATAAGAATCATGCTGGTATAATTTGTTTCTTTCTTTTTCGGATCTGTATTTTTATTTTTTTGTATGTGGTGCTGAGAATCAAACCCAGTGTCTCATATGTGCTAGGCAAGTGCTGTACCACTGAGCCACAACCCCAACACTGGCATCAATTTCTGATGGAGAAACAATAGACTAATGTTCTAAGAGAAAAGGGTTCACACTAAAATTCCATAGAAAATCTATATTTCTAAATCAAGACCTTTTGGACATGCAGTTTGCCATACACAAACTCACAATAGCCAGTTTCTCATACTCACAGGAACATGTACACTAAAACCAGAAGTGAAATTCATGCCAATTAACGCAAGTTTCCCTATTTTAAAAAATTCAACATACTTAAAAGACATTCTCAGGAATCAACTACAGAAAAAAAAAATCAGACTGCATATAAAAATAGGGTGAGCGAAGAAACCAGGAAAATTAATTAAATGCAAATAAACATTGATTGCGAGGAAAAAAATATTTTTACAACTCATTTCTCAAGAATTCAGAAGTGTCAGAAGGTGGATAACAAACAACAGCAGTAAAGGATGCACAAAGAAGAGATAGTCCACGTGATAGAGCCAAGAGGTGCCATTGGCATGTCTGTTAAATTTTAAGTGGAACTACTGGATAGAAAGAAATGGGAGGAATAAATTATGAGCCACCTGTGGAGTAAAAACAAATGCAATAAAATAATCCAATCATCAAAAAATAGAGAGAATGTCAAGAAAAAGTTAGAGTTGATAGAAAAATAAATCCAAGACAACTATGATGATGTAAGTCTAAATACATTGGTAATGGTCATCTGGATGAAGGACCAGTTATCTGTTAAAAATACAAGTTTTCATATTGCAATCAAAAAACTCACACCTATTTTTACAAGGCATGTCTAAAATAAGACAACGTCAGGAATGAACATCGGGTATTAGAAAAGATAAACCAGGAAAATGAGAGGAGGAGGTGGGGTATGAAAAATCATGGAATGAGACAGACATCATTACCCTATGTACATGTATGATTACACAAATGGTATGAATGGTATGATTCTACATCTACAACCACAGAAACGAAAAAGACATACCCCATTTGTGTACAATGAATCAAAATGCAGTCTATAAAAATAAAAAATTAATAAATAAAAGATACCAGGCAATTCTTAGTATTAGGGAAAAAAATGACAGAACTTTAAAAACATTAAAAGAATGAAAAGGGGATCTTTGCCAAGAAGAAGTAACACGCAAACTTGTGATCTTATGTAACAGCATAGCTTTCAGGAAGCCACAGATAAAATAGATGAACATGAAGAATACAGAATATTTGAGTAGCCTAGTTTACAAGTTTGATCTAATAAAGATGTGAAATAGAACACTGAACTCAATGAAGAACATTCTTCTCCAATAGTCAAGAACACTCTCCAAAGAAAATTGATCATGTGTTAGGCTACAAAGAATAATCTCATCAGCTCCAAGAAAGCATAAATCATAAGCTTCGTTGATCATAACAAAATAAAATTAGATTCAGGATCAAAACAATAGACAAGGAAACAAAGACTCTGAAACCTCAAAACCACACTGAGAATAATTCTGATGGTTAGGATACAAAAAAACAATGTAGAATTTACAAACTAGACATGAATGACAATAAGACCATTGTGAAACAGGTTTAATTTAGGTAAAGCAGAAGTCAGGATGAGCGTGATGTTTAAGTATGTGTCCCTACTCTTCCACTTCTTGATCGCTTCCTCAAAGGGGTATTTCCACTGTGCATGCAGAAATGTATGGGGTTTGGTGGGAGGTTGCTGTTGTTTTGTTTTTTATGGTCATGGCTAATCATTCCCCCATTGATGGACACTTAGGTTCTTTCCAGGTATTTTGAGAACCATGTGAAATATCCTCCAACTGTTAAACAGAATGCAACAGTTCAACTGTACATTAAAAAAGGAAAAATTCTATGACATAATGCTAAGTAAAATAAGCAAAGTGTTGAAAAATTTTAGTAGTATGATAACTTTCACATTAGAATAAACCAGCAATATAATTAATGCATTTCCACAGGTAGATACCTATTTTACAGAGAGAAAGTTTAAAAGGATAAATGCTGAACAGTGTGCTACCTTTAAGGAAGGGAATAGCTGAGGGGACATTCAATTAGTAGTACAGTTTGTTGTTATTTCAACAGGGAGCTATCTTAATATTTGTATAATACAAAAACACTAGCCACATGAAGGTTTCTAAGGTCATCATGTGAGTCTTCTCCTACAAATCTTGCTGGAATCATTCCATTGGATTGCATAATTGCTTCTGCCTGGGCAAATTTTTATTGATAAAGTCAACTACGTTCAATGTAGAATCTGTGGTAGATGATTTTCATTCATGACTTCATTAGTTACATAACTTCACATTTCCAAATTGACAGCCTAGGAAAAATAGGTCGGAAAGGGCAGAAGACTTAAATGAAGCCAAATTTTACTAACCTGATTCTTTGTTCAAGAATCGAGTTCTATCATCTGCAAAATTAATCTTCAAAACCCTTCTGTACATCACTGTTAACTTATTTTAAACTTCTGGAACTGAGGTTCAGGCTTAAACACAAGAGTCTCTTTCAAGAGAAAAATCCACCCATAGTATTTTCAGTGCAAGACAGGAATCAATATGCAAAGTATAAACGTAAGAAGGAAATAAAATTACATGAAGAAAGCTAAGGCATGAAAATGTGTAACCCATTTTCTCTAGCTGTACAACAAAATATTACTATTACTCTCAGATCCATTGGCTGTTAAGTGGAAAGGGGATGAAGAATAAAAAAGTTACTGTAATTTAAACAAAATTAATAAAGAAATGTTCTGCATGGGGTTTTTTCCTGTTTCGACTTCTAATCATTTATCATGCAAATGAAAGCAGTAATGGAAAATGTAAAGAAAACAAATTCTGCAATATATTGAAACCCGTATCCAGCATGAGATAAGATTGGATATCAGAAGGAAGAGGTCTGAAAATTAGCTGTCTGTACAATAACTGGGAGGGAAAACCGTTTTATTTAGCCTGGAGGGATTTTTTTGTAGCAAACTGACTAAATTAAAATCCAGTCTATTAAATCCAGTATCATACTAGAAAATGCCTTTTCCTTGCACTTTTAGATAAATTTTCATTGATCTCATTTTACACATGATTACATTTTTAATGAGTTGTGCAATATTTCCAGGCTAATTTTAAATCCCCTCTCTCCTCTCACCCCCTCCACTTACTGCTTGCTGGATTAACATTTCTGATAAATTGTTGGACCAGAAAGAAGGAGCATTACCAAGATGAAATAAATTACTTCCATTTTTTGCAGCTCTAAAACGATAATAGGAGAATACAAATGCCCACCGTCTAATTATGCCACATCTTCCAATTCATTTCACAAAAACAATTATTTTATTTTTATGTAATAGGCATGTTACCTTGTATTTATTATAAATGACCTTGAAAAGCATATAGTCTATTAGAATAAAAAGAATTTCACCCCAACTTGGTGTACAACCATCTTAAAAAGAAATGGCCAAAGAAGGAACTTAGAAAGAATGTGAAGACAACTGGAAAATCTATACACTGCAAAATGGTTATTTGAAAAGAGAGATTGACTTTGCTTAAAATTAACCTTTGAGCAAAATACAAAATAATACTGTTCACAAATTCTTTAAGAAACCTATTCCTGTGTGGGGCAAGAGGTGCAGGATTTTTTCTTAGTGTGGTCTGTCATATTGCAAGAGTAAGACTATGACCTTATTGTCTTTAGAAGCCTACATGGCAAAAGCAGAGACGATCTGATGGGAGCCACTGGAATTCCATTCCCTAGTCAAGAAAGGAAGTCAGAAACCATTAAAGGTGGGACCTGTGTCCAAGACTGTTGTGATTTCTTAAACATCTGTGCTTCCTCTCCATGTTAGTTATTTTTATACCCCACTCCCAATTCCTTGCAATGATTAAGAGCAGAACTTTGCAAACAGGTTAAGTTTTCCAGTTCAAAGACAGAAGATTCAACAAAATACAGTTCTGTGGTGCTTTTAAGAGATAAAAGACCTCACAAGTGTGGTACTTGCTGGGTGTGGTGGCTCGAAAGGCTGAGGTAGGAGGATATCGAGTCCAGCCCTGGCAACTTAGACGTCTCAAAATAAAGATTTTTAAAAGGGTTGGGGAGGTAGCTCAGCAGTAAAGCATGCTAGGGTTCAATTCTACTATCACAAAAAAATTTATTTTATATATATACACACACATATATATGTATATAGTGTGGGCCTTTAAAGACTGAAAATAAGCATACTAGACAGATTTGCCAGACTAATGGTAACTAGAAGAAATCTGATAGGGAAGTAATATTTAGGAATTTTGAGAATTTCAGTATTAAAACACAAATTAAAGCACAAATTTAAAAAGGAAATCCCCACAGGACGAGGGAGCGATAGTCATTTGAAGAAACAATGGCTGAAGTTTTTCCAAATTTGATGAAAACTGTAAGCCCATGGATCTAAGAAGCTGCATGAATCCTAAGCACAAGAAATGAAGAAAACTAAGGCATACTGGAATCAAATTGCATAAAACTGGTGATAAACACCCTCAAATTCCTCACAGCTGTGAGGTTCAGTTGCCCAGTGGAGTTCCCTGAATGAGAATAAACAATTTAAACAAAGATCATTAAAAGAAAAAAAAAAAAAAAAAAGAGGAAAATGTTGGAGGCAGCATGGGGATCAGGGGAGAGACACGTTTAGTACAAATGAATCAAGATAAAGAAGCCAACAGACTTCTCCTTGGTAACAACTTAAGCTGCAAGGTAGTGTAGCAGCACAGCACTGGGGGGGGTGAGGAGGGAGGGGGAGGGGGGAGAGGAAAAGGGGAGAGGGGGACAGAGGCAGGGGGAGAGAGGAGAGATAAGGGGGATTAAACCCAGGGCGTGAGCATGCTTGGAAGGAGCTGTATCCCTGAGCTGTGTTCCCCAGTCTCTTCAGCACATTTTCAATACTGACTGGAGAAGAAATCCCAGTGAAAATTGTTGCAAAATAAATTTTTTAAAGCACATTCCTAAACAAAAATTCAAAGAATTAATCAACAGCAGACCTGTACTGAGAAATGGTAAGATACATGCTTCAAAGAGAATATAAAGAATTCCACAAAAGGAGGAAGTAACTTATAAACAAACTGTACAAGTAAATATAAAGGTTTTTTTTTTTTAGGTTAAATCTCCATAAACAGTGATTGTTTAGAATTAAACTAATAGCAACATATTAGAGATTTATATATGTATGAAAAGTATATATCAAATATATATGAAATATATATATGAACTATATATATGAGATACATTCATATATGTGAAATATATGACAACAAAGCTTAAAGGCCAGGAGGCAAAGACGAAATGCCCATCTTCTAGTGTACAGTTTGTGAGCTTTAATTAGTACAAAATCACTTGGAGGTAGACAATGCTATATTGAAGATGTACACTACAAATTCCAAAGCAGCCAATGAAAAACACAGAGTTAGTAAGACAACAAAGGTAAAATAGAATCAAAAATATTAAAATAATGTAAATTAATGTAGGAAAAGATATAAACAAAGAACAGAATATATATACAGAAAACATAGTAAGATGGCTTTCAAATATAATTTGATCAATCATCACATTAAATGTAAATGGTATAACCACCACAATTATAAGGCAAAGAGTATCAGACTAGGAGAGGGGAAAATCAATACCCAACTCTAGGCTACTGTAAAACAGTTTTTTCTTTTAATATTAAAAGTAAAAAGCAAAGATAATGTATAATATAAGGTAATTCTATACTAACAAATTCAAAGAAAGTGAGAGTAGCTTTATGCAACCAAGTAGATTTCAGAGCAGAGACGCTTACCAGATGAAAAAGTTCATTTCAAAATGACACAGGAGTTGATTCATCAAGACAGAAAAGTCAAAAACATTTATGCATTCAGTAACAAGGCTTCAAAATTCATGAAGCAAAACTGAAAGACATGCAAAGAGAAATAGAGCAATCTACCATTACTCTCCTCGATTTCTACCCATCTCAGTAATTGATAGAGCAAATAAACAGACAATTAGTGAAGACACAGAGGATGAAATACTATCAGCCAGCTCAGTTTACTTGACAGTCATGCAGTACCCCACCCAGCAACAAAACATACATGTGCTTCATGTGTACACAGCCTGTGGAAGATATATCATACTGGGGACCATAAAAGCAGTCTGAATCAATTAAAAATCATTCAAGTCACTAAAAATATGTTGTCTGATGACACTCAAATTTGAAATCAGAAAGAACTCTTTAAAAATCCCCATGTTTGGAAATGAAATAAATTTCCATTTAATATGTGCATAAAGGGGAAAAATCATACAGAAATTAGTAAGCATTTTGAATTGAGTGAGAACAAAAATATAACATCCAAATTTGTGGCTCTATTTCTGTACTCCACTTCTTAGAATCAAAAATTTCTTCAGAGACAAAGACATTAACAACATTTAAGAAGCTCAACCAATGTTTTAGGTCTAAGATGCAATACCAATTTCAACCTTGAATTAAAATCATTGCTCTGTCATTCCGTCAATAACACGGTGTCAGTGTGACTTCCTAACTCTTGCACTCATGGAATAAAAGGGTGGAAGTCACTCTTTTTATAGTCTTTTCTACTTGTACCTATCTTTGTCATCTCTGAAAAATAAAATTAATAGAATTCAAGTATTTAAACAAATGCCCGATTCTGAACAATTTCCAGATTAATTTGTAATTTCTATCACAGAAACAGGTTTCAGAGAAGTCAAGAGTTGGAATACAAATCCAAAGCCTGAGATTGAGCAATTTAACTCTTTTTAATGATAGTGAGCAGTAAAAACATGACCAGAAATGTAAAATATTAACATCAAAGTGAAATACAGAAAGGCTCAGAAAGTACTACTGGCCTCAAGGAAAGTAGTACAGAGTTTAACAGACTGTACCGTTCATGAGAGAACACGACAAGAATCTAAAGCCCAAAATAGTAGAAGTCAATCTTCTATTTGTTTAACTCACTGGAAAATTCTCTGTAGTCTGGAGATCCACAGCCTGAGACTTCAGCAGTGGAAATGTCATTAAGATATGCTAATATCACACAAGAAAGAGCAGACCTGAGATACTGAAATGTCTGCTTCGGTGGGTAGAATGTGAACATGAGGAGGAGGATCTTACGTTGGGAGGGGTTGTCAAGGAACTCCAGAACTTCTGAAAAATGTTTGTTTTTGGAGAAGTCATAAATCAGAAAGCATAAGGGCATTTTCTGTTAATGGAGACATCGCAAGGCCTTGTCCTGATTTGCATACCAAGAACAGGAATGCCTATTTCCTGGAAATTCCATGAGCCAAATTCAGGGATGTCAACAGATCTGGTACAGATGGATTTGACAGCAGTTTCAAATAGAAACTTCATAGTGGACCTAAAATAAACTATCATGTTTCAGGGCTAACACACCAACTTTAAATCAGAAACTTCTCATTTCCAATGCTGGCTCTGCCACTTAACAGCTAGGAGAATTTGGGCAAGTTTCTGGTTTGCCCCAAGTCTCAATTTTTAAAATCGAGAACAGAAATATCCTTTTAAATGATTACTCCGTAACTGGTTAAATAAGCAACTGTTATTTTAGCTTACTACAACATCGTTGACACTCTTAACTATACGTGACTAGAGGTATGTATACATCTGAGAACTAGATGTTTGTCTGAACTTTGTCCAAGTGCTCTATGTAAAAGCTTGTTAAATGAAAGCCTGTGTTGGTTTAATTCAGGCAAGCTATCTAGTAGGTGCTAGGTTTTTTACACTGTATGTGAACACAAAAGGGCTGCAGTGTCATTTTAAAATGTGTCTCACATGTGTTGCTTTGGGTACAACAATGTTTTACTATCATATAAATTGGATACATTTATACATCAGATAATGTCTATTTCTCATCATTAACACCATTTCTCTTTTTAATTTTGTATTTTCCTTGTAAAACTTTGTAACTGTTGCCTGTTAGTGTTTCACAGAAGTACTACTTGCAACAAAACAACCTGAGTTAATACAGTAAGTCATCACGGACAGAACAGATAGGCTACCAGGCCGATTCCCAGCACGGAGAGTGACCGTAATTAAACAGAAGGGGTAACTGTAA
This sequence comes from Sciurus carolinensis, assembly GCF_902686445.1. Classification (NCBI taxonomy): domain Eukaryota; kingdom Metazoa; phylum Chordata; class Mammalia; order Rodentia; family Sciuridae; genus Sciurus; species Sciurus carolinensis. Next base: position 15,270,159 of record NC_062228.1, read on the forward strand.
AATTAAAGACAATGAAGTTAAAGCCCTTTACTTCCATTTTAGGAGTGGTAAAACTGGACTGCCATATGTTTAAAACTAAAACTTGGGAGACCAAAGCCAAGGAAGTAAAAAGTCAGCCACAAGCCAAGAAATGATAGGAGTCCTCCAAGGCCCCTGCAACTCTGGCAAGTCCCCCAACCTCCTGATCAGGGGGAAGGAGGGGATCCTAGAGAACAGGGAGATAACCAGTGTACAGTCCGCAAAGAAGAGGACCAGAGGCTGGGGATATAGCTCAGTTGGTAGAGGGCTTGCCTGTTAAGCACAAGGCCCTGGGTTCAAACCAAAGCACTGATTAAAAAAAAAAAAAAAGCAGCAGCAGCAACAGCAGCAGGTCAAAAGAAGCCACATGTGGTCAGCAAGACTCTGACCCATCCCAAAAGATGGCACAACTGGCAGAGGAAAAGCTTAAGGAACCAAGAGGCTTCTCCCAAGTTCCCAAGTGTGACCCCTGAGGAATCTCAGATGACTAATAATAGAGAGGAACAAGATCAATTTTGACTAACAGTCGTAAACACCCAGCAAGAAAATATAACCAAAGCGCAGACATAATGAACTTTTAAAGTAATTTTTTTAAATATAACTTGGGACATGTATTTGTGTCAGCCTTACCAAAAGTAAGTACAGACAGGAAGCTATAAAGAAAAGGATTTTGTGGAGGAGTGTCTTGTAACTGTCACAAAAGGCTCTGCTAGAATCCCAAGGTTGTTCTGAGTCAATTTGAGGCCTACAAATATTCCTAACCTCCTATATAGGTAAAACTTGATCAGCTTTTCACTGGTATGATTGTTTGGCACTGATATTTACCCTCTAAAAGATGTAACATAGCACATGGAAGTCCTAACCAACTTTTCCAAGACAGTCTACATGACGCAGCTCAAGGGATCCTTCTACTAATCAGAGGTAATGTTTAAAGAAACTGTTTTGTAGAAATCAGATGGCATTAGGTATCTTAACTATAGCTCAAGAGGACACCTATGCAATTATAAAAAATAAAAGTTGTTGATATGTCTAACAACTCTCCTAATGTTTCTAAAGCCTTAAATTGAGCTCCAGTCACAGATCAATGGCATGTCATACCACACCTTAAGTTCTAATGAGTTACTGTCTTCATGATCTTCAGAAGCTAGCTAAAATTAACAATGTCTCTTGTGCTGCTTACAAAAAAATAATGCTTTGCTCTCTCGTTCATTGTTATCCTAGCATGACTGCCCTGTATACACCTCATCCAGTTACCCTCCATCTGCCATCATGAAGCTCTGGACTTCCCTGATATAAAAGATGCCCCAACTACAGAAAACCCTAGAGATTAAATTCAAAATAAGATCTCCCATTTACTGGGACCTTAGATAGGCCTCTTTTCAAACACCTTCACTGTTATTCTCTTCCCAACGCTCCTTTCCAGCTTCGAGTACCCCGAGTGGATATCACCTCTGTCCCTAATGGCAGTTAGGGTGACTTCTTCAAAGGGAAGACACAAATATATATATATGAAGATAGTAAAACAGAGGCAATGGGCCCCCCCCAAAAGAGTTTATCTAAATATATAGGCTGTTCCATAAGAATTAACCTGTAGAAACATTCCCAAACATTCCAGCAGATGTCTTTGTCCCAGAGAGGAAGAAAAAGGGCAATCGGGATGGACCCGAGTGGAAGCGACAGAGAATTTCAAAAACTCAAGGGCTTAAAGGGCACAACCAATCAGTATGTCACAACTCTAACCAATACCTTGACATTTTTTTCAATACCTGATTAGCACAGATATTGATCAATGCCCCTCGTCAGTAGCTACATAAGGCACTACACTAGTACACTTAAAGTGTCGACCTGCCTATAGGGACCCCTCTCAACTAGGCAAGATCTCCATTTCCTTTCTTCTCATTTGAACATATCTTACTCTTTCATACTTTAAAAAAAAAAAGAAAAGAAATTAAGAAATTATCCTTAGATGCTTAGCGTAAGGAATTCCTCATGTACATAATGAATCAAATTCAGTACTGAGTACGTAGTAAGACCTCATTAAATAGTTATAGTTTTTTTCCCCTGTGCTGGGGAGTCAGCCCAGGGCTTTGGACATGCGAGATAAGCACCCTACTACTGAGCCTCATTTGGGGTGTGCTACCATCATGGTGGTCTCAGGTGAGTCAAAGTTCCTAGCCCTAAACAGTACCAATTGTTAAGGAGAATTAGGACCACCCTTTCTGAAAGACCAAAAACTAGGAAACAAATCCAAGATTACTCTTCTAAGGAGAGTTGCACATACTTGAGAAAGTATGATTTATAAAATTAAATGGTGCTAATATAAAGTACATAACAAGGTCATGGTAGGACTTCTCCAAAAATGGCCGCCCTCAATTCCTTCTCTCCCTGAATGAGCATGTCACTCTTATCCTCAAGAAGTCCACTTCCCTTCCCCTAACTGTGGGCAGTTCCTGTAACTTGAGTGACAGTGACAGTGTGCCAGATCCAGTCTTAGCCTTTAGGAGGCTTGGCATTGCTGCTTTCCTTCAGAATCAGGTGCAATACAAAAAGTTTGACTCGCCTGAGACCACTATGATGTTAGCAGGCCCAAATGAGCCTCAGGAACAGGATTCTTGGATAGGCAGCAAAGCAAAGGACATCTGAGTGAAGCCTTCTTAGAACTTCCAATCCATCCAAGGTGACAACTAGTTCAACTCAGTGAACAAACCCTGTTGACATCACATAAGGCTAACAAAACCAGCCAGCCAAGCCCTACCATCCCACAGAATCATAACAAGAAAGCACCTTTAAGTTTGGGGCAATTGGTAACTCAGTCTAAGCTTACCAACAGTGTATCTCGAGTCAAAGTCTATCAGAAGCTGATAATCAAATTGTCTTTCCTCTTTTAAGAGACTATTGTATGTGCACTAGGAGTTGAGACTATAGAAACATTTTCTTTGCAAAACAACTCCAGATTCATTAGTTAGCAGCTTTCATGCTGTCCATGAAAGCAGGCAGGATGATTCTCTTACCTACAAACAAATTTTCATTTTTTCTGACAGAACCCATAAAAAAAACAACTTAAAATTTATGTCTCACTTTCAGGAATCCTAGATTTATTACCTAAAGCCACTTTGCCTAATACTTTTTCTGTCCCAGCTCAGAACTCATAAGACTTGGCCATATTCAGGCTTTTCAAATTCATAATTTCGTTGGGATTGGATTTATGGTTTAAGAATATGTTGAAATAAAGGTATTTTTTCCTCCATTCATGAATAATAAATTAATTACTCTTAACTAGTGGCCAATGCTAAGATGCCAGAAAATGATCCTAAAAACACAAGATAATTCCACAGAGTACCTGAAAGGCATGGCCTGGCCTCTCCCTTTGAAATTTTGTCTTTCCTTAGCGTAAAACCTTTTACTAGATTTTGCATGACTTAACTATCTTACAATCACCTTAGGAAAATTTTTAAAGTTTTCCACCTCTTCCTACCAATTTTCTCCCTGACCCACCCATTTCCCACACACTACATGAAACATAATTCTGGGCATAAAAGCTTTTCAGATCTTCAGTAACATAAACCCAACTCCATTAATTAGGTGAAAATACCCCTCTGATTTGCTGACTGTGACCTTATTCTTAATAGCCTTCAATTAAGTCACTGCAGATTTCCCTCACCACAGTTTCAAGACAGTTATTTACCGGTTTATTCCTTTCATGTCATCATTTATCTTCATAAAATAAGTTCTAAATTAAATAAAATTTAAATAGCAGCTTCTAATATTCAGGCCAAGAAGACTTCACTTTTGATCTTACCATGGCCTGATTTCACATCCTGAGCAGCATCCATTTTCCTATACATCTTCCACGGAGAATGAAAGAAAGAAACTTGGGGCTTTAAAATTAGAAACCACAGGAAAAAGAGGAAGGAAGCAAAGAAGAAAAACTTTCAGTAACTAAGTTAAAATATTTAATGGGAGCCATTTATGGGCCAGTCACATCCTGAGTTGTAGGAACATTGAGACCAAACAGTCCCACCCCTTGGAATATCCACGGAGCAGGGAGCAGCAAGTTCTGAGCAATGACATGAGACACTACAGGAATAAAAACTAAGAATGTCTTATGTACTGTAAAGGAAGGGGGCTGGAAGACTGACCATGCTCAGATGAAGCTGGGCATGGGCAAGGGAAAGGCACGCGATAGAAGCGGGTAGCATCATGTATGTTCAGGAAACATGAAGAACAAGTATAATCAGCAGGTCTCAGAAAGCAAGCTGTGTTTTCTATGTATTTACATATATTATATACACTATATATGTATATATACTATACATGTCAGTCACATATAAAATGTTAGCATATTACATTTGTTTCCTGCCAGGTACTATGACAAACTATCACAAACTGGGTGCTTTCAAGCAATGAAAATTTTTCTCTCTCACAATTTTGGAGGCCTCAAGTCCAAAATCATCCACAGGGCTGGTTCCTTCCACACTCTCTGAGGGACAATCTGTTTTAGGCCTTTCTCCAAGTTTCTGGTAGTTGCCGCCAAACCGTGGCATTCGTTGGCTTACAGTGACATTACTCCACTCTCTGCCTCTGTTATCACATGGCCTTCACCCTTGCGTATCCTTACACATTCTTCTTTTAAGGACACTGGATTTAGTGCACACCCTAATCCAGTATGACCTTATCATAACTGCATCTGCAAAAAGCCTCCAAGTAGAGTAGCATCCTGAGTTTCCAAGTGGACATCAATGTGCAGGGCCACTATTCAACCCTGTACATAGACCATGCTGAGGAGTCACATTTACAAACCAGTCACTCTAATTTGCTATGCTGGATATTTTTCTGGGGATTGAACCCAGGGTCTTGTGCTTGCAAGGCAAGCACTCTACCAACTGAGCTATCTCCCCAGCCCAGAATGCTGGATTTTAAAATTGTATTAGGTCAGCCCTCTTTTTTTTTTTTTTTTTAACATGTACACATTATTAAAAGACAAAGTATCATGTATTAGTCTGTTTCTGTTACTTCAACAGTATACCTCAATCTGCATCACTTTATTTAATTCACAGGTCTGGGGATTCAAGGGCCTTTAATGATAACCTTACTGGATGAGTCTCAAGGCAGTACAGGGCATCTAAAGGCAAGAGACAGGAAGTACACGTGTGACTGCTCTTTTCTCTTTTTTATAAAGCTGCCAGGATTCAATCATGGGGGCTCCACGTTGATAAGCTTACCCCAAAGCCCCACATTGAAACACCATAGTCAAATCTCCACCCCCTTTATACATCACAATGAGGATTCAGTTTCAACACGTGAACCCTCAGGGGACCCTTAACTGTCTCTAAACCACAGCATATCAGATAGCTTCTAGAAGTGGGAAAAATTACTCATCATAACTATAAGGTATCCATGAAACATTAGTCAAATTTTAATCAAAATAGAATTTTAACAATGCAATACACAAAATAAGCTCATTTTTGAAAATTAGAAAATTGAGACTGGAAATACTGTTGACCATCAAGATGTTTGACTTGACTCGCTTGATTTTAAGAGATGAGATTTCACATCAATGCAACAATTCTTCCCCAACAGGGACAGAAAGTCCTGATTTGTTCCACTGAACATAATAACCTTTAGGTTGACGTTGTTACAAATGTAGAGTCTCCTTTTCCTTTAAGGTTGACTATTATTCCATTACATGTATATACCATGACTCCTTTAGCCAAATGCTTAAGGAAAAAAATACTTCATGATCTCATTTACATGGACCCTAAATAAGCGGAACTCATAGAAGCAGGAAGGAAAATAGTGGTTAAAGTTTTCCATACTGTTGGACCAATGAACGGGGATAAAGGACTATGGGTGTAAATGCTACCATTTATTCACCATGCCTATGTCCAGGCTCTGCATAAAGCTCATAATACACATTTTTTCATTTAACTCACAATTCTTAAGTAGCTACTATTTGCCAACTCAATCTGTAGCTGGGTAAACTGAGGTTCAGACAAGAAATGGGATTGGGCTACAGCTTATACTGCCCACGTACTCAAGAGAGACAGCTCCAACCCAGTTTCATTAGCTCCTTGCACCTGTGACCTCATGGGACAAGAGCCAGAATTGAGGTTCCATCTCAGTCTCACTTGTCTCATGTCACCTCATGTCCAGATCCAAGTACTGGCCTCAAGCACAAGTGCATGACTGCATTTGCTTGGGAAATCCATGGTGGTCTTGCCATGTGAATTGTAGACTTTGAAAGGTGGACTTCATGGTGTCTGAATTCTGTTTCAATAGGGAGGGAGGGAGGGAGAGAGGGAAGGAAGGAAGGAAGGAAGGAAGGAAGGAAGGAAGGAAGGAAGGAAGGAAGGGAGGGAGGGGAAAGGAAGGGGAAAGGAAGAGGAAAGGAAGGGGAAAGGAAAGGAAAGGAAAAGGAAAGGAAAGGAAGGAAGGAAAGGAAGGAAGGAAGGAAGGAAGGAAGGAAGAAAAGAAAGGAAAGGGAAGGGAAGGAACTACTGTCACCCTTTGGGAAAGAGAGTGAAGAGGTGAGGGGGTTATGCCAGAGCTCAAGAGCTAGGGTCCCTAGAAGAAAGTGGGGCCACTGCGTGAGGGACTGTTGAGTGGGAGCTAGAGTCAGGAAGGAGACAAAGCCACTCCCAGGCACTCGTTCTCAACGAGAGAGACAGGAAGATGTGCCCGGCCTCTCCCCACAGGTCTCTGCCATAGGCCAAGCCTGACTGGAAACCAGTCAACAGTAGAAGCTGAGAAACAGCATTTTAAAGTGCTAGGCCTATAATACTGAAAAGATCAAGTGAAGGGCAGGGTACGGGTCTGTGAAGAAACCAGCAAATGCCTGTCATAGAATCTAATACCTTCAATCTTAAGATTCATGCTGGACACTGTGGCACAGGCCTGTTATCCTAGCCACCAAAGAGGCTGTGACAGGAGGACCAGAAGTTCAAGGCAAACCTGGACTACTTAGTGAGACCCTGTCTCAAAAATAAATAAATACATAAATAGGTCTGGGGATATAACCCAGTGGTAAAGCACCCCTGTGTTCTATCCCTAGTACCCAAAAAATAAATAAATAAATAAAATGAAGTTCTTCACAATTCATATTATTAACACAATCTAGCCAATGAAGTAGTAGTGTTATTTGTGAAATGTAACACAAGCCCTCAATGAGTACTTTTGGGGGGATGACAGAGGACTAAGAGGAGAAAGAGGATAATTATTTCAGTAATAGTTGCGTCATGAAAATAGCAAAGTCAACCTCAAGTTAAGCTAAATGAGCACTTTTTTTTGGCCTTATTTTCCACGAATACTAGTGAGCATCTTTGAAGTACAATTAAAGTGATATTATCCTTGCCCTCAAGGAAAGTCACTAAGGAACTCTCCGTCTATGGAAGGGAAAAAATACTAAATGACCCTGGTTAATGAAAACAACATCAGGAATTGAAGCAGACTGGGGAAATGTTTATTTAATACATCAACTTTAACAGCAGCTTCCTACCAAGCACCTCAAAGTGTAAAATTGGGAGAGTGCCTTTTGGAGACGCACCCATTCCTGCTGAAGTTCAGTGTCTCTACGTTCTTGACCTCGGGCACTCTGCCGTCTTCGCACACTGTGCTCCGCACACACCCACCTCGTGCCACCACCAGCGCGGCCCCTCTGCTACACTCCAAGAACAAGAAACACCCCCTTGAACACAGAAGAGGAGCTGTAGCTTCAACTTCCCAGCGAGGACAACTAGGGGGAAACAACGTCAAATGTAGACGAACCGCTTTCCACAGACCCTTCAGGACATTTGAGATTCCCAAGCAGGCGTGGCTCCAGAAGGGTTTTTACACACAGTCGGCCAGTTTCTCTTCTCTTCTCTCCTCTCCGAGCTGTGGCACCTTGCTGTTCACTTCATCCCTGGAACAGCCTGAGAGACAATCGACCCTCACAGGCATGAAAACAGACCGAGGCTGGGTTCCTGCTGACCTACGAAGGCCTTTCATCTAGGGTGCATGTCGGACCACCAAGAAATCCTGAAACAGAATTATTCAAGATGTCTTTCTTTAAAAGAGAGAGAGAGAGAGAGAGGGAGAGAGAGACAGAAAGGCAGGAGGTTCTTTTTTCCTTTATATATGCAAGTGAATTGCAAAAGCAAATTTCCTTTTTAGGGCCGAAACAGTGTCAAAATAAAGCAAAAGATCAACACACACCTCTAAGGCCATACTTCCCTCATTCCTACCTTTCCTCTTAGGTAATTCTCAATATTCAACATTAACACAGTTTGGGAGGATGAAGTGATCAGATGTAAGAAGGCGGAATAAATAAAATTTAGCAAAAAAAAAAAAAAATCAAGTGAAACTATCAGGCCATTGCAAACCTATGCGAATGTTTCCAAAAATTAAAGCATTTCAAGGCAAACCCACATATAACAGAGAACCAAATGACTATGATAGTGAAGTCAGGCTTTTCAAGAGTTTGCTAAAGCATACCATTTATTTTAGACTCTATGTATCGAAGCATAGCACAAACTTTTTGTGCTTCTCCAAGAGTATTTATGAAATTTGAGTCATGTCAAGCAATCAATGTGACCAATCTGATTTTGGATCTTGTTGCTGTGGGTACCCACAGTTAGAGTCCTTTTGGTAAGTCTTTAGGTAGTTTTCCTTTGAAGCTCTTCAAAGAAGGAAAACTATCAACACTTGATGATGTGTGTGTGTGGACCAGAAATATACAACATAACTTATAATATGGCAATTAGCAATAAAAATTTGAAACCATGTTAATATATTTAATCAATACCTCAGTGTACTACTAAAAGGAAGTACTGAAGTACTAAAGTTTCCGCCAAAAGTGACTTTATACTCATCCTTTAATAAACTTGAAGAAGACAATTCCCTATTATGATTGTTTTCATGTTCTTGTTTAAATAATTAACTAAATTTAAAATTCTGAAGTTGTTGTATTCATCATCTCTTGATTGCTTACGCTGACAGCCCAGCGGGAGCATTTTAAGCTAAAATATGCCATCTCATTTGTACCAAATCACAAGCAAACATATATTCAGAAAGAATAGTTCGCTTTTCTAAGGGTGCTTTGCACCTATCTAATAAGGTAAGAGAAACATGGGAAATTCTGGGCAGATGATGAATCATGAAGAGGAAGCTGAGCGTGATATCTGGACTATTTGTGAAATTACTCAACAGCAAAAATTCCTGGGATTCATACAAATGCAAAACAGCAAATCACATTGCATAATATTCTATGAATTTAATAAAAATTGACTACAGAATTCTGTACTCAGTTTATCATTGATTCTAAAAGACAAGGACCATGTCCGCACACTACATCTGAGATTTACGTGTTGCTGTCAGCAGTTTTTATCTGGTGCCACACAAGTTAGCAATTAATAATTTAGTGATGTCCTAGGTAATTGTGTGTTATATTGATCCCATCCCTGACTCAATAGCCCTCTGTACTCCCCAATTTCTTTGCTTGTAACAGGTGATCAAATGACTACTTCGTGATGATGTGTGTGTTTAACGTAATTGGAGGTTCCTATCCTGTAAATATCCTGGCTGATATCCAATCCTCCGCTTCATTCTGTCATCTTAATAGCCAAGTTGATATCATCAAATCAGGAATATCCACAAGAAAACAGTGCACCAATGTTGTACCATTTACATTTCCCAGATATTGGAGCACACCTTACATTTTCGTCTTAATCTAGGAAAAAACCAACCTGCTATGTCAATGAATAAATTGCTCAGGCCCAGTTAAAGGAAGATTCTTTTAGGTTCTATTTTTAATTATTATGTGTCTTATACATACAACTTAAAATTTTGAGTAAGTGAAAAACCAACCCAAACTAAGAAATAAAGCATGGCCACTTCAAGGGCCCCATGTCCCCCATCACATCACATCCTCGTTCTCAGAGGTTACCTCTACTCCAACTCTATAGTTTTGATCTTGAATGAAAGGGTGCTTTCATTCAAGTTTTGCCACTTGTGTCTTCACCCAAACGGCAGACTGTATTTGGCTACTTTGGGTTTACCGTATGCATTCTTGTACTGACATGCTACTTTTGCTCTTTATGATCCTTTGTTCACATCTATTCCCAATATGGCAGCCAAAGCGATGCTATTAAAATTTAAGTTGGCACTGCTCCACTCTAAACCCTGCAACAGTTGCTCAACTCACTAGAAAAATCAGTGTCAGTGAGGTGCTCTATTATCTGGGCACACAGCTTCTTCTGATGCAATCCCATGTTCCATAGCTTGTGCCTTTGCACTGGCTATTCCCCTCACCTCTGGGAGGTCTTCCCACGGCGGCTCACTCCCTTACCACCTTCTAGTCTTTGCTTTAAGACTGCATTCTCAATGAGGCTTCAGTGACCAGTTTAAAATTGCAAAAACACACACCCTCAACTGTACCTCCAGAAAATCCTCATTTCCCTTCCATTTTCCTTGTATTTTCCATAGTACACATTGCTTAGAAATTCCACTTACTGAATAGCTTACTTGTTAAATATCCTTATTGTTTCTCTTCTGACTTCTTTTTCTACAAGAACATAAGCTCCATTACACATCATCAGCATGTGCAACAGTGCTTAGCAATGGGCAGGCACTCATATTTGTTGAATGAATGAAACATACTTCTGAAATCATTCATATTGATGGACAGAACTATAGTTCATGGGTTTTACATTTGTTGTATGAATACCAAAACTCAATTATCTAATCTGTTGTTGATGGGCACTTAGGCCACTCCCAATTTTTATTCTCCAGTTGCTTTTTCTTTCTTTTAGGAGCAATGCTATAATGTACATTCACATACATAGATCTTGTTGTACGTAGTCAGGAGTTTCTTAAGGGAGAATACACGAGAGAAAACCAATAAACTACTGAGTTTTGCAAATTTGAACTCTCCCAGTAGTGTCCAGTCACCTGCCCAAGTGGTTGTACTAGTGTGGACTCCAACTTGTAGGAGAACTCTCTTTGCTCCATACCTCGTCAACACTTGCTACTGTCAACCTGCTCAAATTTGCCAATCCAGTAAGTACACAAAACTATCTCATTGTGCTTTTACTTTGTACTTATCACTAACGTGATTCAGCATATCCCCCTTCATTTACTGGCCTTTCCTTATGAAATGCCCATTTGAGATTTTTGCCCAGACCTCTCTTGGATTGCCTTGGTTGACCCATAAGGCATATAAATCAGGGTCCAGTCAGACATGATACCAGGTATTTTTAAGGTATGTCATGCAGGGAATGTTTACACAGGTGTTGAAAAGCTGAATAAGCAAAATAAAAAAAAAAGTGTGGGGGGATCCTGCAATAACCCAGATATTAACATCAGGAAGTAGCTTCTGCTCCAGGGCAGAGAAACAAAAGAATTAAGTCTCTTGGGATTCGTGCTTGGTCCTCTGGCTCTGGGGAGATCAGTTCGTAACTTGGACTCAGACAACCCAGAGGTGAGTGGGGGCAGGTGGTACAGCTGATATGCCAACTATCAAGGAGATTTGTGACTGCATACCCACTGGTACTTCTAAGGGAGAAGAGGAAAGCTAATGCTGGAAAACAGCTCACTTATACCATTTATGGAACTATATTTGAGAATACAGATGGAGGCTCACATACTGGCTATGCAGACTCCTTGCCCTGTAGGTAGAAATGAAGTCAGCAGAGGCTGAGCATAGAACTTTTAAAGTTCAGGAAGGAAGGAAGCAAGCAAGCAAGGTCAGGGTTTTGCACAGGAAGCCTTTTGCCCAATGTATTAGTCAGTTTTCTGTTATTGTAACTAAGTACCTGAGGCAATGAAATTATAAGAGGAAAGGTGTATTTTGACTCACAGTTTTCGAGGTGTCAGCTCTTAGTCATTGGCCCTGCTGTTTTGGGGAGCACGCATGGTGGGGAGTATATGGTAGAGCAAAGCAAAGGGGAAGTAAAAAGAGAAAGAAATGGGTATTCCACAATCCCCTTCCAAGGCATGTCCCCAGTGACTTAACTTCCTACCAGGCCTCACCTCCTAAAGGCTCCACCAACTTTCAGTAGCACCAAGTTGAGAACTAAGCCTTTAACATACAGGCCTTTGGGGAACATTCCAGGTCCAAACTGTAGCATCCAGTCAAGGGAAGTAATGTCTGGATTTATCACAAGAAGCTGAAGGAGGCACCAATTGTGGTAGGATAAAGAAAACAAAGGAAATCCTTCATCTTCT